>NC_091285.1:240032850-240339684 GCF_032444005.1 Ranitomeya imitator | reverse complement strand
ACTAAGCTCTAGGTGCCCGCGCTTAAAAGCACTACCAAGGACCGCCTGACGTTGGCGGAACTCGGATACCCAGGAGGAGGCACCTAAGCCAAAGGCTCGGCCTGGAACCAGCTGACGGTGCTGGAACCAGGTGGTGGACCACAAGGCCCACAGGAGAGGAGAGAACAGCTAGGCCGCGAGGCAGCCGCAGTTACCGAACCCCAACAGTCCTACAGGGGGAGCTGGGCCTACTGGCACTACAGAACCAGCCTTGACTACCAGTTCACGCAGCCCACATAGGAAGCTCCTAAACTGGAGGCACCCTGGAGTTGGCTAACCCGACCGCACCACGACGGGGCAAGCATAGGCGTCTCAGTGAGCTTGACACAACCCGGAAACAGCTGACGGTGCTGAAACCAGGCTTGGCACGAGGGAGTACCTGTGACAAGAACACTGCCGAGAACCAGCTGGCGGTGCTGGAACCCAGATGCGTTGCCTATTAAAGATTGTCTTCCTAGAGCCCCAACTAGCGGTGTTGGAGCTAAGGGTAAGCAGGGGGAGCAGAGTGTAGGCCGAAGCCTGCACTGGAGGCAGCTTTGTGTCTGCGTTGCGTTTGCAGGACACTTTGCCGGCTACACAGTGGGGGAACAGCTGGCGTTGCTGAACCCCACTAACACAATGGCGTGTGTTTTTCTCTGTGCAGCTAGCACTTGCGGTCAAAAACTAGCGATGTTAGAGCCCGTGTTGAAGCAGGAGGAGGAGTAGAGGAGCAGAGTGTAGGCCGAAGCCTATTTGAACCAATTTCAAAGGAAACCTCAGGTGTTACAAAGTACAAGAGACACACCTTGTGCAGTATTAATGCTGCACAAGTGAAAGGTTGCTCTATTAATTTCTCTACTTGCACATGCTGAATGAAAGATGTACACAATTTAGCCCATTCTACAGTCAAACTGTAGTGGATGCGTGACTTGGCTTTTTAAGGAGACGCAGCACAGGTGTCCCAAATAACGCCTTGGTGCTTGGCGCAGCTTCCTGAGCGTTGTTATTTGCTGTACAGGAGTCTGCGCTCTTGTGTTATCCCTTGGCAATGCCCTGTTAGAGCTGCCCGTCTTATGACCTCATTTCATGTTGGCCGGTGCGGTTAACGATGGCCATAAATCCCAGACCCACAGTGCCTTTTCATAAAGTCACACTGCGGTGCTGTGATTTGTGGCCTTGAGCAGTAAATATTTTGGCCGCTCACACACGTCCTTACACCTGCTTCAGACTGGGCGGCCTCTGCTGATCCCTTCTCGCATGCCGCGGCCATGAGGCTGCACAGTCTGAAGAAGGCGGAAGGAGATGAGTTAAGACAGGTGAAGATATGCACTGCTCGTGCCCATCAATCACACCCTCGCAGTCAAAATAAGACAACGAGGAGCATTGTTTCAGGCAGGGCGGACGCACAGGCGCAACAAGCCAACCAATGATGTCAGAAGACGGGAAGCGCTACCAAGGGGGGTGCTGCGTATCATTAGAAAGGAAAGTCACACCTCAGGGACAGTGGAATGGTCTCAATGAGACACATTTTGTACGTTTTGAGTTCCACGTGGGCAAGGACAAAAAGTCAGCCACCTTGTACAAATGCAGCAGTACTGCTGTACAAGGTGGCTGTTATACATAGAAACACCTGGGGGAGTGGGGGGCAGGCTCCCTTCAATTTCAGTTCATGTGCCTGCGTGGCGTTTGCAGGACATGTTGCCAGCTACACAGCAGGGGAACAGCTGGCGGTGCTGAACCCCACTAACACATTGGCTGGTGTTTTTCTCTGTGCAGCTAGCATGTCCGGGCAGAAACTGGCGTTGTTTGAGCCCAGGGTCAGCAGGAGGAGGAGAGGAGCAAAGTGTAGGCCGAAGCCTGCACTGGTGGCAGCTTTTGTTCTGTTGTGCCAGCGTGGCTTGTGCTGGACACGTTGCCGACTACACAGCAGGGGAACAGCTGGCGTTGCTGAACCCCACTAACACATTGACTGGTGTTTTTCTCTGTGCAGCTAGCAGTTCCGGGCAAAAACTAGCGGTGTTTGAGCCCAGGGTCAGCAGGAGGAGTAGAGGAGCAGAGTGTAGGCCGAAGCCTAGTTGAACCAATTTCAAAGGTTACCTTTAACCCCCCCCTCAGGTGTTGCAAGGTACAAGAGCCACACCTTGAACAGCATTAATGATGCACAAGTCAAAGGTTGCTCTATTTAATTTTGCTCCTTGCACACGCTGAATAAAACACGTACACTATTTAGCCCATTATACTGTCAAACAGTAGTGGAGGCGTGACTACTAGTCTTTTTAAGGAGATGCAGCACAGGTGTCAAAATTTACACCTAGCTGCTGTGCGCAGATTCCTGAGCGTTGTTATTTGCTGTACAGGAGTCTGCGCTATTGGGATCCCTTGGCCATGCGCTGTGAGCGCTTCCTGTCTTCTGACCTCATTTAATGTCGGCCGTTACGGTTAGCGATGGACATGAATCCCAGACCCACAGTGTGTTTTCAAAAAATCACACTGCGTGGCTGGGATTCGTGGCCTTGTTCAGTAAATATGTTCGCCGCTCACACATGTCCTTACACCTGCTTCAGACTGGGCGGCCTCAGCTGATCCCTTATCGCATGCCGCGGCCATGAGGCCGCACAGTCAGAAGAAGGCGGAAGGAGGGGAGTGAAGACAGGGGAACATATGCACTGCTCGTGCCCATCAATCACACCCTCGCAGTCAAAATATATGAGACAACGGGGGGCGTTGTGTCGGGCAGGGGGGACGCACAGGCACAGCCAGCCAACCAATGATGTCAGGAGACGGGCAGCGCTAACAATGGGGGTGCTGCGTGTCATTAAAAAGTAAAGTCACACCTCAGGGACATTGTAATGGTCTGTAATGAGACACATTTTGTACTTGTTGAGTTCCACGTGTGCAAGGAGAAAAAGTCAGCCACCTTGTACAAATGCAGCAGTACTGCTGTACAAGGTGGCTGTTATACATAGAAACACCTGGGGGGGTGGGGGGCAGGCTCCCTTCAATTTCAGTTCATTTGCCTGCGTGGCGTTTGCAGGACACGTTGCCAGCTACACAGCAGGGGAACAGCTGGCGGTGCTGAACCCCACTAACACATTGGCTGGTGTTTTTCTCTGTGCAGCTAGCATGTCCGGGCAGAAACTGGCGTTGTTTGAGCCCAGGGTCAGCAGGAGGAGGAGAGGAGCAAAGTGTAGGCCGAAGCCTGCACTGGTGGCAGCTTTTGGTCAGTTGTGCCAGCGTGGCTTGTGCTGGACACGATGCCGACTACACAGCAGGGGAACAGCTGGCGGTGCTGAACCCCACTAACACATTGGCTGGTGTTTTTCTCTGTGCAGCTAGCATGTCCGGGCAGAAACTGGCGTTGTTTGAGCCCAGGGTCAGCAGGAGGAGTAGAGGAGCAGAGTGTAGGCCGAAGCCTAGTTGAACCAATTTCAAAGGTTACCTTTAACCCCCCCCTCAGGTGTTGCAAGGTACAAGAGCCACACCTTGAACAGCATTAATGATGCACAAGTCAAAGGTTGCTCTATTTAATTTTGCTCCTTGCACACGCTGAATAAAACACGTACACTATTTAGCCCATTATACTGTCAAACAGTAGTGGAAGCGTGACTACTAGTCTTTTTAAGGAGATGCAGCACAGGTGTCAAAATTTACACCTAGCTGCTGTGCGCAGATTCCTGAGCGTTGTTATTTGCTGTACAGGAGTCTGCGCTATTGGGATCCCTTGGCCATGCGCTGTGAGCGCTTCCTGTCTTCTGACCTCATTTAATGTCCGCCGTTACGGTTAGCGATGGACATGAATCCCAGACCCACAGTGTGTTTTCAAAAAATCACACTGCGTGGCTGGGATTCGTGGCCTTGTTCAGTAAATATGTTTGACGCTCACACATGTCCTTACACCTGCTTCAGACTGGGCGGCCTCATCTGATCCCTTATCGCCTGCCGCGGCCATGAGGACACCCAGTCTGAAGAAGGCGGAAGGAGATGAGTGAACACAGGCAAACATATGCACTGCACATGCCCATCAATCACACCCTCGCTGTTCAAAAAAATAAGACACCGAGGGGCGTTGTTTCGAGCAGGGCAGACGCACAGGCGCAGCCAGCTAACCAATGATGTCAAAAGACGGGCAGCGCTAACAAGGGTGGTGCTGCGTATCATTAGAAAGGAAAGTCACACCTCAGGGACAGTGGAATGGTCTCAATGAGACACATTTTGTACGTGTTGAGTTCCACGTGGGCAAGGAGAAAAAGTCAGCCACCTTGTACAAATGCAGCAGTACTGCTGTACAAGGTGGCTGTTTTACATAGAAACACCTGGGGGTGGGGGGCAGGCTCCCATCAATTTCAGTTCATGTGCCTGCGTGGCGTTTGCAGGTCACGTTGCAAGCTACACAGCAGGGGAACAGCTGGCGGTGCTGAACCCCACTGACACATTGACTGGTGTTTTTCTCTGTGCAGCTCGCATGTCCGGGCAAAAACTGGCGGTGTTTGAGCCCAGGGTCAGCAGGAGGAGGAGAGGAGCAGAGTGTAGGCCGAAGCCTGCACTGGTGGCAGCTTTTGTTCTGTTGTGCCAGCGTGGCTTGTGCTGGACACGTTGCCGACTACACAGCAGGGGAACAGCTGGCGGTGCTGAACCCCACTAACACATTGGCTGGTGTTTTTCTCTGTGCAGCTAGCACTTCCGGGCAGAAACTGGCGGTGTTTGAGCCCAGGGTCAGCAGGAGGAGGAGAGGAGCAGAGTGTAGGCCGAAGCCTGCACTGGTGGCAGCTTTTGGTCAGTTGTGCCAGCGTGGCTTGTGCTGGACACGATGCCGACTACACAGCAGGGGAACAGATGGCGGTGCTGAACCTCACTAACACATTGACTGGTGTTTTTCTCTATGCAGCTAGCAGTTCCGGGCAAAAACTAGCGGTGTTTGAGCCCAGGGTCAGCAGGAGAGGAGCAGAGTGTAGGCCGAAGCCTAGTTGAACCAATTTCAAAGGTTACCTTTAACCCCCCTCAGGTGTTGCAAGGTACAAGAGCCACACCTTGTGCAGCATTAATGCTGCACAAGTAAAAGGTTGCTCTATTTGTTTTGCTCCTTGCACACGCTGACTAAAACACGTACACTATTTAGCCCATTATACTGTCAAACAGTTGTGGAGGCGTGACTTGTCTTTTTAAGGAGACGCAGCACAGGTGTCAAAATTTGCACCTAGGTACTGGGCGCAGATTCCTGAGCGTTGTTATTTGCTGTACAGGAGTCTGCGCTATTGTGATCCCTTGGCCATGCGCTGTGAGCGCTTCCTGTCTTCTGACCTCATTTCATTTCGGCCGTTGCGGTTAGCGATGGACATGAATCCCAGACCCACAGTGTGTTTTCAAAAAATCACACTGCGTGGCTGTGATTCGTGGCCTTGTGCAGTAAATAGGTTTGCCGCTTACACATGTCCTTACACCTGCTCCAGACTGGGCGGCCTCAGCTGATCCCTTATCGCCTACCACGGCCAGGAGGCCGCACAGTCTGAAGAAGGCGGAAGGAGATGAGTTAAGACAGGCGAACATATGCACTGCTCGTGCCCATAAACCACACCCTCGCTGACAAAATAAATATGACAACGAGGGGCGTTGTTTCTAGCAGGGCGGATGCACAGGCGCAGCCAGCTAACCATGATGACAAAAGACGGGAAACGCTACCAAGGGGGGTGCTGCGTATCATTAGAAAGGAAAGTCACACCTCAGGGACAGTGGAATGGTCTCAATGAGACACATTTTGTACGTGTTGAGTTCCACGTGGGCAAGGAGAAAAAGTCAGCCACCTTGTACAAATGCAGCAGTACTGCTGTACTAGGTGGCTGTTATACATAGAAACACCTGGGGGGGTGGGGCCAGGTTCCCTTTAATTTCAGTTCATGTGCCTGCGTGGCGTTTGCAGGTCACGTTGCCGGCTACACAGCAGGGGAACAGCTGGCGTTGCTGAACCCCACTAACACATTGGCTGGTGTTTTTCTCTGTGCAGCTAGCACTTCCGGGCAAAAACTAGCGGTGTTTGAGCCCAGGGTCAGCAGGAGGAGGAGAGGAGCAGAGTGTAGGCCGAAGCCTGCACTGGTGGCAGCTTTTGTTCTGTTGTGCCAGCGTGGCTTGTGCTGGACACGTTGCCGACTACACAGCAGGGGAACAGCTGGCGGTGCTGAACCCCACTGACACATCACCTAGTGTTTTTTCTGTGTAGACAACACTTCCAGGTGGCAACTGACAGTGTTGAAACCCAGGGAATCAAAGAGGAGCAGAGTGTAGGCCGAAGCCTGCAGTGGAGCAAGTTGAAAGGGAACCTTTAACCCCCCCCCCCCAGGCATTTGTTGCTGAAAGAGCCATCTTGTACAGCAGTAATACTGCACATGGAAAATGGTGGCTCCGAAAATTATGCTCCTTGCAAACGCTGAAGTACACACTCATATAATGTGTCCCCTCACACCGTCAAACCATCCCGGAAGTGGGACTTTCCTTTGTAATGTGACACAGCACAGCCGTCATTCCAACCCCCTTGGTGCCGGGCGCCACCTCCTCAACGTTGTTTGGTTCTGTCACGGAGCCCGCGCTGTAATGTTATCCCTTGGCCATGCACAGTTAGCGGTGCCCGTCTTCTGACATCATGTAGGTGTCAGGCTGGCAGTGCCTGTGCGTCCAAGCTGCCCGAGATCCAACCTTGCAGTGTCATCTAATGTAGTCCCACTGCGGGCCAGGGATCCATGGGCATGCGCAGTGCATATCATCGCCTCTCACTCACCTCCTTCCTGCTTCTTCAGACTGTGCGGCGTCACGGCCGTGGCATGCTATTAGGGATCAGCTGACGCCGCCTAGTCTGAAGAAGCGTGAAGAAGGGGAGTGAGAGGCTAGTATATGCACTGCGCATGGCCATGGATACCAGGCCCACTGTGGGATCACATTAGACGACACTGCGAGGTGTGATTTCGGGCAGCGTAGACGCACGGCGCAGCCAGGACGACAACAAATGATGTCAGAGGACGGGCAGCGCAAACTGTGCATGGCCAAGGGATAATATAACAGCGCAGGGTCCATGACGGAATCAAACAACGCTAAGGAGGCAGCGCACGGTGCCAAGGGGGTAGCAATGACGGCTGTGCTGCGTCACATTACAAAGGAAAGTCCCACCTCCGGGACGGTTGGCCGGTGTGAGGGGACACATTACATGAGTGTGTAGTTCAGCGTTTGCAAGGAGCATAATTTCAAGAGCGACCTTTCCCTTGTGCAGTATTAGTGCTGCACATGGTGGCTCTTTCAGTAACAAACGCCTAGGGGGGGGGGGGACAGGTCCCCTTACATTTTAGTTGTGCCAGCGTGGCGGTCGCATGACACGTTGCCGGATACACAGCTGGGGATCAGCTGACGTTACTGAACCCCAATAACAGAGGAGCGACTGTTGACTGTGCACACAGCACTTCCAGGCACCAACTGGCGGTGTTAGAGCCCAGGGACAGCAGGAGGAGCAGATTGGAGGTATTGCCGCACACACAGCTGGGGATCAGCTGACGTTACTGAACCCCAATAACAGAGGAGCGACTGTTGACTGTACACACAGCACTTCCAGGCACCAACTGGCGGTGTTAGAGCCCAGGGACAGCAGGAGGAGCAGAGGAACAGAGTGTAGGCCGAAGCCTGATTGGAGCAAGTTGAAAGGAAACCTTTAACCCCCCCCCCCAGACGTTTGTAGCTGAAAGAGCCATCTTGTGCAGCACTAAGGATGCAAAAGGAAAAGGTTGCTCTTTTAATTATGCTCCTTGCAAACACCGAAGTAAACACTAAAAATGTGTCCCTTTATACCGTTAAACCGTTCCGGAGGTGCGAATTTCCTTCGTAATGGGACACAGCACAGCTGTCATTCCTATCCCCTTGATGCCGTGCGCTGCCTCCTCAGCGTTGTTTTAAGCTGTCACGGAGCCTGCGCTGTTCTGTTAGCCCTTGGCCATGCCCAATTAGCGCTGCCTGTCTTCTGACATAATTTGGTGTCAGGCTGTCAGTGCCTGTGCGTCCACGCTGCTCCAGATCCCACCTCGCAGTCTCGTCTAACGTAATCCCACTGCGGGCCTTGGAACCATGGGCATGCACAGTGCATAACCTCGACTCTCACTCCCCTCCTTCCCTCTTCTTCAGACTGTGCGGTGTCACGGCCGTGGCATGCTAGGGATCAGCTGACGGTGCACAGTCTAAAGAAGGCGGAGGGAAATGAGCGAGAGCCCGAGGGGAAGATATGCACTGCGCATGCCCATGGATCCCAGGCCCGCAGTGTGACTCAATCAGAAGACACTGCGAGGCGGGATCTCGGGCAGCGCGGCCGCACAGGCGCAGCCAGCCTGACACCAAATTATGTCAGAAGACAGGCAGCGCAAATAGGGCATGCCCAAGGGATAACAGAACAGCGCAGGCTCCGTGACAGCTTAAAACAACGCTGAGGAGGCAGCGCATGGCACCAAGGGGGTAGGAATGACGGCTGTGCTGCGTCACATTACGAAGGAAAGTCCCAGCTCCGGGACGGTATAACGGTATCAGTGAACACATTTTATAAGTGTTAAGTTCTGCGTGTGCAAAGAGCTAAAAAAAAAGAGCTACCTTTTCCTTGTGCAGCATTACTGCTGCACAAGATGGCTCTTTCAGTAACAAACGACGGGGGGGGGGGGACAGGTTCCCTTACATTTAGGTTGTTGTGCCAGCGTGGCGGTCGCAGGACACATTGCCGGCTACACAGCTGGGGATCAGCTGACGTTACTGAAACCCAATAACACTGGGTCGTATGTTTTTACTGTGCAGCCTGCACTTCTGAGCCGCAACTGGCGGTGTTGGAGCCCAGGAATAGCAGTTCAGGTGGTAGAAAGATGAACACAGCAGGAGACCTGGATGACACCCAATTACTTAATCAGGCAGAGGAGTGGCAAATTCCTGCGAGATCCAGGCCTGGTTCATTTTCAGGAAAGTAAGCCGGTCAACGTTATCGGAGGATAGTCACATGCGACGGTCTGTTAGTACACCACCTGCGGCACTAAAGACACGTTCCGATAAGACACTAGCCGCAGGGCAAGCCAGCACCTCCAATGCATACTGGCTTAGCTCTGGCCATGTATCCAGCTTAGAGACCCAAAACTTGAACGGGGAAGAGCCGTCTGGGAGTACAGTAAGAGGGCAAGCCATGTAGTCTGTCACCATCTGACGGAACCGTTGCCTCCTGCTGACTGGAGCCGCCGGTGATGGTGTAGACATTTGGGGCGGGCACACAAAAGTGTGCCAGAGTTGTGCCATACTGGGCTTGCCTTGGGCAGAGGCACTGCTTCTGCTGCCTCTTTGGGCAGAGCCTCCCCCACTGCCTCGACGCACTGAGCTGCTTTGTAAAGCACTAGCAGCACTCCTCTCAGTTGGACAGGAGAAGATGATGGAATTCACCAGTGTGTCGTGGTACTCCCGCAATTTACGCTCCCGGGTCAACGCAGGGATGAGGTTTTGGACGTTGTCCCGGTAGCGAGGATCGAGGAGGGTGAACACCCAATAATCAGGCATGTTGAGAATGTGGTCGATGCGGCGGTCGTTTCTCAGGCACTGCAGCATGAAATCCACCATGTGCTGCAGAGTGCCAACTGGCCCAGAAACGCTGTCCCCTGCTTGAGACATGATCTCTGCCCGCTCGTCATCACCCCACCCTCGCTGTACACACTGACCACTGGACAATTGTGTCGCTCCCTCCTCTGGACGGAGCTCTTCCTCCTCCATTGACTCCTCCTCATCCTCCTCACAAATTGGCCCCTGCGTACCCCTTTGTGAGGAACCACGTGGCGCTGACTCTCCAGAAGCTGATGGAAAAGGTGACTCCTCATCCTCCACCTCTTCCACCACATCATCCCTTAACCCTTGCAAAGTTTGCTGAAGCAGGCAGATAAGGGGGACAGTCATGCTGACTAGTGCATCATCTGCACTTGCCATCCGCGTGGAATAATCAAAAGGACGCAAAACCTGGCAGACGTCCTTCATAGTGGCCCACTCTGTGGTTGTGAAGACTGATCGGCGCTGACTGCGACTTCTTTGCGCCTGATGCAGCTGGTACTCCATAACTGCTTGCTGCTGCTCACACAACCGCTCCAACATATGTAACGTGGAATTCCACCGGGTAGGTAGGTCACATATGATGCGGTGTTCCGGAAGGCGGAATCGGCGCTGCAGAGCAGCAATGCGGGATCTGGCCAAGCTGGAATGCCGCAAGTGAACACACTCTAGGCGGACCTTGTGCAGCAGGGCATCAAGATCCGGATAGTCCCTCAGAAAACTCTGCACAACCAAATTGAGCACATGTGCCAGACATGGGATGTGAGTGAGGTTGCCAAGGGCCAAAGCTGCCACCAGATTTCGGCCATTGTCACACACTACCATGCCTGGCTGGAGATTCGCTGGCAGTAACCACACATCGCTCTCCTGCTTGATGGCATTCCAGAGCTCCTGCACTGTGTGGCTTCGATGCCCCAATGAAACTAGTTTCAAGACGGCCTGCTGACGTTTGGCCACGGCTGTGCTCATGTCGGTCATAGGTAAACGTTCACGGGTCCATGTGGAGGTGGACTGTGACGGATCCTGCAGAGAGGAATCAGAGGAACTGGTGTAAGAGGAGGAGTCGATGCGTACAGACTGGATTCCTGCAATCCTTGGAGTGGGCAGGACACGTCCTGCGCCACTCGCACGATCTGTACCTGGCTCAACAACATTAACCCAATGGGCAGTGAGGGAAACATATCGCCCCTGTCCATGCTGACTGGTCCACGCATCGGTGGTGAGGTGGACCTTGCTACTGACGGCGTTCAGTAGCGCATGTTTTATGTTTGCCTCAACATGCCTGTGCAGGGCAGGGACAGCCTGCCTGCTGAAGTAAAAGCGGCTGGGCACTTTGTACTGTGGGACTGCCAATGCCATCAAGTCACGGAAGCTGTCAGTCTCCACCAGCCTGAACGAGAGCATTTCCAGGGACAACAGTTTGGCAATGCCTGCATTCAGAGCCTGTGCTCGGGGGTGGTTGGCCGAGAATGCCCGCCTTTTCTCCCATGCCTGGACTACCGATGGCTGTAGAGTAGACTGGGAGTGTGAGAATGACTGGGAAGGTGGTGCTGTGGGTGGAATTACACTAGGTCTCTGGACAACAGTGGAGGAAGAGGCAACACGAGATGAAGAGGTGATAGCTGCCGCTGTTGGTTGGCCTACGTCTTCACTGTGTTTCTGTAACTCCACCGCGTGCCTGTTCCGCACATGTTTCCACATATTTGTGGTATTGAGGTTGCTGACACTTTTACCTCTTTTTACTTTCTGATGACACAGCTTGCATTTGACAAAACAAATGTCATCTGCAACTGTGTCAAAAAAGGACCAGGCACTGCAAGTCTTGGGAGCGCCCTTTTTGGCTTTGGAAAGAGACAGGCTCCTAACGGGTGCCAAAGTGGAGGCTACAGGCTCCGCAGTCTTCCCCCTCCCTCTCCCTCTTTGGCCCGTAAGGGGAAGCTCTTCCTCAGAGCTGCTCCCACCACCTTCCTGTTCCTCACGCCACGATGGGTCAAGGACCTCATCATCTCCACTACCCTCGGCCACCAACTGCTCCTCCTGGGTAGTCTCGGCAGCACAGTACGCATCAGAAAGCGGCACCTGAGTTTCATCATCAGATGCGTACTGCGCTGTGGTCACCGGAGGCACTGGCCCACCTGCCTCTTCAGAGTCAGAGAGATAAAGCTTTTGGGCATCACTGCACACTGCCTCTTCTTCCATTTCTCCAATGCTGCTTGGCTGGCTCCCTGTTTCCAAGCCAAGAGATTCAGAGAACAGAAGTAGAGACGGCTCCTGTCCTGGGCTCTCTGACTGCCTGGCCAATTTGGCAGGTGGTGAAGAGACAGATGGTTGCTCTCCAGTGCTCTGTGCCTGAGAGGATGTGGCACTAACTGAAGTCGATGCCGAGGCGTTAGCTGCCATCCACCCGACAACGGCTTCAATTTGGTCTTCACGTAGCAGCGGTGCACGGCGCTCTCCGACAAAGCTGCGCATGAAGGACTGTTCCCTGCTGAAACTGAGTGACGACGAGTCACCGGCACCCGCAGCAGGCACAGAATCACCACGTCCTCTCCCTGCTCCTCTCCCTGCTCCGCGCCCACGCCCACGTGCCTTACTCCCTGCCCTCTTCATCTTGGTTGACAGATAAAGATAAGCAGAAAAGTACTAAGGCCTTAGTGTGCTTATTCCTGAAATGCTCCTCCTAACAGGTGTAAGAAACACTAATGTTGTAAATTGTGGACTAAACTTTATTATTTTTCAAATGTGGCCTACACAAGTGTTAAGTTGTGTTTGGTGAACTTAACTTTTTTTTTGGTGCAGATCGGGCTACAGAGCTAGTTTAAATCACACGGAGACCGTGTAGACAGCCGTAAACGGCGCTGCAAGGCCAAAAAACCCTCCTCTCGGTTATCCTATATAGTGTTTTTCCACTATTTAGCTGGATACGAGTGGAAAGACACTAATAGGAATTTTTTTTTTCAAATTTTAAACAGGCTGCACCATTTGAAAAAAAGTAAAATTTTTCTCAAGGTATGAGGCAGTAACGAACCCTGAGCTGAATCCAACCGGCTATGGCTGCACACAGACTACAGGGCGAGCTGGGCTCACACGGAGACCGTGCAGACAGCCGTAAACGGCGCTGCAAGGCCAAAAAAACCTCCTCTAGGTTATCCTATATAGTGTTTTTCCACTATTTAGCTGGATACGAGTGGAAAGACACTAATAGGAATTTTTTTTTTCAAATTTTAAACAGGCTGCACTATTTGAAAAAAAGTAAAATTTTTCTCAAGGTATGAGGCAGTAACGAACCCTGAGCTGAATCCAACCGGCTATGGCTGCACACAGACTACAGGGCGAGCTGGGCTCACACGGAGACCGTGTAGACAGCCGTAAACGGCGCTGCAAGGCCCAAAAACCCCCCTCTAGGTTATCCTATGTAGTGTTTTTCCACAATAGAGCTGGAGACTGGTGGAAAAACACTAATAGGAAATTTGAGAAAAAATGTGCAGCAGGCTGCACTAAGAGCAAAAAAGGACAACTGTGTGAGGCAGTGTGAACCCCCCCTGAGCTGAATACAACCGGGTATATGGCTGCACACAGACTACAGAGTGAGCTGCACACACACACACACAGAGACCTTGCAGAACGCTGTTAAAACAGCGCTGCAAGGCAAGAGCAAGGTGAACAGTGAAGAACACACAGCGTTTTGCTAAATTAGCCTTTGGAAAGGAAAATAAAGCAATTAGCTAGCTCGACTGGCCCTCAGTTAGAACACAGCGTCCTGTCCCTAACTGAAATCACAGCAGAGTGAGCGCAAAATGGCGGCAGCGTTTTTTATAGTGCAGAGTGACATCATTTCAGCAGCCAATCCAAGCCTTGCCAGTACTTACATGCCCACCATGCTAAACAGGATGTCCCCACACTTCCAATCATTCCTCATTGGCTGCTGCGTTCAGTTTGAATTCTGGGAACTTCCGATTCCGGTATCCGATACGCGGGAAGTATCGGAATTCGGTATCGGAATTCCGATACCGCAAATATCGGCCGATACCCGATACTTGCGGTATCGGAATGCTCAACACTACTGCTCACCTGTCCCACCGATGTTGAAGCCCCCTGTCTGGTCTTCCATATCAAGCCATAAAACCTGACCTGGAATAAAGTGTCTGAAGAGAATGAGTGCAAAAGAGGAAGGAGAAAAGAAGACTACTGCATGGATGGTGGAACAGGTGAGACAAGATGTGACTATTATTACTCTTTTTTTATATCCTATGGTTTTAATGCTCATAATGCTATGGGGTCCGGAGAGACACCAGAGCATAAAATAGAACATTAAATTGGCAGTATCTTTGCTGGAAGTTGAATTTCCCTTCAAATTAAAGTTGGTGAATTACAATCTTAGCAGATTCATCCATCTCTAACTAGTACAGAACTATTTTCTCAAAATAGTCCTTTTCCTATTAAAAATAATTACAGACTTTTTAAGTAATGTCATGTTGTTACTGTAACAGACCTCAATAATTTGTTAATTAAAATCAGAAAATGTCACTTTTCTGTTTAGGGAATCGTACTTTTAAAACCCAGTCAAGTACACCAGAGTGCCGATGGAGCTCAGAAATTAATGAGACTTTGGATACATGAGGTCTACAGAGTCTTCTGTGACAGACTTGTCAGCAGTCAGGACCGTCAGAAGTTTTTTCACATAGTAAAGGTAAGAAATGTAAATATGTTTTGTTTTCAAAAGACCTTGACATGCTAAAGAATCTCAATAGAAAATAAACTGACATGCCCGCCATGGTCATAGAGTACCTGGAATCGGATCGGACAGTTCTATGGGGGAGGTCACTGGGCCGTGATCCTTTTCCATGGCCCTGGTCGTGTCATAAAATGGAGGATAATTATGTGGTGTTGGTTGTGACACCACCAATGGTGTTTGGCAATATGTGGCCGACGCTGCGGTTTAGGTCCACTGGGGCTGATGGTGACGCAGCAAACATGGTTCAGCTCTCCACAGGTAGAGTGGGGCCCCAAAACAAATATATTAGACTGTTCAGATGGTGGTAAACGATGGGGTGCAGAGAGTAAGTGAAGGACACAGAGAGGTGCAGTTTTCTTTACCTTTTACTTGAAAGTAGATGCAATTTGGGGTACCAATTACAGATGACGGATTGGTTCCGGCTTGCCTGGGGGCTTTCAGGGGATCCACCCTGCCAGGAAGGGTTGGGGACTTTCCTTTTGCGCTCTCTTTTAGAGTCACTGCTGCTTGTAGCTAAGCTGTGTTATGATTTCTAACCTGTATGGCAGACAGCGTGAGCCTATTTCACGGGCACTGTCATTTTCACTGTCAGCCCTGGGCTCTTGGTCTGCTACCGTGCGTTCAGGTGTTCGGTGTCACCAGGGAACTTGGAGTCCCCTGCCCTCCAGATTTGGATGTCAGGATGTACAGTACCCACCCAGCCAAGGACTCTTGTGTCCCTTTTTATCAGCGCTCCTCTCTGGGGTCAGCTATACAAAGTTTTTATTCTCCTGAGCTCTTGTCTCTGCTCCTTTCCCATCCCTCTCCACATACCAACTGCCAACTCTCCTCTCTCACTGTCCTGTCACAGCTCCAGCTGGCTCCCGTTTCCATGGCAACTCCCTTGTTTACTCTCTCAGCTGACTTCGTTCTGACTCATTAACCCCACTTGCTGGCCAGAATTTATAAGGAAGCTCCCCTTTCTGGACAGGTGCAGGAATTGACATGTACACTGTGTTACCTAGCATGGGGACCTTCCTTCTTGCCTCCAAGCATGACATCAGCCCTTAAAGGGAGGCAATGTCACTGTGGCAACCGGACTCCCCCTCAGTTTAATTCAGTACTCTCGGACTGAGGTAACCTAACAAGAACTGTTAACAACAGCAATAAATGAAAATCTACAAAGTCTTAAAAATGTAAAAATTATCAAAACCTAAAAAAAAAAAAAAAAATAACACAGTTACTGCAGTGATTAGTCCTTACGCTGCTGTCCAGGAATTGTCTTTGTCCTTGTACCTAGGGTTTGGTTGGTGGGAACCACCTTAGCCCATGTTGTGTGTCACCCCTAGGCATGGCTACAGGGCACTTTATAGATGGGCCTGGTTTTTCGGCCACGCTGGCAGCCTATTGTAACAACCCTCCTGGCATGACTGCATGGCCACCCATCCCCCACCTGCTTTTCACATAAACTCACTCACTTTTCCGGTCCATGCTCTGAGTTCTCTCTGCTGCCAGCTCCATGCTGCATGCCTCATGTCTGCTGCCAGCTCCATGCTGCATGCCTCATGTCTGCTGCTTGCTCTGTGCATGCTCTGTCTGTGGGCATAGGGGGCGCTGCCGGCAACTCCTGTTTCTTATTGAGACTGTGTGCACCTTGCTAAGGTGTCCCCGACCAATTGCCATGAGGCTTCCTGTATTCAAGACATCCCCACCCATTGGTGGGGGTCTGTGCAACTTGCTCCCTCAGTCAGTTCCTAGCTGCTGAGGTGCCAGGCCCTGTCTCTTTGACTCATTTGTCCACCACCCAGTGGGGCATTGTACCCTGGTCTGTGTCCTGTGTTTGCCACCCAGTGGGGCATTGTACCCTGGCCTGTGTCCTTGTGCAGCCACCCAGTGGGGCTTCGTACCCTGGCCTGTTTCCTGTGTCCACCACCCAGTGGGGCGTCGTACCCTGACTTGTGTGTGTATCTCTGTGCCTTGTCCCGTTCCTGACTCTATATTAGCCTAGTCCTGTTCCTATGTCCGTTTATATCCCTGCCTTGGTTTCCTTTCCCTGCTCTGCGTACTCTGTGTCTTGCTTTGCTCTTCTGCTCTCGGCTCTACACTCTGTGTCTTGCTTTGCTCTGCTTTTGGCTGTGTACTCTGTGACCATGCTTTGCTCCTTGCTCTGCATTCTGTGACCTTGCTCTGCACTCTGTGGTTTTGCTCTCGGCTCTGCACTCCGTCTGCTCTGAACTCAGCTCTGCACTCTGACTTTGCTCTGCTCTCAGCTCTGCACTCGGTGTCTTGCTTTTCGCCACTCTCGGCTCTGCACTCTGTGATCCTCTGCTCTGTGCTCTGCGGCTGCACTCCTTGTGGTTCTTCCCTGCTCTGCTCTTTGCAGTTCTACCTGGCTCTGCTCCCTGCGGTTCTACCTTTCTCCACTCCTACGTCTCTGCCTCTTGCGTTTCTGTACTTGACTCCACCTCCTGCTCTTGGCTCCGCTTCCTGTATGTCTGTACTTTGCTCCGCCTCCTGCTCTTGGCCCCACCTCCTGCATTTCCGTTCTTGGCTCCACCCCCTGCTCTTGGCTCTGCCTCCTGAGTTTCTGTTCTTGGCTCTAGCTCCTGTGCTTCCGCTTTCTCCAGTGACCTGACCTGTTCTCTAGTGTCTACTAGACAGAAACTTTTGCCTGTAGGACATTATTGCAAGAGAGCTTGGCTGAGTAGATTACACAAGAAGGAAAACACACAGCAAGTCAGCAGGATCTAGGAGCAACATGGCAGATGTGACAACCTACATGGTGAGCTGCAGCATGTGCTACATGTTCACAGATCGACCAGAAGAAGAATTAAATTTCACCTGTCAGAAGTGTAGACTAGTGGCCCTTTTAGAAGAAAAGGTGCGGGGTCTGGAAGAAAGAATAGCAACTTTGAAACTCATCAAAGAGAATGAAGACTTTCTAGACAGAACAGAAGCATCTCTACTGGTCACAGAAGGTGAAAAAAGTGTCAGAGAACCTCCAAAAGCAGATGAGTGGAAGCATGTGACCAAAAGAAGCAAGAAGACCATGGAGAAATCACCAACCACACAACTGAAGAACCGATATCAAATCTTTGTAGAGGATGAAGATGGCACACCTAAGGATGAAGCAATACCAGCAAGCAAAAAAGAAAAGGGCACACAGCAACAAGTGACAGCAAAAAGTACAGGCAAGAAGCAACGAAGAGTGGTGGTGGTGGGAGACTCACTACTGAGAGGCACAGAAGCAGCCATCTGCAGACCGGACACACCTGCAAGAGAAGTATGCTGCCTTCCAGGTGCGATGATCAAGGATGTGACCGATAGGATACCAAAGCTCTTCAGCTCCAAGGACGTCCATCCATTTCTTCTGATACATGTTGGCACCAATGACACAGCAAGGAAGGACCTACCGACAATCTGCAAAGACTTTGAAGAGTTGGGGAAGAAAGTAAAGGAACTGGATGCACAGGTAGTTTTTTCTTCTATCCTTCCAGTAGACGGGCATGGCACCAGGAGATGGAACAGGATCCTTGATGCAAACAACTGGCTAAGACGATGGTGCAGACAACAAGGATTCGGATTCCTGGACCACGGTGTGAATTACTTGTACTCCTCGCCAGAGACGGACTACACCTCAACAAACCTGGGAAACACACATTCGCCAGAAGACTCGCTACACTCATCAGGAGGGCGTTAAACTAGAGGAAGAGGGGACGGGAAGAAAAACATTAGACTTGAACAAAGAAGATCCAGGAAAACATACTCAGAAGGGAGGTAAGTACATTTCTAAAACAATCCACAGCGAGGAGATTGGAACAAAACAAAATCCTCTAAACTGCATGCTCGCAAACGCCAGAAGCCTGACAAACAAGATGGAAGAACTAGAAGCAGAAATATCTACAGGTAACTTTGACATAGTGGGAATAACCGAGACATGGTTAGATGAAAGCTATGACTGGGCAGTTAACTTACAGGGTTACAGTCTGTTTAGAAAGGATCGTAAAAATCGGAGAGGAGGAGGGGTTTGTCTCTATGTAAAGTCTTGTCTAAAGTCCACTTTAAGGGAGGATATTAGCGAAGGAAATGAGGATGTCGAGTCCATATGGGTCGAAATTCATGGAGGGAAAAATGGTAACAAAATTCTTATTGGGGTCTGTTACAAACCCCCAAATATAACAGAAACCATGGAAAGTCTACTTCTAAAGCAGATAGATGAAGCTGCAACCCATAATGAGGTCCTGGTTATGGGGGACTTTAACTACCCGGATATTAACTGGGAAACAGAAACCTGTGAAACCCATAAAGGCAACAGGTTTCTGCTAATAACCAAGAAAAATTATCTTTCACAATTGGTGCAGAATCCAACCAGAGGAGCAGCACTTTTAGACCTAATACTATCTAATAGACGTGACAGAATAACAAATCTGCAGGTGGTCGGGCATCTAGGAAATAGCGACCACAATATTGTACAGTTTCACCTGTCTTTCACTAGGGGGACTTGTCAGGGAGTCACAAAAACACTGAACTTTAGGAAGGCAAAGTTTGACCAGCTTAGAGATGCCCTTAATCTGGTAGACTGGGACAATATCCTCAGAAATAAGAATACAGATAATAAATGGGAAATGTTTAAGAACATCCTAAATAGGCACTGTAAGCGGTTTATACCTTGTGGGAATAAAAGGACTAGAAATAGGAAAAACCCAATGTGGCTAAACAAAGAAGTAAGACAGGCAATTAACAGTAAAAAGAAAGCATTTGCACTACTAAAGCAGGATGGCACCATTGAAGCTCTAAAAAACTATAGGGAGAAAAATACTTTATCTAAAAAACTAATTAAAGCTGCCAAAAAGGAAACAGAGAAGCACATTGCTAAGGAGAGTAAAACTAATCCCAAACTGTTCTTCAACTATATCAATAGTAAAAGAATAAAAACTGAAAATGTAGGCCCCTTAAAAAATAGTGAGGAAAGAATGGTTGTAGATGACGAGGAAAAAGCTAACATATTAAACACCTTCTTCTCCACGGTATTCACGGTGGAAAATGAAATGCTAGGTGAAATCCCAAGAAACAATGAAAACCCTATATTAAGGGTCACCAATCTAACCCAAGAAGAGGTGCGAAACCGGCTAAATAAGATTAAAATAGATAAATCTCCGGGTCCGGATGGCATACACCCACGAGTACTAAGAGAACTAAGTAATGTAATAGATAAACCATTATTTCTTATTTTTAGGGACTCTATAGAGACAGGGTCTGTTCCGCAGGATTGGCGCATAGCAAATGTGGTGCCAATATTCAAAAAGGGCTCTAAAAGTGAACCTGGAAATTATAGGCCAGTAAGTCTAACCTCTATTGTTGGTAAAATATTTGAAGGGTTTCTGAGGGATGTTATTCTGGATTATCTCAATGAGAATAACTGTTTAACTCCATATCAGCATGGGTTTATGAGAAATCGCTCCTGTCAAACCAATCTAATCAGTTTTTATGAAGAGGTAAGCTATAGGCTGGACCACGGTGAGTCATTGGACGTGGTATATCTCGATTTTTCCAAAGCGTTTGATACCGTGCCGCACAAGAGGTTGGTACACAAAATGAGAATGCTTGGTCTGGGGGAAATTGTGTGTAAATGGGTTAGTAACTGGCTTAGTGATAGAAAGCAGAGGGTGGTTATAAATGGTATAGTCTCTAACTGGGTCGCTGTGACCAGTGGGGTACCGCAGGGGTCAGTATTGGGACCTGTTCTCTTCAACATATTCATTAATGATCTGGTAGAAGGTTTACACAGTAAAATATCGATATTTGCAGATGATACCAAACTATGTAAAGCAGTTAATACAAGAGAAGATAGTATTCTGCTACAGATGGATCTGGATAAGTTGGAAAATTGGGCTGAAAGGTGGCAGATGAGGTTTAACAATGATAAATGTAAGGTTATACACATGGGAAGAAGGAATCAATGTCACCATTACACACTGAATGGGAAACCACTGGGTAAATCTGACAGGGAGAAGGACTTGGGGATCCTAGTTAATGATAAACTTACCTGGAGCAGCCAGTGCCAGGCAGCAGCTGCCAAGGCAAACAGGATCATGGGGTGCATTAAAAGAGGTCTGGATACACATGATGAGAGCATTATACTGCCTCTGTACAAATCCCTAGTTAGACCGCACATGGAGTACTGTGTCCAGTTTTCGGCACCGGTGCTCAGGAAGGATATAATGGAACTAGAGAAAGTACAAAGGAGGGCAACAAAATTAATAAAGGGGATGGGAGAACTACAATACCCAGATAGATTAGCGAAATTAGGATTATTTAGTCTAGAAAAAAGACGACTGAGGGGCGATCTAATAACCATGTATAAGTATATAAGGGGACAATACAAATATCTCGCTGAGGATCTGTTTATACCAAGGAAGGTGACGGGCACAAGGGGGCATTCTTTGCGTCTGGAGGAGAGAAGGTTTTTCCACCAACATAGAAGAGGATTCTTTACTGTTAGGGCAGTGAGAATCTGGAATTGCTTGCCTGAGGAGGTGGTGATGGCGAACTCAGTCGAGGGGTTCAAGAGAGGCCTGGATGTCTTCCTGGAGCAGAACAATATTGTATCATACAATTAGGTTCTGTAGAAGGACGTAGATCTGGGGATTTATTATGATGGAATATAGGCTGAACTGGATGGACAAATGTCTTTTTTCGGCCTTACTAACTATGTTACTATGTTACTGCTGTGTAGTGACTGAACTGGTCACTACAATATAAGTGGACCTGTGTAGTATTGGTATTCTGAACTGACTTTTCCTGATTCTTAGACTCACCATGAGACTGACAGATTCACTGCATTATATAGGACGAAATGGAGTAGATGTCCATAAAAAATCAAGTTTATTGAAAATACATAGATAAATAATCAAATATCAAACAACACAATAAATACTTATACACAAAAAGGTATTATAGACAAAAGAAATGGCTATGGTAGCACAGATAGAAAACAACGTGGAGAAAAACTGATGCCAGTTGGTATTTTCATAAAGTGCATAGTGCTACAGTTTCACTAAGGGGGAGAGGAGGCAGGGTGTATCTGATCTAAAGAAATAAATTAAGTCCATGTGGGCGGGTCGCAGAGCCCTGTACACAAGCTCTAACCACTAACAGTATACTGGACAGTCACATAGAGACCCTGAGTCCTTACCCCACAGAGATGGCACACAGGAGAACACCACGCTGTAGCCCCAACGCGCGTTTCGCGTTAGCTTCGTCAGGGGGCGGTGAGACAGATTCACTGCTAGCAGAGTGGCAGATTTCTGCTTTCCAGTGCAGATGTGGCATCTGTTACTGGAGCTGTTTCATTAAGAGTCTCTGCTTCATCCGGTGTAGTAGGCTGATGAAAGGTTAGGACTAGTGTTGAGCATTCCGATACCGCAAGTATCGGGTATCGGCCGATATTTGCGGTATCGGAATTCCGATCCCGAGTTCTGATATTTTTGCGATATCGGGAATCGGGATGAATATTCATGTGTAAAATAAAGAATAAAAATAAAAAATATGGGTATACTCACCCCTCCGGCGGACCCTGGACCTTAGCGGTGTAACCGGCAGCCCCCGTTCCTAAGAATGAGCGGGTAAAGGACCTGCGATGACATTGCGGCTTGTGATTGGTCGCGTGAGCGGTCACATGAGCGGTCACGCGACCAATCACAAGCTGCGACGTCATCGAAGGTCCTTTACCCGCTCATTCTTAGGAACGGGGGCTGCCGGTTGCAGCGGTTAGAACCAGGGCGCGTCCGAGGGTGAATATATCCCTATTTTTTATTTTTATTCTTTATTTTACACATAAATATGGATCCCAGGGCCTGAAGGAGAGTTTCCTCTCCTTCAGACCCTGGGATCCATCGAGGATACATTCTGATATTTGTGTCCCATTGACTTGTATTGGTATCGGGTATCGGTATCGGCGATATCCGATATTTTTCGGATATCGGCCGATACAATCCGATACCGATACTTTCAAATATCGGACGGTATCACTCAACACTAGTTAGGACTGGTACTACGATAGCCTGATTCACTTGTGTCCATGACTGAGAATATTCTCCAAGGATAGTATGGATCTTCTCTTCCACCTCTACAGTGTGCCAAAGGGTGTCTTGGACTTTCTCTTTGTCTTTCATTTGATCAGGGCACACTTTTAGATGATCTCTTGAGACTGCCTTGAGGTTTCTCCTCCATCCTTGCTGATGAGGCATTCCTTGGTGTTATAAAAGTCTGAAGGTACAACGGTGTATGGCTCAGCCTCCCACTGGTCATCAAGTTTGTGAACTCATCTCTTTCTTTTGAGTACTTGTTCTCCTGGTGTCAAGGGCACTGCAGGGGCGTGTTGATTGTAATTCCTTTCCTGCCTCTGTCTTGCCTGGGATAAACTTTTCTCCACACATTCTTGCACTTTGTGGTATTGTTGCTGCCACTCTATATCCCAGTCTGCATCTGGTGATGTCATCTCAAGTGTTAAGACTCCCATGTCCAAATCAATGGCTAACTTGCCTTGTCCTCATCAGGTAGGCCGGAGTGCAATTGGTGGAGTTTATTGGTATATGATTATATAGATCTACCAGATCTGCCAACTTCTCTAGCTACTGGTTTAGTTCTTCCAGTGGTAAGGTCTTCAATAGGTCAATTACCACCCGGTTCACCTTCTCACACATGCCATTTGTCTGTGGATGGTACGGCGTCATCATGATTTCCTTGCAACCGTACATGTTACAGAACTCCTGTAACACTTCTGCCTCAAAGGCTGGACCTGGTCAGTGAGCACATGTTCAGGGTAACACGTGCCTGCAGGGCACATGTTCAGGGTAACACGTGCGGTCGACAAAACTGTTATTGAAATGCCTTGACTGCTGTCTTCGCTGTTTGGTCTTTAACAGGCACGACTACCAAGAAACTTGAGTAATGGTCAACGATGGTCAGAGCATAGGTGTAGCCAGTCCTCCTCAGAGTCAACTTCACGTGATCCAGAGCTACCAGTTCAAGCGGCTGCATCGTGATAATTGGCTGTAATGGGGCTCGCTGGCTGTTATGGTCTCTCCTGCGCAGGTTGCATGGGCCTCATTCTCAGCACCACTTCTCAATGGCCCTCCTCATGCCAACCCAGTAGAATCTTTCACGAAGTAGGACCTCCAACTTCTTCCACCCAAAGTGTCCTGCTCCATCATGGTACGCCTCCAAGTCCATTGGCACATCCCGCTTCAGGATTACCACCTGCCAGATCAGTTCGAGTGTGCGAGTTGATGTTCCTCCGACACAGCTTACCCTCATAGATGAACAGCTTGCCTCTCTCCTTCCATAACTACTGTGCTTCCTGTGGGGCATCTGGACCAGAGTGTGAATCAGCTTGTGTCAGCAACTCCATTACTAGGAGAATGGCTGGGTCACTATCTTGCATCTCTGACCCCTCATGATGGGGTAATGGGTTCAAAATTGGCTCTCATATGATATAATGCTTATTCCTCACCCCTTGGGAGTACTGGGCCGCAACTGGACGGTGGAAGGCTGATCACTCAATTTCTTTGAGTTCTTCTGGATCTTCTTCCCATCTGGTGAATTGAGCATCCTGGATAGCTCATCAACATTAGCGTTCTTATGTCCCGCTCGGTACTTGATGGTAAATGCATAGTTGGACAGCCAGGCCATCCATCGCTGCTCAAGTGCACCTAGCTTTGCCGTTTCAAGGTGGGTTAACAGATTATTGTCCGTGGAGATGGCAAACTTTGCTGAAGCTATGTGGTGCTTGAAGCACTCAGTTACTGCCCAGACTATGGTGAGAAACTCTAACTTAAAGGAACTATAGTTGTCGGCGTTCCTTTCGGTGGGACAAAGCTTCCTGCTGGCACAGGCAATCACTCTATGTCTGCCTTTCTGCACCTGGAACATCACTGCTCCCAATCCCATATTGCTGGCATCTGTGTAAAGTACAAATGGTTGATCATAGTCAGAATAGGCCAGGACCTCATCTCCTGTGAGAGCCAGCTTCAACTGAGTGAAGGATGCTTCTAGTCCATTGTTCTGCTCAAATGGAGGACTCTCGTTTTTAGTCTTCTTGGATTGGCCCACTAGCAAGTCTTGCAGGGGTGCGGCTATCTTGGTGAAATCTTTAATGAATGTTTGGTAGTAGCCTACCAACCTGAGGAATTGTATTTCATGAATAGTTCTGGTTTTTGGCCAGTCCCTGATAATGGTGACTTTGTCAGGGTCCAGTGCTACACCTTCGGCGCTTACCACGCGACCTATGTACTACACCTTGGGCTTCAGCAGGTGGCATTTGGACAGTTTCACCTTCAGGCCAAAGTTGGACAGGGCGTAAACACTTCAGCCAGGTTCTTCAAATGGTCTTCATAGGTCTTGGAGAAGACGATGACATCATCCAGGTACAACAGAACAGTTTCAAAGTTCTTGTGCCCAAAGCAACACTCCATCATCCTCTGAAACTTCCCTGGTGCGTTGCACAGCCCGAATGGCATGTAGTTGAACTTGAAGAGGCCCATTGGTGTCGTGAAGGGGGTCTTCACTTTGTTCGCCTCTACAACAGGAACCTGCCAATACCCACTGGTGAGATCTAAGGTGGAGAAGTAGTGAGCGGATTCCAGTACAGCTAGTGGACTCCTTAATTCTAAGCAATGGGTAGGCATCCTTGTGTGTAATGCTGTTAATGCCCCTGTAGTCAACACACATTCTCATGATACCATCTTTCTTTCTAACGAGGACTAAAGGAGCTGCCCAGGGGCTACAACTATTTCTGATCACCCCAACCTCCTTCATCTCCCGTAACATATCTTTGGCACATTGATAGTAAGCTAGAGTTGCAGGCTGGTACCTCTCTTTAATGGGTGAATGATCTCCAGTGGGGATATGATGTTTGACCCCTTTTACCTGTCCAAAGTCTAGTGGGTGCTTTCTGAATACCTGCTCATACTCATGGACCACCTGGTAGGCCTCATGTTTTTGGTACGAATGAGTGGAATCAGCACCTACGTGTAACTGTTGACACCAATCCTCCAACTGTCCTGCAGAGCCATTGTCCTCTGCCTGTTCGGATGGGACAAATAGTTCTGTTGCTTGTATTGCATTGTTACTGACAGTAAACAATTGAGCTAGGGTGGCATATCTGGGAAAATGGACCTCTTTCTCCCCACAAGTTAGGATGCGTACTGGTACTCTGCCCTCGCGGACATCAACTAACCCTCTGGCTGTCAGGATAGTGGGCCAGCTATCAGAGTACATGGGTTCTACCAGGGCTTGGTAATCTTGCCGTCTAGGGCCTATTGCTGCCCAACACCAAGTTAACATTTCACTTCTGGGAGGTACTGCAATGGGGAAAGGATCACTTACTCTGACACTGCCGACTTCTCCACCAGACAGCTCTACCTGTTGTCTGTGAATCAGTGCTCTGATCTCCTTTGCAGGACCCAATGCTGACTGGAGCTGGCGGCCTCGGTTACCTGTTGTAGCAAAACAATGATTTCTCCAAGACCATTTTCAATTACATTAGTGCCTAAAGTGATTATAATATGGCATTCTCGTTTGTCAATATCAACTATAATCAAACCTTGAGACTGAAATTCTACTCGGCCAATCTTGATGGTCACCTCTTTATATCACATCTCAGACAAAGGCTGACCATTGCTGGCAAGGAAGGCAAGGTCTTTATCTGGGCTGTGAGTAATGTCTGAATCAGCCCAGTACCACTTAAAGAGGACATATGACATCGTTGTCACCTGGGAGCCGGTGTCCAGTAAGGTGTTCATCGGGAAGCCCTGTATGGACTCAGTGAGGTAAATGATTATTTAGGCTTTCCCTGGCACCACAGTTGCGGCGCTGAGCGCTGGTGGTCTAGAGAGACTCTAACCCTGTGTACTTGGGGTAGAGTCCTGTGACCCAATACTAGCGCTCTCTCTGCAGTATTGTGGCTCTGTCACGCAACAGGGTTCATTTCCTACATACCGGGTGAAGCTAACCCGTGTGTGTTCACATTATACCGCCATATAATGTCCGCTATTACCGAGCAGGAGCAGCAGGTGTCATTTCTGCATGGTGGACCATGGGTTGCGAACCCACCTTATACCATCCTTATAATTATTTGGTGCATTCAGCCAGCCTTAACATTATAATAGCACCAGGGTCTGGCTAGTAATGGTGGACAATCAGTAACTACAACGGTACATCCAGCAGCTGGAGGGTAGGTTGGTGGCTCTTGAGTGCACAACCTCGGCGGTGGATGTTAATGCAGTTGTTATTCAGGTTGCTAGCATAGCTGCAGACAATTTGTCCACTGTCACCCCTGCTCTGACATTATCCCATCTTCCATTGCCAGATAAGTTTGCTGGTGACAGTCAGCTGTGTCGGGGATTCATGAGCTAGTCTGATATACTTCTTGAGCTCCTGGCTGCACGTTTTCCCATGGAGCAGGCTAAGGTAGGATGTATTATATCCCTTTTGTCGGGCAGGGCATTGGAGTGGGCAACGCCGCTTTGGGAGTGCTCCGTGGTTCTTGAAAACTCTGAAACAGGTCTTTTTGGGACCTCGTGTCATCCATGATACGGCGCTCCAACTTCTGGCATTGACATAGGGTTCGTTCATGGTCAGTCGTTTTGCCGTCCACTTCCGGACTTTGGCATCTGAGCTGGAGTGGCCGGATAAAGTCCTTATCCCAATATTTTGGAAGGGACTGGCTGACCATATGAAGGAAGCCTTGGCTACTAGGGAGATTCCTGCCACACTGAAGGAGCTAACAGCAATACCGGCATAGACCTTAGTTTTAACGAACGAAGGTTGGAACAAGCCCAGTGTAGGCAGAGGTTTCTGCTAGCTCCCACCTTTGCCAGACCTCTGGAATCTCCGGTTCAGGCATCTGAGCCACATGAGGCCATGGAGGTTTCTAGAGCGTGACCTAAGTCCTGGGTCGCTCAAATACCCATGGTCTGTACTTTCTGCCATCAGTCAGGACAATATGCCAGGAAATGTCCTCAGCAGTTGGGAAATGATCGCGTCTAGTAACCATTGGAGTAGGTTCACTAGACACAGCGGCGTTTTTCTCCAAACGGTCCTTCAAGGGGGCGATCACCATAAGCCCATCCACTCACACAGTAGAGCTTTGCATGAGTTCTGGGGCAGAGGGCAACTTCATGTCTTCTGTTTTCACCCAACGGCATGCAATACCCCCGGTGATGCTCGCCTAACCAGTGCCCATATGAGTGGTAAATGGGTCAACACTATCCTCACAGATTACCCACCAAACCATCCCATTTACTCTTTCCATGTCTCCTTCCCATTAGGAGACTATCTCCCTTCCTATCATACCTGAGTGAATTGATGAGATTCTGCTAGGGATATCGTAGCTACGTTACCACTCTCCACATATTGAGTGGAACCTCAGGGAGAATTCTGGGATGGAGTGAATCTTGTGAGGGTAGATGTCTGAGTGAGTGCATTCAGGTTGCTACTATTGAGGTATCCACAGACCTTTCCTCTCTCCCCAAGCACTATTGGCCCTATGTGGATGTGTTCTTCAAGAAGGTTGTGGAGACCCTTCCGCCTCACCGCCCCTATGACTGTCCAATTGATCTTTGGCCTGGTGTTGAGCCTCCCCATGGTCAAGCCTCTCCCGGAGAAAAAGAACAGAGAACTACGTCCATGCATTGATTACAGGGGTCTTAACGCCTTCACTGTTAAGAACAAGTACCCTCTGCCCCTCATATCTGAGCTCTTTGTTAGGTTGCGGGGAGTGAGGGTATTTACTAAGCTTGATTTGCGGGGTGCTTACAACCTGATTTGCATTTGTGAGGGGGACGAATGGAAGATGGCTTTTAATGCCAGGGACAGGCACTATGAATACCTGGTGATGGCCTTCAGGCTCTGTAATGCCCCAGCCATTTTCCAAGACTTTGTGAACGATATCTTCAAGGATATGCTCTCCACCTTGGTTGTGGCCTATCTGAATGAAATTCTCATCTACTCTCCAGATATAGATTCCCACCGGAGAGATGTTTGAAAAGTGTTTGATCTCCTACGGGCAAACTCCCTCTATGCCAAGTTGTAGAAGTGTGTGTTTGAGCAGGAGTCCTTGCCTTTCTTGGGCTATATCATCTCCACCCGGGGATTAGCCATGGATCTTACCAAGCTACAGGCTGTGTTGGACTGGCAGGAACCCCATTCTCTCAAAGCGGTGCAGCGCTTTATGGAGTTCATCAACTATTATCGCCAGTTCATTCCCTGCTTCTCAACTTTAGTAGCTCCCATGGTAGCTCTCACCAAGAAGGGAGCAAATCCCAAATGGTCGGAGGAGGTCTCCAAGGCCTTCCTTTCTATCAAGTCCCACTTTGCTAGTGCTCCTATTCTTCATCGCCCCGATGTAGTTAAACATTTTATAATGGAGGTGGATACCTCATCCGTCAGTGCTCAAGCGGTCCTATTCCAAAAGGATGCTCAAGGTCGTAAGCATCCTTGCTTCTGTTTCTCTAAGACCTTCAAACCGGCGGAGAGCAATTATTCCATCGGGGACAGGGAGTTGCTAGCAATTAAGTTGGCCTTCTCAGAGTGGAGACACCTTCTGGAGTGGGCTCGCTTTCCCTTCCAAGTATGCACTGACCATAAGAATTTGCTGTATTTACAGACTGCCCAGTGGCTAAATTCTCGCCAGGCTAGATGGTTTCTGTTTTTCTCTCGGTTCCATTTCACCCTCCATTTTCTTTCCTTGGAGAAGAACATTCATGCCGACACTCTCTCCTGCTCCGTAGTATCATCAGAGGAGGATGAGCCTCGGCTTATTGTCCCTTCAGAGAGCCTGAGAACTGTGGCTCCGGCTTCACTAGAGTCTGTGCCCCCAGGCAAGACTTTCGTTCCACCTAATTTGCGACCGGACGTTCTCTCTTGTGCTCACTCGTCCAGGATGGGTGGACATTTTGGGACCAAGAGGACATCTGAGCTTCTGGCGAGGTTGTACTGGTGGCTGCATATGGCCCGTGACATCATGGACTATATTTGGGCATGTGTCTCCTGCGCCAAGAATCGGTCTTCTCAGCAACGGCCTGCTGGATTACTTTATTCCCTACTGGTGGCAGACAGGCACTGGGAAATGGTCGGGATAGACTTCGTGGTGGGCTTACTCAAGTCTCGTAGCTGCACCATTATCTGGTTAGTCACTAGTCACCAACTATTTTTCCAAAATGGTGCACTTGGTGTCTCTTCCATGGTAACCTTCTGCACAGGTCTTGGCGGCATTGTTTATTAAACATGTTTTCCACCTACACGGTATGCCAGAAAAGATTGTCAGTGACTGGGGTCCCCAGTTTGCGTCTCGGTTCTGGAGAGAGCTCTGTCATTTACTCAGCATTGAGCTAAATCTCTCCTCTGCGTACCATCCCGAGACGAATGGGTTGGTAGAGAGGGCCAACCAGACTCTGGTCACATACCTGCGACATTTTGTCTCCACCAGGCAGGTTGACTGGGCTTCCTTGCTATCATGGGTGGAATTTGCATTGAACAACGCCATAGCTGACTTTACCAGGCAGACCCCACTCCTCCTTAACTACCTTCAGAATCCGTGTGTCCCTGTACCCATGCCCGTGTCATACACCTATTGACCTTTGCTCCTGGTGACTTAGTGTGGCTCTCCACCCGTAACAGGTTGCGAGTTGAGTCCACTAAGTTTGCGCCTCACTACATAGGATCAATTCAGAGCGACCACCAGTGCGGCACCTTGTGCAACTAGTGCGCTTTCCTAGCCATAGTTAGGGTGGTTAGTGGATATGCACTGAGTGCGGTAAATCATTATTTAGTTTTGCCCTGGCACTGCAGTTGCGGCGCCGAGCTCTAGTGGTCTAGAGGGACTCAAACCCTGTGTCCTTGGGGCAGAGTCCTGTGACGCAATACCAGAGTTCTCTTTGCGGTATTGCAGCCCTGTGATGCATCAGGGTTTGCTTCCTACATACCGGGTGAAGCTAACCCATGTGTGTTCACATTATACCGCCATTACCGAGCAGCAGGTGTCATCTCTGCACGTTGGACCCCGGGCTGAAAACGCACCTTATACCATCCTTATAATTATTTGGTGCGTTCCGCCAGCCTTAACATTATACTAGCACCAGGGTCAGGCTGGTAATGGTGAACGATCATCGACTATGGCAGTAAATCCAGCAGCTGGAGGGTAGGTTGGCGGCTCTTGAGCGCACCACCTTGGCCGTGGATGTTACCGCAATTGCTCTTCACGCTGCTAGCGTAGCTGCAGCCAGTTTGTCCACTGCCACCCCTGCTCTGACATTATTCCATCTCCCGTTGCCAGATAAGTTTGCTGGTGATAGTCAGCTGTGTCGGGGATTCGTGAGCCAGTGTGCTATACACTCCCTGACAGAAGATATGTCGCTTATCCATGTTATGTAAATAAAAGCTTATAGCCTGACGTTGATCGATCCTACACTAATGAAAAGGGAGAGGAGTCATGGTTTACACTTTCAATAGCATTCCTCATGCCTCTGTAGCAGCCAGTTTGGAAAAGAAGAAAATAGGTTACCAAGCTCAGAATAGAACAATGGCAGAATACAGAACATAAGATCTAGTGACTATATATTAGATAGGTATAGTCATTTTCATTACAAGGGAGGAGGGTTGCAGACAAGAAACTCCTCAGCCAGGAAAACATATATTATGAATAGAGATGGAAAAATCGATTTGAAGGACTCTGGTCCATCAACCACGTCAGTAATTATAGACGATTGGACAAGAAACATGTCCTTCTTCTTATCTCCCAACATTGAAGGCTCTTCTTATAATTAGCCAGTCTCATTTAATGTCATCATTGTGGTGCAATGTAAATACAGCGTTGTTCTAACCTGACTAGTCAAGAAGAGAGCTGTGAATGCAGGGATTTAAGGAAATGTACAAGCCTACAGTCCATGGATGGACTGGAGTCCTGAGAATACATTCTCCCATCTCTAGTTATTAGAGATAAAAATGGGTAATCTGAAAGGTCAGAGAGGCCTGGCGCCTTTGCACTGCAGTATTTTGCTCTGCCCTCAACAGAGCAGACAAAGTATGCCTGCGCCAGAGCCACAGCATGAAGACAAGAAGAGGACATCATCTTAAGAAGATGGAAGGCCCCGGACCGGACCGCGACTTCCATCAAAGTGGGCCGCCCGCCCAGGTGAGTATAATCTAACCTCTTTTTCTCATCTTTTAGGATACATTGGGGGCTTATCTACAGCATTACAGAATGCTGTAAAAAAGCCCCTGATGCCGGTGGGCTTAGCTCACCTTCAATTATGGGGGTGACAGGTTCCATTGAACCTTCCTCTAGTGTTAGGGTAATGACCGGCCCGTTTTAGGTTTTAAATGCATACAAATTCTACATACATTTCTTTATTGCATGAAGACTTTTTCAGGAACTTATTTTTAAACAAAATACATTAAAATAAAACTATTTTACTAAATTCTAAAATGCTCTTATTAAAATTATAACATTTGTGTTGTTGGGGTCAATTTCGACCCAGGTCTAATATAAGAGTAAAAAAAAAAATAAGTCCCAAAACTGAACTCATAAACACAATATAAACCTACAGCCCACAGCCAGCTCTACCTCCAACAACTTGAGTTAGGGACATGTCCAGGCATGTATGGCCAAATCAGCTTAGAGTTGGTACTTTGCAGAGTATACATCTCCAGTTTACACAGGCAACAATGAAGAGAAGATTTGATGTAAGCCAAATTCTGGATTATATCTTAGATGATAATGAATCAGAGAACACACAGCAGCAAACTGATACAGATGAACAGGTTTCTGAGGAGGAAGATGATGTGGAGTATCAACCAGAAGACACAGACAGTTCTGATCAGTCTGATGAGGAGGTCACTGGTGCTGAAGCTGCTCCTGCTGAAAGATTCAAATCCAAAAGTGGCAAGATCAGTTGGAGCTCAGTATCTCCAGATGTAAATGGCAGGGCAGATGCTGCAAATGTCATAAAAATGACCCCTGGGATCACAAGGTTTGCTGTGACAAGAGTAAGTGACATCAAGACATGTTTTGATCTGTTTATGCCATTGTCAATAAAAAAAAAGTCATTATTGCTATGACAAACCTTGAAGGAACAAAAAGTCCACGGCAACATGTAGAATGAACTTCATGATGATGTCCTGGATGCCTACATTGGTGTTCTTCTCCTTGCTGGAGTGTACAAATCCTGCAATGAGGCCACTGATAGTCTCTGGGACGCATCGAAAGGCAGGAATATTTTCCGGGCAACAATGTCACTTCAAAAGTTTCAAATGATATCAAGAGTCCTCAGATTTGACAACAGAGACACCAGAACAAAATCTGACAAACTTGCTCCCATCAGGGATGTTTGGGAGAAATGGGTGCAGCTCCTTCCACTGATGTTCAAGCCAGGGCCAGAGGTGACAGTAGACTAACGTTTTCTCCCTTTCCGTGGAAAATGACCCTTCCAGCAATAAATGCCAAGTAAGCCAGGCAAATATGGCATAAAAATCTGGGCAGCATGTGATGCAAAAACTAGCTATGCATGGAATCTACAGATTTACACAGGCAAGTCTGCAAGTGGCATCCCTGAAAAAAACCAAGAAAAACGTGTAGTCCTCGATATGTCTACTGGACTGCAGGGTCACAACATTACTTGTGACAATTTTTTTTACCAGCTATGACCTTGGGACAAGAACTTCTCAGGAGAAAAATCATCATGGTGGGTACAGTGAAAAAAAACAAACCTGAGCTGCCCGCTGAATCGTTGCAGATGAAGGACAGGGCTCCACTTTCCTCAAAGTTTGTTTTTACAGACACCACCACTGCTGTTTCATACTGCCCCAAAAAACGACGGAATGTGGTACTGATGTCCACACTTCACAAAGATGCAGCTGTGTCATCAGGAAGTGACAAAAAGCCCAGAATCATCCTGGACTATAACAAAAACAAATGAGGAGTGGACAACTTGGACAAGCTGACTGCCACCTACACTTGCCAGGGAATGACTAGGAGATGGCCAATGGTTGTATTTTACAACATCCTAGATGTGTCAGCATGCAATTAATTTGTGTTGAGGACCCACATTGTTATGACCTGGTGGTTAGGAGCACCCGGAATGACCTGATAGTTAAACCTCATACAGGACGAGCTCTGGGATGTGGGAGCTCTGGTGACCGCAAGCCCTAATCCTATCACACACACTAGAAATAGCTGTGGAGCGCTCCTGACCAGACCTAGGTGCCTCGTCACAGCCTGAGAACTATCTAGCCCTAGAGATAGAAAATAAAGCTTACCTTGCCTCAGAGAAATTCCCCAAAGGTAAAGGAAGCCCCCCACATATATTGACTGTGAGTAAAGATGAAAGTCACAAACGCAGAAATGAAACAAGTTTCAGCAAAGGGAGGCCAGACTTACTAAATAGACAGAGGATAGGAAAGGTAACTTTGCGATCAGCACAAAAACCTACAAAAGACCACGCAGAGTGTGCAAAAAGGACCTCCGCACCGACTCACGGTGCGGAGGGGCCACTTTGCATCCCAGAGCTTCCAGCTAGCAAGACAAAATCATGATAACCAGCTGGACAAGAAAACAGTGAACAAATAATGACTATCAGGAACTTAGCTTCTGCAGGAGAAGGCAGGTCACCAGAGAGATCCAGGAGCGAACTGAACCAATGCAAAAACATTGACAGCTGGCATGGAGTAATGATCTGAGAGGAGTTAAATAGAGCAGCCAACCAAAGGATAAACCACGTCACCTGTGTAAGGAACCTCAGAAGCAGCAGCTTCACTCATAGCCACCAGAGGGAGCCCATAGACAGAACTCGCCGAAGTACCATTCACGACCACAGGAGGGAGTTCGACAACAGAATTCACAACACCACATTCACCAAGGATGGAATTCAAAGAAAAAAAACAAGCGGAGGATGTTTCTTGAGGAACTAGGAAGATCCCTTGTCAAGGCGCACATTGACCAAAGGGAACGAGTGCCCCGAGTCCCAGACGCTGCAGCCTTGGTCTGACAACTCCAGAGCTCAACAAGTGCTTCATCCACACGTACAGCAACCCAAAGAGCATCATCACCAGCATTCTCCTCAACCAGGCCTGCCTCAACATCAACCACAACAGCCACAACCCCAGTGAGACCACCTGATTCTAAAAGAAAGAGGTGTCAAGTCTGCCCTAGCAATAAGGACAGAAAGACAAACACATCGTGCTTCACTGCAAAAAATACCTCTGCAAAGAACACACAAAAAGTGTGACTTTTTGCCACACATGTATCTAAATACTAATGCATCTAAAAACTAGTATTTGATTTCTGTTGATTTGATTTGCTTGTTTGATTGTTGTTTGTTTGTTTGTTTGTTTGTTTGACCTAGAAAAGCTACTTGTTATTATTATTGCTATTAATGTTAATATAATTTTCATCTTTTATTTGTATTAAAGTTCTATAAAAAAAATCTGTTTTTTGCCTTTTTCATAAAGTAGTTACATATGGGTCAAAATTGACCCATAACACCATAGATGTTACTAGAGTTAATAATATAAAATATATATATGTATATTTTTTTACATTTAAGAAATGTGTTCTAAAACCCTTCAGTAATAGTCAGGTAATATAACAAACTTTTTTTTAAGTTTATTTTATTCTCTTGAGGTTCTTTTGACAATATTTTTATATTGAAAATGAAGGGTATGCTCTGAAATGAAAGGCCAAGGGGGCCACAACAAAAATATTAAAATCAATCATTCCATGGATGAGAAACCCTAACAAGGTAACTAAGAGGTAAGAAACAAATTGGATCATAAATAACTGTTTTTAGGGTATCCTAAGGGTGATTTAAGACACGGGTCAAAACCGACCCGTTAACATAAGAAAGAGTAACAGAAAGCTAACTCTAGAGGAAGGTTAACATACTGCAAGATCATTCTTTTTTTGTTTTAGCAATTCATATTTGCATATTGTTGGTGAGCTAATAAATTGCAGAATGTGATTATGCCTGCTTGAAATGCTACATTGGTTTTGGGCCTTTCGAAATACCTCAAAAAGTTAAAAAGGTGTCTATTATTTATCTATATTTGCAGACTTAGGTGACTGATCGATAGGACGTCATGCCACCAGAAGTGATGATGTCCCATACAACTATCACTTGCAGGTCAATATTTTTCAGGTTAATTTGGACTAATCTGCAATTTCAGACACAACATTGTATTTATGCAGAGAAGATCTTATTTTACAGTTATTCATAATAGTGCACATAGACATTGAATAACTAAGCAATCAGCCAAAAGCTTTTTTTCTTGACCCCAACCATGCATGTGTTTTACATGGATAGAGAGGATGAAGCCATTGCCAAACACTTCTGGAGGAGGCTTATCTTCCCTAAGAATAAAAAGATTGGGCATTGAAATTTAGCATGCTTAATCATTCTTTTCCCCAGAGTATCTAAGAGGGCAAAGTTGGGAAGCTCCAAACTCATAAGATAACCAAATGGTCCTGCCAAAATCAGCAGGTTAGGCTAGGTTCACATTGCGTTAGGGCAATCCGTTAAGCGCATAGCGCTAGCGGATTGCGCTAACGCAATGTTTGTTTAGGGTCCGCGTTCGGCGTCCCCGCTGGTGCAAATCCCCGATCTGCGCTAGTGAGGGACGGACCTCGGACGCACCTTGGACGCTGCAAGCAGCGTCCGAGGTCCGTCACATAAGAACGGCACATCGCTAGCGCGTGCTGAAATTGTCATGCGCTAGCGATGCGCAACAGCAACAAAACACATTGCTGTCAATGGGTGTGCTAACGGACCCGTTGCACGGCGTTAATTGCAACATTTTTGCCATGCAACGCAGTCCGTTAGCGTTAATCCATTAACACAATGTGAACCTAGCCTTAGAGACAAGTTTGATCTAACATATTGTATACAAGAGCCTTAGGTTATTTAACTGTTAGTTATAATAAAAAATAAATTTGGTGTTTAACTTTATAATACAGAATTAAATGAATTCAAACTAAAAGTTTGGTTTTCTTTGATTTTTTACATTCTCTCCTGGAAAAGACAAGCTAGTTAATTTTCTACCTTGGAATATATCTGCTTCTATCACACACATTTAATGGCCTTATCAGCTGTGTGTAGGAGTAAGGTATTTTACTGTCTAAATGACAGGATGAAAAGGTTGAAGCACACAATAGATGCTGCAGAACATATTTATTATTGCTCATGGCATGTGACCTTTAAGTTGAAATGAAAGCCCGCCCCCCCCCCCTCTGGTTTACTTGTTTGTGTGGTTAAAAAACTTAAAAACCAAAGCTGTTTTTAACCTTTGGGTCATTAAGTTTTATGAGTCTCTTAAAGATGTGCAAGTCTCAGGCATCATCTAATTCTTAGCTTTTCAAAATCACTTAAACTTGAGACACTTGACTTGCTCTTAGCTCTGTGGTGGTTTAAATAGTTTATTGAACATTGAGAAATAAAAGTATAACAGATGCCATGCAAAATTAACAAGGATTGTATGTTATAAATGAATCACAAAATCTTTTTCCCATCTGCTTTGGTGTAGTTACATGTGTAGTTAAGTCGAATGGACATTTTTTAGCATATTGGATCAAGTCTCAAAATATAACACTCGTTATTGGCTGATTTGCCACTCTAATACTATATACAGATGTACTTTTTGATCATTATAGCTGTTTGTTTCATTTTAGAATTTCATATACCAAATATTGATGAAACAAAAACCCAGTATATCATGGATAGGCATCAACAGAGTTATTTGAAAATAAGAGCATAAATTACACTTGATGTTAGAAATGCAGACATATGTTTATAGAAATATTAGGCTGATGCTAAATATTAAACGGGCACTGTCATTTCAAGACACATTTCCTTGTTGATAGCAAGTGTACTAAAGCAAATATCTGTAAATCCCTTTATGTACAAAAAATGTTCTCCTTCCCCTGCAAAAATGGCCTAAAGAGCAAATCACTAAAAGTTCCTCTCCTCTGTAACTTACTGTCTACTGTCTGTTGTTAGGTTAAATCAGTCTTGAGTAACAGAGAAGCAGAGACATACTACAGGATGTGGGGCCAGGACTTTGCTGTTGCTAGCTTTGAGCTACTGTAGACACAGCAAGTTGATCTAGGAAAACTCTCTTTTATGCAAAGGCACAGTTTGTTCATAGTCCTTCTTCTGTCTCTCCTTTCCTTGATCTTCGTACTGTCCATCATTCCAGTTCTGTTTATTTGCCCATAGAGTTTTACATTAGTGACACAAAACATAACTATTCATGCTGTTGTCTCTAATTTGGACTTCTCATCTCTCACTATACTGGCACTTTCTTCTCCTCTTAGATTTTCAATGTACTGTTGTTAGCTCCATCTTTCCTGTCAAAATTCAGTCCAGAATACAAACTAAAGGGTTATCTGTTTAGGGCTGGTGAGTCACCCACCAGGGCATTGGGGATACTCTGTACTTGGTCAGGTCGCAATTAAAGGGGATGTCACAGTGGCTGCGACACGGTCCATGGCCCTGGGCACTCAAGTAAAAGGGAAGGGTCTTTTAAGGGAGTAGATAAAGTTTGTGTTTTTGATGCCACCTGTGGTTCTCGGTCAGAGGGGACCGACGCTGCTTAAAGGAGTCCTCTGCGATGTTACTGCAGCAAAGAAGGTTGACGCCTCCCACAGGTGAAGCAGGGTCTCCAGGGCTCCCGGCAGGGCATGGATGGTGTATGCCAGCAAATAAATGGAGGACACAGAGTTGTAATGTCTTTACCTGGTTTACTGGTTGTAAGCAGCCGCAGGCCAGGGTACCAACAACAGGTGGTGATATGGTTCGGTTGGCCTGGAGGCAAAGGTGCCCGGTTCCCGTGCTTCGGCTCAGAAGGTGCCTATCCACAATACCCCTCTAAGCCTTTTCCTACTCCTGTGCTTCTTTCCTCAGATGCTCACTACAATTCAACCCTTCAGGTTCTCTTTCTTTCCTGGAGCTGCAGCTCACACGTTTGCTGCACGGCCCCACTAGTCCTTCTCACTGCTCTCTTCCACTTTATGCCAGGAGCTGCAGACTCCCGCATCTGCTCAGCTGCACACCTCTCTTACCAGCTCCACCTAAGCTGATGTTCCTAGACAAGCTCCTCTCTGGCCATCTCTGTCCAATTCTCCTTCTTTCCAGGGACTGCACCACTTTCTCGTGCATGCACGGCCCCTCTGCTCTTCCATCCTCACTCTTCCACTGCCTCTCCAGACTGATCTAACTCCTCCTCCAGACCAGAACAATTAAAGCTGGGGAAGCTCCCCTGAATCAGGGTCCAGAGTTCCCTTTCTGGCCTGGATTCAGAATGTGTTGTATGTAGGTGCGTTAACTGGTAAATAGACTCCTTTTTGCCTAAAAAGCATGCTATTACCCTCCCTGAAGGGAAGGCAACATAACAACCGGTTATCTTAAGTGTTACACTAGCATCCAATGGTCACTGCAGGAATAGTAAGGAGGGTCCATGTAGAATCCTGGCACAATACTCAGGTAATCTTCCACTGACCAAGTTGGATGGCTAGTAGCTGACCAACAGCTTTAACCTAGGTATTTGCTCCAAAATCTACAATATTCCATACATGCAGTCAGACTTTCATTCATGCAGCCCACAATTTGGGAAGCATGAATCTAATGACAGGGTCTAAAGATAAGCAAATCTAACTGTGAAGGATCATCGTCACGTCAAATTTCCTGAAATTCATTCCTAATTCAAACAGTCTGTGATAAGATTATCAAAGATTGCCAAAATAAAATGCCGGTCACCATTTCACGCACTTCTCCAGATTCAGAGAGCAAGCTCATGACCTCAGGACCAGCCACAGAGGCATCCCCATAATGTCCTGCCGCTTTACATCTAGCCCAGCCCATTATATGGACTAATACAGCCAGTATAAAAGATGGGGGCCTGCAATGCAGTGCATATTTTTTGTTTTACAACAGAAGGATAAGAGGTAAGAGATCAGAGTCACAGCTAACTTCACAAAGAGATAGAATGAGGCCTAGTTTAATTACGGTGCACTACTACTTCAGTCCTGAATCACATTGAAAATGGGAGTGATAGTCTCAGTCTATGAATTATAATTCAAAGATTCAAGTGATATAGAGAGATGCTGTATCTGTATAGTCACCTAGTTTGCATGGGAATTGATTGATCTCTAGACACAGCACATTAAGAACAGCTTTTTTATTCTTGACACACTTCAAACAAGGAAGGATATTTAAACCTACCTTTGCTCGTAAATCCAAAATGTTGAAACCAAGGCTTGCATGTCACTGAAAGTATGGTTCCTGAAAGCCAAATTTTTTAAGCAAGAAAAGAAAAATCTCCATATTTCAGAAATATAAACACAATTGTCTACCCCACAAAGTGTTCATGTTGTAAACAAAATATTTAGTTTTGCACACTTACTTATTGTAATACTTCAACATTAGATCGATAAACGCCACTCAAATACCGTTGTTGGTTACTAGTGATGAGCAAGTGTACTCGTTGCTCGGGTTTTCTGAGCACGCTCGGGTGGTCTCCGAGTATTTGTGGGTGCTCGGAGATTTAGTTTTCCTTGCCGCAGTTGCATGATTTGCGGCTACTAGACAGCTTGATTACATGTGGGAATTCCCTAGCAACCAGGCAACCCCCACATGTACTTAGGCTGGCTAGCAGCCGTAAATCATGCAGCTGCATCAACAAAAACTAAATCTCTGAGCAGTCACAAATACTCAGAGACCACCAGAGCAACGAGTATACTTGCTCATCACTATTGGTTACCACTGATTACCATCGGTTTTCTACTAGACAAGGTTGAGGTCATTTTAACATTAATCCCTTAACCACCAGAGGTATTTTTGGTTTTGCATTTTCCTTTTTTGCTCCCCTTTTTCCCAGAGCCATAACTTTTTAAAATTTCTGTTAGCATTGCCATTTGACGGCTTATTTTTTGCGGGACGAGTTGTACTTTTGAACAAAACACCATTGGTTTCACCATGTCGTGTACTCAAAAACAAGAAAAAGATTCCAAGTGTAGTGAAATTTCATAAAAAGTGCAATCCCACACTTTTTTGTTTGGCTTTTATGCTAGGTTCACTAAATGTAAGACTGACCTGCAATTATGATTCTCAAGGTCATTACGAGTTCATAGACCCTAAACATGTCTAGGTTATTTTTTTTCTTCTTATCTAAGTGTTGAAAAAAATTCCAAGCTTTATTAAAAAAAAATTGCGCCATATTCCGATACCCATAGCGTCTCCATTTTTTGTGATCTCGGGTTAGGTGACGGAGATACCAGATATGGGTATGTTTGATTTTTTTAACTGTTGTATTTTAAATGGGGTGAAAGGGGGGTGATGTGAACTCTTATATTTTTTATAAAAATGTTATAACATTTTTTTTAACTTTTGGCATGCTTCAATTTTCTCCACGAGAGACTAGAAGCTGCCACAAGCCGATCAGCTCTGCTACATACAGGTGATGATCAGATCACCTGTATGTAATAGAAATGTTCACTTGTTATGAGTGCCGACACTGGGTGGCGCTCATAACAAACCAGCAGTGACAACCATAGAGGTCTCCAGGAGACCTCTGCTTGTCATGCCAACCCATCTGTCAACAGCGATCACGTGACGGGGGTCACCGGTGGACGGATTTTCGGTACGATTGAGGGAAATGCATGGTAAATGCCACTGTCAGCTTTTGATAGCGGCATTTAATGGGTTAATAGCAGCAAGTGGATCGCGATTCCACCCGTGGCTGTTCCAGGCACATGTCAGCTGTTTCAAAACAGCTGACATGTACCGGGAAAAATGTAGGCTCACCGCCAGAGACCACATCAAAGGCAGGGAATCTGACATCGGAGTACTATTACGGCCTAGGTCGGAAAGGGGTTAATAAGGCTATGTATACAAGAAAGACCTGAAAAAGATTGAATTTAATCTTAGGAAAATTCAGAGTAATAAATATATTTTCAGCTCAATTAGAGGCTTTTCAGTACATAACACAACCATCACACAATACCTAACTCTGAACTGTTAGTTTCTGTTGTTTTTATTCAATGATTTCAAAACATGTATTAATATTTTACAAGTTGTTTACATGGATAGATAGTGAAAAACCATTACTCCATAGTCATGTATATTTCCAGTCTATTGCTTCTTTGAAGAAGCTTATGATTTTTATTGTTAACCTGCTTTCCTCTTTACAAAGAGCTTGTAAAGCTTTAAATTGTTTAATGTCATCTCTGTTCCCCAGCATTTTAGTTTAATGATTATCCTTGTAAGCTTTATTTATGAAACAATAAGATGGTATACAAAGCGGTATGTATTGTACAAATTACTGGCTGATTTGCCCCTTTGTATTGAAGACATTGTTCATATTTTCAATCCACTGCTCAGTCATAGTTCTAACTCTGTGTCTGTGATTTCTCCAGCGAAGAACTATTTCTATGTTTTCTTGCAGCTTGTTTGTATTCTCAAAGGTTACTCTTCAATCTCTGAGTTCCTTTGATTGTTCCTGCCACAAAGCGAATCACAAGTCGGTATGCTTGAACTAAGGAACAAATTTAGCATTAAAAAATTCTGAGCATTTGTACTCATCCATGGATTTATATTCTATAAAGACTAGAATGATATTTAGAATTTACTTGCAGCATTTTCTGTATTTTTTATACAGTAATAAAAGAAATAGGAATTATATTTTTTATCCTTATATACAAATGCATAATTGTATTTTTTTTTAATTTATATTTTACTCTAGGCTTGCCTTTGTCTACTAAAGCAACAAATCATGGGGTTCATAGGACCATCAGCATTAGAAAACTTGTTGCCATTTTACGATTTGGATATTGGTGTAAATGTGATTGAACAATGATATATAGTCTTAAGCCAGCAATAGATTTTGGAGGGCGAAAAGTTCACTGTTGACCATTTTTTGCAGTCCATTTACACATTCACTTGACACAGACAAAAGTGACAAATGACAAAGCGTAAAAGTTGATTTGTCATGTTGGATTCTTTTTGAGTTTGTGAGGTGGGTGCTTTCATTGGAAAGTCGTTCATGTCAAATGACAGATCTGCATTCCATTAAAAGGAGCCACAAATCAAGGCAAAGATCAATTGAAAATTTGTCATTTTAATTTATGGTTTAATTGCTTTTCAAAGACCAACCATGAAGATGAGGTTGTTTAGAACACATCTAAAATCCACAATTTGTAGCCAGCTTGAGAATTGCTATATTCTGCAGAGACTTTTGTGGCGGCACGGCGTTATTTGACGTGAACCCCCTGACTGACCGGCCAGGTAGATATTAGATACACCTCCTGCCTTTTTTGCCAACGCACAGGGTAGGAGTTAATGTTGGCACCTTGCCCGGTCTTTAGTAGGTGCTTTAGATTGGACAGTGGTACTTCCGGTGGGGAATTAGTTATTTCCAGTTTATATAAAAGGCGGTGCCTGAGGTGTTTTTGGCCTCTTTGAACGGGGATTTAGTGAGCTGTCCACCCTCCCTCCCGTGTGGCTTTCAATTCTAATAAATGGTTTATGGTTTGGGTATGGTATTTGGTTGTAAAGGTTGATAAAAGTTGCAGCGGTTGGGGGAAGAACAAGACGGGTAACATGTGCCGGGAGTCCGGTGGCATATCCCCACAACTTCCAAGTGGTTAACTGAAAGAGAGCTGCGACCTTACCCTTCCAAAAAAGAAGGGTTGTTATAAAAGATGAGAATTTGTGTTATATTTTCTCCAATAAAGTTATATGTTAAATATAAGTTTGTCTTGTTCTTTGGGTCTGGGAAAAAGTCAGGGGAGGTGGTGTGTATGGTCTGGGCAGTCTTGAAGAAGATGGAGACAATCCAGCCACAAAATTATTTAGCCACAGAGCCTCATCAGAAATCCTATCTACATCCTTGTGTTTAAAAATTATGTTCCCACCATCTGGATTGTACTCAATTATTTGTCAGGCATGCTGTCTTCTCAATCCCCGTGTTTCCCCCTTTTGAATAATAACGCCTTTACTCACCTCTGATGCTGGCGCCACTCCAGTGGAGTCAGCACAGACTCTACGAGTCCTAGGCATCCCCGCTGCCAATCATCACTGTCTTTACTTTCCCTGCCTTGGGATGAATCACATACATCTAGAGGAAATGTGAGACCAGCAACTCTGACTTCCTCTGCATATATGTGATACTAGATTGTGGCCCGATTCTAACGCATCGGGTATTCTAGAATATGCATGTCCCCATAGTATATGGACAATGATGATTCCAGAATTCGTGGCAACCATTATGACATCTACGTCAATACTGTGCCCGTCTCTGAATCAGAGTCGCGGGATGTCTACGTCCTTTATGACATCATCGTCGCTGTGCCCGTCGCTGATTGGTCAGGCCGCCAGGCCTCGACCAATCAGAGATGCGGGATTTCTACGCCGATACTGTGCACGTCACTGATTGGTCGAGGCCTGGCGGCCTCGACCACTCAGAGACGTGGGATTTCCAGGACAGACAGACAGACAGAAAGACAGACAGACAGACAGAAAAACCCTTAGACAATTATATATATAGATATGTGATTAGTTCGATGAGTTGTCCCCAACGTTTTATGCTTAAATACAATCTTTGCTACCAACAAGACTCCTTACTTCTTCTCCCTGGATGCAGCAATAAGCAAACCATCACTGCTGCTGTTGGTGATTGCCTGTAGAAATCACATATCCAAATGATTGGAATTAAATGTAAAGATAATTGTCTGCACATTTCAAAATACACAGACATACTTCTTTCTTCTATCCTTACTATATTTTCTAATTTTCAGGATGTAAGTCAGCAAAAAAGTAAATCACATTACACGTTTTTGATTATTTGTATCAATGCTGGTCATGGGGACATATAGATCAACATGTAAGCTATACACCCAAAACAGAAGAAAATCTTTTACATTGTTTTTTTTTCTTTTACATGTTTTCAATGATTTTTTAAAAAGCTTGACCTTAAATTTAATTTAATATATGCATAATAAAAAAGAACAAAAGAGATGGCCAGATCGATTCACAGGATGTCAGTGAGATCATCTGCAGTCTCTGGACACTGGATGAAAAGCCAAGATCTCAATCTGCACACGCTCTGTTTTCCCGACGTCCTCCACAGTGAAAACTATGGGAAGTGTGACGACTCCTCCAGCATTTTGAGAAAGCTGGGTGCCCGCCACAGCCTTGCAACGCTAAACACTTCCCCTCCCCGCCCAAGTCCCGCAACATTGCCTCACTCCTGCCACCGCCGTCAGCTTCCTGAAGCTGCAAGCTTATGTTGTAGCATGCACAGAGACGTATAAGAGCTCAATGGCAAGTTTATGGTCCTAATCAATAGTACTTAACAAGGGCTACAATGTAGCAAACATTTTAACATAAATTTGCTGCTCTAAATATTTGTAAACTTACTTTTCCTTAAACAGATTTTTAGATATTTCTTTTTTACTTTGGCAATAGCATCACCCAATTAAAAATATTAAACATCTGATGTGAAAAGCCACAGCTGCTAGTTAATATTTATGTTATGACAACTGGGTCAGCAGGTTGTATCACTGCTATAGGTGGCATTGTTTATTCAGACATTATGTGCAATATTCATACCCTAGCCTTTCATAATTATACTTCAGGGGCAATGCTGCCTGGCAAGCCATTTAACAGAAATTGTCCTCACAGCCAGTACTGCTTTGTGAAATGAAAGATATGGCATCTGCTCCCTAATTATTCATGTTCTTTATAAACAGGGAATCGATCATAAAAGAAAAATGTACCTGTTCTGCCGAAGTATCGGGAGATTTTGCATCTAGGTCAACTGTATGGATGAGCACAGCCAGGGCAGGTTTTTTTTTTAGTTTGTAGCAACTGTTGAGAAAAAAAATATAACTCTTGACGTATATTCTTCCAAGTTCGCAAAGCTGTTCTCCCAACGTGTCGATGAATCTTCTGGAGTCTGAAATGTTATAAAACAATGATCTGGTATTATCTAGGGTGCAACATGTTTCAGGAGAAAGAATAAAGTGAATTTATCTGGGGGCTTTGTTAGCTGTGCTTACTTGTGTGTTGAGCAACCACAGTCACTAACGCTGACTGCTTCTCTACTATAACTTAAAAACTACTGCGCTGAAGACAATTATCTTAATGTGTCCTGTTCTAGTGAATTGACTAAATGAGTCACTTAAAAAAAAAAAGATCCTTGCAGATACTAATTAAATTTCAAACACTGACATTTCTGCCTACAAGATATGTAGTCTGAGTAATTAACAGTATATTTCTATACATCATAATGCCAGATAATATAGAGCTCCATATAATTATTGTCCCTGTAGAAACTGCGATAAGTAAGGAAAAATGTCAAATGCCACTGTGTATAATCCGTAAACATGATTCTTGCATTTTGCTGAAATAAGTAGCCTCACTACTTTACTCACATTAATTAAATCAAATTGAGAGCAATAAACCTGCTACTCAGATTTTTGCTCAATTTGGAACCTTATTGGTGTGATAAATAAAAAGAAATATGATTTATGAAAGATGTTCAAAACATGTTGTTTGTTTATACAATTATTTTGCGTTGTTATGGTAGATATAAACTTTCTTCTAGGTTCTCTTTGTGTAGTTCACTTTAAAAGGAACCTGTCACCAGTTTCTTGGGTTATAAATAGAGACGACCAAACAAAAACGTTAAAGTTCGGGGTTCAGACCGGGCACCTAGTGTCTGGTGCTGAATTTTGAACACGGACTTCTCCTGAAAGTCTGTTTTACAGTTCACTAGCTTGAGGAGGAGAGAAAGAGTTTTCCCAGGTCCAAAGTTTGGGTCCTCATTGATTTTAATGGGGTTTGAATGGAGGTTGAAGTTCCTGTACAGTTCTGGTACGCAAACCGAACTTTGGACTAAAAAAATCTATAGGTCCGATCATTCCTACTTATAAACCCTGCTCACCACCTTAAGGATTATGTGAATGGGGTTCCTAAAACCCATTTATATCCTCAGATGTGCCCCTGCATACCGCTGAAAAAGTGCTTTATGTCTCACACTGTATGTAAATTGTGCTGTCCAATCGGATGGATGTCTGCAGATTGCGATCAGCGGCATCCCCGTCCATTCAAACACTGCATGATCTCTCATGATGTAAGTGGATGATGTCTCTATGTCATCCACACAGTGCCTGAAGTCTCGCATCTACGCAGTGGGACCAGACCTGCTTACTGGTGAATGTATAAGCTAGGAAAGACTTCGGGCACAGCTCTGCTGTGATGTGCTCAAATTAGCTACACTCACATCGTGAAAATAAGCTATGTTTTGAATATACTCTATTTTACTATTCAATGTATGGTCCAGAAGTACTTTGCCTGGCCAATTTTATGTTCTGCCTCATACATCTATAAAGCGGTAGGTGTGTTTTTACATTATTGAACTGTTGTCTGATTTCCTGCAGAGGTCAACTGACCTGTACTCCACTCTGCTCTGCAAGTACAATAGGAACATCAGAGCTGAAAAAATCAGGCCTAACATAATACAAATACAATACAAAACTGCAAATGCCACTCTGTTGATACACATGGCAGAGAATTATCCTCTACTGTATGCATTAACAGAGTAGCTTTTGCAGTCTCACGTCACTGATCTGTCAGTAATAGTCATCAAACAAAGCTCAGCCCTGCTTGTGTCAGCTTTGCACTGCTCCATTGTACAGTTGATCATAGCAAAATTCAGGACTGTGGATCATTGCAGAAACCAATTAACATATTATATGAAAACATGCATGCTGAAGTTATAGTTACTGTACAGGACCATACAGTGCACATACAGGAGAATAGAGTGTATTTAAGTGGTAGAATAACAGCAGGGCTATTCTGGAGGCCATCGGAGCAAGACTCCACACTAAATATGCATGCTCATCCAAGAACAGTTAAAAAGCTGCAGGCTAGATTTAATAGCAACTAAATGTTAAGAACAGTCTTCATGGGCATCGTTAGAAGGATGATATTTGTAAAATGGGCAGATTTAAAATAAACTATATTGGGATAAATAAATTATTATAAATGTACAATATTTTAAGACCACATTGTGATTTTGGGAATAACCCTTTAAGTTTGTTTGTCATCAATAAACTCTGTGCCCTATGTGAGGTAATGCTTCAGCTGACTTGTCTTCCTGTCTTGTTGTGCCATCTTTGTTTGAGTTATGCCAAGTATCAGTGGTCTTAAAGCCAACACTATTACTGTTGCAATATATCAGCCACACAAATCCCAAAACTCATTTGATTGATATTGAAAAATATACATCCATAATATAAGAAACATATTCTGAATGATGAGTAGAGAAATTAGACGAAATAGAAAAATATTATAAATCTCATGATGGTGTCATCATTTCTGCACTTATTAATAGAAAAAATTACTAGACGAGTGTCATCTTTGCCAAAAGTAACATAAAGCAGCAAGTTTATCTCCAGCTGTGCTCATCCTGTAGCTATGGAGACTAGAGCAAGGAAAGTTTCTTGTTAAGCAAAAGTGGTTTTGACCAGCTCATGATTTTCTATAGTGAAAATAGAAAAGGTAGCTGTTGTATAATACTTTATGTGTGGATAACGAGACATCTATGAGTGCACCCTGGATATATACTCAATAATGCTACTGGTTTCTAAGATAGATCCTGAAGATCAGATCTCGGAGTACCAAAGTATATAAACCTTACACAACACATATTTATTAAAACATTTTGAATCCCTTTTAAAGGGACTCTGTCAGCTGGGTTTCACACTCCAGGTCTATTGTCCCTATTCTTCAGTGATGCCTCATCCTGCTTGATTTATGGGTCCTTTTTATGACGTCATAACTAGAGTTGAGCGAATTTGTTCACGTTCCCTCTTATTCGGCAACCTACAGCGCTTACCGAATAAGCTGCAGAGGGAACCCGGATACATGCAGCGCTCCGGCTGATCGGCGCCGCAGCTGCATGTGTCATGGCTGTGTCACAGCACATGCATGGAAAGCCCAACACGCAGGCTTTCTATGCATGTGCTGTCACTGTGACACAGTCATGACACATGCCTCTGCGGTGATGATCAGCTGATCAGCTGGAGCGCTGCATGTATCCGGGTTCCCTCTGCAGCTTATTCGGTAAGAGAGAGAAAGAGCTCAGCTGCACATAAGAGCTTACACTGTACAGGGGAGTGAGAGTACACCACTGACCATAAGAGCATTCACTCTACAGGAGAGAGAGTGAGGAAGAGAACCCTGCTGTCCATAAGAGCTTACATTTTATAGGAGAGAGGACTCTGCTGACAACAAGAATTTACACTCTATAGAAGAAAGATACTTACCGAGCTACTCTTGAGATGGAAAATAACTTTGCCATATAAACTGTGCTCCACTGGAAACCACTGATCTCTGATGGCCCAGACACTAACTAACACTATGCTAGGTTTGACAATCTGAAAGATGTTTTAGCTGTGGGGTATTACGGAGAGGCTTACACAGCAAAGCAAAATATTGTTAGCATGCTCTCTGATGCTTCAGCAAGTTTGTTAAGAGAACCACAAATCACATCTCAAAGTGTTACAATTCGCATTGAATGAATTTTTGGAAAATTTGACTCCAACTCGATACTTTGCAGATCAATCTGCTCATCTCTAGAAAATAGCGTATCAGCGAACTGAACACTAGGTGTCTGGTACCTAACCCCGAACACGGACTTCTTACTGTTACTGTTTTGGTTTGCAGACATAGAATACTAGCTGAAAGGCTGTGATGCAGTCAATAAACAAGCATTAAATGGAACCTGTCATCCCCAAAATAGAAGATGAGCTAAGCCCACTGGCATCAGGGGCTAATCTACAGCATTCTGGATAAGCCCCCGATGTATCCTGAAAGATGAGAAAAAGAGGTGAGATTATACTCACCCAGGGGCGTTCCCGCTGCGGTCCGGTCTGATGGACGTCACAGTCCAGTTCGGGGCCTCCTATCTTCTTACGAAAACGTCTTCTTCTTGACTTCATGCTGCGGCCCCGGCTCCGGCGTACTTTGTCTGCCCTGTTGAGCGCAGAGCAAAGTACTGCAGTGTGCAGGCGTCGGGAAAGGTAAGAGAGGCCTGGCGCCTGTGCACTGCAGTACTTTGCTCTGCCTTCAACAGGGCAGACAGAGTACACCTGCGCCAGAGCCACAGTGTGAAGACAAGAAGAGGATGTCATCCTAAGAAGATGGGAGGCCCCGGAGCGGACCGCGACGCCCATCGGATCAGACAGCTTTTTCTTATCTTTCAGGATACATCAGGGGCTTATCTACAGCATTCCTGAATGCTATAGATAAACCCCTGATACTGGTGAGCTTAGCTCATCTTCCATTTTGGGGGTGACAGGTTCCCTTTAAGGCTCTGGACACTTTTGGCCCCATGAAAACTATGCCAAATATTGGCATGGCTGATTTGCCAGTGCAGCACGTAACCTGGCCAGACATAATTAAATAAATAATAATAAAAAAATACGACATGCAGCTCTGCCTATTTTTATAACCAGCCGAGGGAATGCATACAGCTATGAGCCGATCTCCTTATTTGCTAGAAAGTGACCAATGGGGGGATTATTTTTTGGTAATAAATGGGTAAAAGAGGGAACTTGTAAGAAAGTCATTTTTACAAATAAAGGACTTTTATGTGTGTTTCTTTCTTTTGACTACAAGGTTAGTATTGTGGGTGTCTCACAGATGCCTCTCCATTACTAACCGCTGTGCTTGAAGTCAGCGGACATTGCACAGCTGACATCAACCACAAAACCATTACCCTAATTATCACTGCACCAGGACAATCAGGAAGAGCTGAATCTAAGACCCAGAACTGACATGTCTAATGGATGTGCCATTTCGGAGATGACTGATGGCTGGTGTTATTAGGCTGGAAAGGGGCCAATCTCCATGGCCTTTTCCAGCCTATTTATATCAGCCCACATCTGTTTGCTTTGCCTTAGCTTGTTATGAAAAATAGGGGGGACCCCACATCATTTTTTATTGTTCATTTCATTTTTATGGTTGAGCATTTAACATTCTTGTAAGGGTCTATAAATTAAGAGATTTTGAAGGTCCACAAGAGATTTCTCTTTAATGAGAGATTTCCTGCCACCTAATTAAACTTGATAGTCCTGTTTTTTTCTTCATTGTCTATTTCTGTCTAACTATACATTATACTCTTCTATTTCTTTGACTTTCTTAAGCAATATGAGCAAATTCAATTGTTTTCCTTTTAGTATTTTTGTGTACTTATGTCATTTGTATTCTAAGCGCCCATTTTTAAAATAAAACATGCAATCATGTTTAGACCATCTAGCACTAGAACTACCGCAGGTTTCATAATACCTATAACTACCATTAAGGGTCATTTTGACCCCCATTCAAAAGTACTGACTCTGGAGTAAAAATAACTTTTTTGTTGCCAACAAATTAAGGAACATTTATTTTAACTTAGTAGGAACAGTGTTAAGATCAAGTACAGCACGCATTTTCCTTTTACATGGTCAGAGCATGAAGCTGAAGAATGATCTCCCGTTTGCTAATTTTACTCCTAGTTGCTGTTTAATAGAGTATAGTTGCGTTTATAGCTGCTAAATCAAGTACATTACAAAACACCTGAACAGGCCATCGGCGGCTTCCAGATTTTGTGGTGTACTTTCGAGCTATCTGGTCTACTGTGTCCACTCCAACTTTTGTTTTATTGTAAAATTGTACCTTTTCCTTTTTTTTTTCTTGTCGTTTCCAACTGCTACATCTGGGTGAAGACTACTGCGCATGCCATTCTTATTTGGCTTACCTTGGTAAACTGTAAGAGTGATGTCACCATTCTTCATCAGAGTAGTCTCATATGTATTTGTTATTAGGAGACTTGCCTACTACTACTTTTATGTATGGGGTCAAATTGACCCCTTCAGTACTTATAGGTATGAATTGTAAAATCCGGGCCCCTGAAAAAGTTTCAATTCATTTTTGTGTCCTAAAATATACACTACCATGAATAAATAAAAGTCACAAAAACTCAAAACTCATTTGTTAAAATTTTAGAAATTATAGGAAAAAGAAATAGCAAAAGGGTCAAAATGACCCCTCCGGTAGTTCTAGTGCTAGACCTGTACTCTGCCTTTGACACAGTTGACCACTGCCTCCTACTACAGATCTTCTCTTCCTTTGGCGTCAAAGAGCTTGCGCTATCTTGGATCTCCTCATATCTTACCAATCGCACATTTAGCATTTCCAACTCCTACACTACCTCCTTATCTCTTCCTCTCTCTGTTGGTGTCCCTCAAGGCTCTGTCTTAGGACCCCTACTCTTCTCCATCTATGCCCTTGGCCCGGGACAACTCATAAAGTGCTACGGCTTCCAGTACCATCTATATGCTGATGTCATGCAGATCTACCTCTCCCTTCACTGGCTCTCATTTTCCCAGCATATCCAGTTCAAACTACTAAAACTGACCTACAAAGCCATCCATAACCTGTTGTCTATATCCCCAAACTAATCTCCCAATATCTACCCTCATGTAATTTCCGGTCCTCCTAAGACCTCCTTTTCTCTTCCACACCTATTTGCTCCTCCCCTAATCGCCTTCAAAACTTCTCCCAAATATCCCCCATTCTCTGGAATTCTATGTCCGAAAACATCCGATCCATCACATTTGGATCCCTCAGACTGAACCTGAAAACTCATATCTTCAAGGTAGTTTACAACCTGCAATGACCACGTTGCTACCTTAACACCATTGGAGCTACTGCAGCCCCCAACCTACTGTCTCCTTCTCCATATGGGTTGAACTAGATGGACTAAAAGTCTTCCTTCAACCTTAATAACTATGTTACTATGTTACTATAATCCTGTAGAACGTAAGGTCTGGGTCCTTTTCCCTCTGTACTGGTCTACCTTTGTTAGTTTGTATACTGTAAGTGATATATGTATCTTGATTTAATCCCTTCTCATGCACATCACCAATATAATCCTGGTGCTATATAAATAAATAATAAAATAATAATAATAGCCATAATAAAAATCACAAATGTGTACTAAGTTACAGAAAACTGAGTCTGTTTTCTTGAAATATAGACTAAAAAGTAGAAACTAATAAAATTGTAAATTTAAAAAAACTTTTCAAAGACTAAAATAACAGCCAAACTTTTAAGAATGAACATGAAAGACAGGCTTCGAAGACATACAGGTTATGTTTCACACTGACTTAGAGTGCTATGTTGGTTTCAGCAAATATATATTTTTCAATGAAAAGCTAGAAAGATACACAATTTTCTAATGCATGATCTGCATTAATTCTTTCCAGTGTTTAAGATCTTTGCTTGCTATCATTCAATAGACATCGTCATTGGTTATTTGCAGAAAGGAATCATACTTGACAAGGTCATGTGATAGATATATTGTACTGTTTACAGTTTCAGTAATATTTTCTTTAAAGGGGTTGTCCACCAATAGGACAACCCCTTATTGAACTAAATGTTTAGCCCAGATAAAATAAAAAAAACAATATTCACCTTCCGCACCACCGCCATTCTCACAGTGTCGGCACTCACTCTCTCGAAGGCCCTTGTGCGGTGTTGTGACACGTGACCCCGGTGCCCACTCAGCGCTGGCATCACTGGTCCCCACCTACGTACAGATTGAACAGGAAGGGTATGTCTAGGCTGCAGCTGATCTCTGACTTCCCCTTCATATTCAATCCAACGTAGTTGGTAACATTGACGCCAGCGCTGATTGGGCTAGAGTCATGTGTCACAATATCGCAAAAGAGCCCAAGGGAGAGTGAGTGCCGACACCGTGGGATCAACATCAGCACGGGAGGTGAGTATAGGCTTTTTTATTTCATTAGGGACAAACATTTAGTTCAAGAAGGGGTTGTCTTAGTAGTGGACAACCCCTTTAAGCCATTCACATGTATGTCCATCACATGATCAATGGACAGAAGCTTTAATCCATTTAAAGTAAACCTACTCTTTTTATTTACCTCCTAACATATGCGGCATATCTGTGTCTCAAGGATCACTCAATAAAAGCTCTTCAGCACACTGCTCGGCATGAAGAATTGCTGAGCTCCAGCATATTAGTGTACAGTCAATGAGAGAGTACTCTTTGACAATGTCATATCCCCTTCACCTTCAAGTTTGGGACTTAAAATTGACATTAATGAGTTATCAGTCTAATGCATGGAAGTAGTGAGTCCTAGAGAAATAGGTAGGCTGGGGTCACACGACCATAGATTTTCTCATCCGTGAGATTCGAGTTATGCTAATGACACTCTGATTAAACTCTGATCAGTGTTAGATTCCAGTGTCTTCATAGTATGATCTGATGCGGGTCCACCAAAATCAGACTACAGTCAGATGTCATCCGAATGCATTGTAATGAGTTCCTCTCATCCTAAAATTTGAATGGGCTTGTCTTGTCCTATTTATACGTCAAATCACAGCATGCTCTCATTCGATTAATACAGGGGTAGGAGAAATCCTGTACAGACACTTTCTGACTGATAGATGACAACATTATTTGAGGAGAACCCCCTCAAATTTCCCTGACTTTCCTTTTGGAATATTTGAAAGTAGGCTTCTAAAGCAGACAACTCTTTCAACATCCATTTTTTGTAGAACGAGTATAAGAAACTGAATAGATGATATGATTTGTAAGAAGCCTACAGGAAATTTACTGTTTTTCTGTGAAACTATAGAAACTGATAGGTTACGTTTAGTGATGAGCCAATATACTCGTTAGTCAAGATTTTCCGAGCACGCTCGGGTGACCTCCGAGTATTTTTAGTGCTCGGAAATTTAGTTTTCATCGCCGCAGCTGAATGACTTACATTTCTTAGCCAGCTAGATTACATGTGGGGATTCCCTAGCAACCAGGCAACCCCCACATGTACTTATGCTGGCTATCAGATGTAAACCATTCAGCTGCGGCAATAAAAACTAAATCTCCAAGCACTGAAAAATACTCGGAGGTCACCCAAGCGTGCTCGGGAAATCTCAAGTAACGAGTATATTGGCTCATCACTAGTTACGTTGCATCCAACCAGTGATTTTGGAGCCCCTTTTAAAGATTTCTGGTGACTACAATGTGTTACTTAAAATGGCTTCCAATGGATATCAGAAAATGGTAAATTACAAATCTGATTTTTTTTTAAAGTAGTAATGCAAGCTACAGTGCTGTATGAAATATTAATGGACTGAAATTTTATGTGATGTGTTTACTTGTTTTGTCTTGTTATACATCTGAAAAAAAATCCACCAAGGAATTGTTGAATGTCATGCACATAAATTAAAATATTAACACATGACAGAAAGGTCATGGGTAATATGATAATAAGACAAGACTAAATTATTGTCTCGCTGTAATTTTCATGCGCCTAAATAATTGCACTCGGTGTCTATTCATATCCTGCCTTCTATCATCGGGTTCACATAAAATGAAACACTGTTTACAATTAATCACAATTACAGTGGTACTCTTTCTTTTTCTTTAGAATGTTGTACAGTCCCAATTTAAAGAGAAAATGACACATCTCTTTACTCACCTGGTGATCGGGAGAGAAATACAAGACCTTGACATGCGCAACCTGTTCTTTGGGGATTATATAATTACCAAAACTGCTGAGAAATCTGAGAGGGTTTACAATGAAATTATGGACATGGAGAGACTTAAAAATGTAAGTATGTATCTTTGTTGTAAGGGCTAATTATTTATCTCTTTGTTACGTTTTCATGCAGTCATTGATTGGGAAAGGGGCATATAATTTAAGCTAGCTATTGAACCCGTTCTACGCCCGGGTGGCTAGCATCTATATTGGTATATGTTCTCCATCCTGGTATGTGCTGCTCCATCTTGCATCCCCATCCTGTCATGAGCTGCTCCATCCTGCGTCCCCATCCTGACATGTGCTGCACCCATCCTGCACCCTCATTCTAACATGTGCTGCTCCCATCCTGCACCCCCATTCTGACATGTGCTGCTCCATCCTGCGTCCCCATCCTGTCATGTGCTGCACCCATCCTGCGCCCCCAACCTGCCATGTGTTGCACCCATCTTGCGCCCCCATTCTGTCATGTGTTGCACCCATCCTGCGCCCCCATTCTGTCATGTGCTGCTTCCATCCTGCGCCCCCATTGTGACATGTGCTGCTCCCATCCTGCGCCCCCATTCTGACATGTTCTGCATGCATCCTGTGCCTCCATTCTGACATGTTCTGCACCCATCTTGCGCCCCCATTCTGTCATATGTTGCACCCATCCTGCGCCCCCATTCTGTCATGTGCTGCTCCCATCCTGCGCCCCCATTGTGACATGTGCTGCACCCATCCTGCGCCTCCATTCTGACATGTTCTACACCCATCCTGCGCCTCCATTCTGTCATTTGCTGCTCCCATCCTGTCATGTGCTGCTCCCATCCTGTGCCCCCGTTCTGTCATGTGCTGCTCCCATCCTGTGCCCCCGTTCTTTCATGTGCTGCTCCCATCCTGCACCCCTGTTCTGTCATGTGCTGCTCCCATCCTGCGCCCATTCTGTCATGTTCTGCTGCCATCCTGCGCCCCCGTTCTGTCATGTGCTGCTCTCATCCTGCTCCCCCGTTCTGTCATGTGCTGCTCCCATCCTGTGCCCATTCTGTCATGTGCTGCTGCCATCCTGCGCCCCCGTTCTGTCATGTGCTGCTCCCATCCTGCGCCCATTTTGTCATGTGCTGCTGCCATCATGCGCCCGTTCTGTCATGTGCTGTTCCCATCCTGCGCCCCCGTTCTGTCATGTGCTGCTCCCATCCTGTGCCCCCGTTCTTTCATGTGCTGCTCCCATCCTGCGCCCCTGTTCTGTCATGTGCTGCTCCCATCCTGCGCCCATTCTGTCATGTGCTGCTGCCATCCTGCGCCCCCGTTCTGTCATGTGCTGCTGCCATCCTGCTCTCCCGTTCTGTCATGTGCTGCTCCCATCCTGCGCCCCTGTTCTGTCATGTGCTGCTCCCATCCTGCGCCCATTCTGTCATGTGCTGCTGCCATCCTGCGCCCCCATTCTGTCATGTGCTGCTGCCATCCAGCGCCCGTTCTGTCATGTGCTGCTCCCATCCTGCGCCCCCGTTCTGTCATGTGCTGCTCCCATCCTGCGCCCGTTTTGTCATGTGCTGCTGCCATCGTGCGCCCGTTCTGTCATGTGCTGTTCCCATCCTGCGCCCCCGTTCTGTCATGTGCTGCTCCCATCCTGTGCCCCCGTTCTTTCATGTGCTGCTCCCATCCTGCGCCCCTGTTCTGTCATGTGCTGCTCCCATCCTGCGCCCATTCTGTCATGTGCTGCTGCCATCCTGCGCCCCCGTTCTGTCATGTGCTGCTGCCATCCTGCTCTCCCGTTCTGTCATGTGCTGCTCCCATCCTGCGCCCCTGTTCTGTCATGTGCTGCTCCCATCCTGCGCCCATTCTGTCATGTGCTGCTGCCATCCTGCGCCCCCATTCTGTCATGTGCTGCTGCCATCCTGCGCCCGTTCTGTCATGTGCTGCTGCAATCCTGCGCCCCCGTTTTGTCGTGTGCTGCTGCCATCCTGCGCCCCCGTTCTGTCATGTGCTGCTCCCATCCTGCGCCCCTGTACTGTCATGTGCTGCTCCCATCCTGCGCCCGTTCTGTCATGTGCTGCTGCCATCCTGCGCCCCCGTTCTGTCATGTGCTGCTCCCATCCTGCGCCCGTTCTGTCATGTGCTGCTCCCATCTTGCGCCCCCATTCTGTCATGTGCTGCTGCCATCCTGCGCCCCCGTTCTGTCACGTGCTGCTACCATCCTGCGCCCGTTCTGTCATGTGCTGCTGCCATCCTGCGCCCGTTCTGTCATGTGCTGCTGCCATCCTGCGCCCCTGTTCTGTCATGTGCCATATATAATTAAAAAAAAATACCATACTCACCTATCGTCGCTGGGCGTCGAGTGCTGGGGGCCTGAGCAGGCGGGGACACCGGCGCGCTGTGGGGGTCAGGTGCCGGAGTCACCGCTAGCTCAGGCCCCCAGCACTTGCTATACTCACCTGTTTGTCCCATTCCAGCGCTGCGCGCCGCCATCTTCCGGCTCCTCTGGCTTTGACTGTTCAGTCAGAGGGCGGCGCCGGCGCGCATTAAGCGCGTGATCGCGCCCTCTGAACTGGGAACGTCACAGCAGAGGACCCGGGAGACGGAGCCGCACGCAGCGCTGGAACGGGGGACAGGTGAATATACTTACCCTCCTGGCGGTCCCTGACTCTCCGGTGGAGATCGCGGTGTGCGTTCACTGTTTACGCATACCGCGATCTCCTGGGAGCGTCACTCTGTGAGGCCCAGACTGCGCCGGTGCTTGCGCAGTCTAGAAAGGCTTCGGACAGAGTGACGCTCCCAGCGTTATATTATAGATCTGGAAAGCATGCAGTCTTGCAACAGGCTGACATTTCCTATTTTGCAGAGATCACTTTTCATCAGTCAATTTGTTAACATTAGACAAAATTTTTGCAATGAATGGTAACCTTCAATATTAATCACTTACCGACACCCGCTATGCATGTACGCGCAAGTCGGTATCAGGTGTATAGAGCTGTCTTACTGGGCGAAACACAGCCAGGATCTGCCTATGGAGCTCCGCCTGCAACTCTTAGGCTAAGTGCACACGTTCAGGAATTCATGCAGAAAATTCCTGTGAAAAACCGTACATTTTCTGCATGAAATCCTGAAGAAATCCGCATGCGTTTTTTGTCGCGGTTTTGCCGCGTTTTTGACGCGTTTTTGACGCGGTTTTTTCCGGACACTTCCCAATGCATTTTGCAGAGGGAAATCCGCATAAAAACCGCAAAAAGAATGAGCATGTCCGGATTTTGTGCCTGATGCGTTTTTTATGCGGAAAAAAATGCATCATGTGCACAAAACATGCGGAATTCATTCTAAATGATGGGATGCTTCTTGTATGCGTTTTTTTTGCGGTTTTATAGCGTTTTTATCGGGAAAAACCGCAAAAAAACCGCGAAAAAACCGGAACGTGTGAACGCAGCCTTAACATGTGAAAAGCCAATGTTAAACTATGACAGCGGAATTATCAACACGCCAACATGGGGATTCATCATTCTTTTCGCCAATTGGCAACCATGTGACACGATCGCAGAGCAGAGACCCGATAGGTTGCAATGACAGCCAGAGGTCTGTTGAAGACCTTCGTGACTGTGGCTGGACTTCAAAAGAGACTGTGATTTTTAATATAAGCAGCAATACTGTGATATTGCTGTATAGTAAAAGGTTCAGGTCTTCTAAGGGAACTAATGCATACAGTAAAAAGTAAAAACAAAAGTTTAAAAAATGTTAAAATGTCAAAATAATTAACCCCATCGGTAAACAATGTAAACAGAGGAAAATTCAAAAGGACAAAATTGTATTTTTGGTCTCCACAATACTATGAAAGATGCCGCAAGAAGCAATCAAAATGTCATATTTATCCTAAAATGGAAAAATCATCTTGCCCCACCAAAAAAGCTCTCACACAGCTCCATCTACTGAAAAATGAAAACGTTATGGGTCTCAAAAAATGGCGACACAATCTAAAAAAAATTTTTTTTTTTACAAACTTCTGATTTTTTTCACCACTAAAATAATACAAAAATAGAAAAGTTTGGAATCAATGTAATCAGACTCATTAGAACAATAATATTGTCTAGTAATTTTAATCACACAATTTATGCCATAATATCAATTCCCAAAAATCAATGTCAGAATTAGGTGGGTTGTTTTGAATGTAGCCATTCAAAAGTACAACTCGTCGCAGCAAAAAGCAAGCCCTAATACGTTTATGTGGACAGAAGAATAAAAAAAGTTGTAGGGGAGGAAGTATGAAAAATGAGAAAATGGAAATTGGCCATGTTGAAAAGTAGTTAAGTTGGAGACAGATAACACAGGATGTAGCAATTATAGCAAATGAATGGAGACTGCTCATTCACCCTTGTCTCTGCACAGTGATCCCTGCATGTGTCAGAGGATAGGTCTAAACTGTTCTTCCATAAAAGTCAACAGGTTGTGTTATTAATAACTGTTCACTGCTAAGAGAAATAGCTCAGGCAAGATACAAATTTATGGACAGAAAAAAGAAATGAAAAATATTGCAGTCAGAAAATAAAGAAAAGGAGGAACGTACAGTAGTAAATTTGAGTTAAAATGCGTATACAGTCTTTTTTTCACCACTTCCTGAACAAAACTGTTTTTGCTACAATATGTATGACAGAAAGTGGAAGGAATTATATTATCCATTATCCAAAAAATATCGGATATCGCCAATACCGATACCAGTGCAAGTCAATGGGACACAAATATCGGAATGTAAATAAGCCCTTTCAGTCCTTCTACATCCTGTTCCGGAGGGGGGAAGAGTGTGGGCGGTGCATGGGCGGACACTATGCGTGTCTGTGTGTGCAGGCGGGGTCTGGGCGGGCCTGCTGGGGATCTGTATGGGCCTCTCGGGGCTCTGTGCGGGCTGCTGGGGGTCTGTGCGGGCCTGCCGGGGCTCTGTGCGGGCTGCCGGGGGTCTGTACGGGCCTGCGAGGGCTCTGTGCAGCCTGCGAGTGTTTTGTGTGGGCTAAAGGGGGTCTGATCGGGCCTGCTGGGGCTCTGTGCGCCCTGCCAGGGGTCTGATCGGGCCTGCTGGGGCTCTTTGTGGCCTGCCTGGGGTCTGTATGGGCTTGCCAGGGTTCTGTGCGGCCTGACAGGGGTCTGATCGGGCCTGCCGGGGCTCTGTGCAGGCAACTGGGGCTCTGTGCAGGCTGCCAGGGGCCTGATCGGGCATGTCGGGGCTCTGTGCTGGCTGCCGGGGCTCTGTGTGGGCTACTGGGGGTCTGATCGAGTCTGCCGGGGCTCTGTGCGGGCTGCAATGGGTCTGACCGGGCCTGCCGGGGCTCTGTGTGGGCTGCCGTAGGTCTGTGTGGGCTGCTGGGGCTCTGTGCGGTCTGCAGGGGCTCTGTGAGGACTGCCGGTGGTCTGTGCGTGTGTGCAAGCATTGTCCGATGGGACTACAAGTCCCATCAGACGATGCCTGCTACAGTGACAGTGATTGACACATTAGCCAATGATGGGACAGTAGCAGTCCCATCATCCGGCTAATGTGTTAAATGAAAAAGAAACAAGAAGAAAACATACATACTACATACATACTACATACATACTACATGGACTACATATTTTACAGCGGTGGAGGAATACAGTGCTGAAGGATACCTTCCTCCCGTCACTTTTTTTTGCAGGTGCGCTGTACAGCACCTGCAAAAAACTTAAAATAATAAACCGTATACAACGTGTCTGCCGTAGTCCAATTAATAACGAGTGTCCCACGATGATCTCCCCTATAGAACAGTGACATCGGGTGATGTCACTGCTCTATAGGACCCTCAGTGACACACTGACTGGAGACAATGGCTCCTGCAGTGCATCACTGAGGTTACTATAGTTCAAAGTCTCACTTTATGGCAATTTCTGCGTGGGAAAATTTCTCACACAGCAATGACAAAAGTGAGACTAGGGACTATTTTTTTTACAGTGGCTGAGGAATACAGTGTGGAAGGATACCTTCCTCCCATCATTGTATTCCTGGAGCCCCTAGAGAGAGGTCACATCAGCTGATGCTGCTGTTCTCCACGGGAGATCGTCGTGGGACACTCGTGGATTTCTGCGGATCAGGGAGTATATTGGTTGTTTGTTATTTTAATATTTTTTACAGATGACACTTGTTTAGGGGATCAAAATGACAAGTAATGGTGAGTATGTACTCTATGTTTAATGTACTGTATGTCTATATGTATGTATTATATGTAATGTATAAATGTACTGTATGTAGTATGTATGTAGTATGTATGTAGTATGTATGTTTTCTTTTTGTTTCTTTTTCATTCAACACATTAGCCGGATGATGGGACTACTACTGTCCCATCATTGGCTAATGTAGTATGCATGTATGTAGTATGTATGTAGTATGTTGTATGTATATACAGTATGTATGTATGTAGTATGTATGTAGTATGTATGTATGTAGTATGTAGTATGTATGTAGTATGTATGTAGTATGTAGTATGTATGTAGTATGTAGTATTTATTTAGTATGCATGTAGTATGTATGTAGTATGTAGTATGTAGTATGTATGTAGTATGTAGTATGTATGTAGTATGTATGTAGTATTTTTTTTTTAATTCAACACATTAGCAGCATGATGGGACTACTACTGTCCCATCATTGGCTAATGTGTCCATCACTGTCACAGTAGCAGTCTTCGTCTGATGGGACTTGAAGTCCCATCGGACGATGCCTGCACACACGCACAGACCCCCGGCAGCCCGCACAGAGTCCTGGCAGCCCACACAGAGCACCGGCAGGCCCAATCAGACCCCTGGTAGCCCGCACAGAGCCCCGTCAGCCCGATCAGACCCCCTGCAGCCCACACAGAGCCCCGGCAGGCCCAATCAGACCCCCGGTAGCCTGCACAGAGCCCCAGCAGCCCGCACAAATCCCCGACAGGCCCTATCAGACTCTCGGAAGCCCGCACAGAGCCCCGGCAGGCCCGATCAGACCCCCGGCAGCCCGCACAGAGCCCTGGTAGGCTGCACAGAGCCCCGGCAGGCCCGTACAGAGCCCCGGCAGTCCGGTTCAGACCCCCGGCAGAAAGCACAGAGCCCAACAGAGCCCCAGCAGCCTGCACAGAGCCCTGGCAGGATGCACAGAGCCTTGACAGGCCCGATCTTACCCCCGGCAGCCGCACAGACCCGACCGCACACATACACAAGCAGTCTCCGCCCATGCACCGCCCACACTCCATTATAGTGCATCATTGCACTATGTGGGAACTTCTGATTTCGGTATCCGATATCGCAAAACTATCGGAACTCGGTATTGGAATTCAAATACAGCGAATATCGGCTGATACCCGATATTTGCAGTATCGGAATGCTCAACACTACTCTTACCTCATAATTGTCAAAATCTGTATTCACTGCAGATTTTACCCAAGAACCAAGAATTTATTTTGAGAATGAATGATTGGTCTAGGAGAAGAAAGACATATCAGAAAATTTCTTATTTTCATGTGCTTGATTGATTTATGGGGAAAAAATGCAAACGACAGCTACCAGTGATCTCATGTTCAAATAGCTTAGTGGGATTAAATATATATATATATATTTATATATATATTTTTTAAACTATTTTAAAAAAATTCTTCGTAAACGCAGGTAAAATTTAAAATCTATCCCACAAATGTTTTTGTATTCTATTATCACATCATATGGTAAATTCAATTCTTACAGTGTAAACAACAACTCAGCCTACCGAAAGCAGCCCTCCTACAGCTACACTGGCAAAGAAAAGGGTAATGTTGTTGTGAACTTTTGATTTTCAGGCTCAATATCTCACCATCCACTACTGCTTTCAACGTGAGACAACCATCATTTTATAGAAAATCATCTTCGCTGTTTCATATATAAATTTGACTCGCAACTGTTTAATATATGATTAGTTATCCAGTTTCTTTTTGTGTCATTGCATTCTTACTGTTTTGCTCCTACTGGTGGAAAAATATTTTTCTTCCTGTATACTACTAATTAAAACCTTTTCTCACATCGCTAATAGCTCAGTGTATTATTGGGTTGATTCCAAAGCGAAATGTCACTGGTTCAAATCAAGGAGCAGCCATGAAGAAGATTTCTCAAGAAAAGAGAAACAGCATCATCCAGCTTATCAATAGTGGTCTCTCAGTTTACAAAATTGGCAAACTGCATTATGGGAGTTGCATTAAAAAGCCAAAAGGTGAACATCCAGTCAAAATATCTTAGTCAATCGAAGTCAACAAGTCGGGTCATCACAAGGTCTATCAGTCTTGGCATGACAAACACAGCTGAGAAGGTGGCTCGTATGCTTCATAATATTGAGATTATAGATGTCCACGCAAGCACTGTGCATTGCATGTTACACAAGTATGGAATGGTGGCCCGAAATAAAGTGAAGAAGCCTCAACTTCATCATCATCATCATCATAAGAGTCGTTCTTTCGAGTTTGCAAAAAAGTATAAAAAGTGTACAGCCCGAAGAATGGCAATGGGTGATTTGGAGCGATGAGACAAAAGTCAGTCGAATAGGATCTGATGGGTGCAAATAGGTTAGGAATAAACAAAGGGGAAAAGCTAACGAATCGAGAAATTGAGGGAACTGTCAAATTCGGTGGAGGAAGTGTAATGATATGGGGTTGCTTCACAGCCAAAGGCATTGGATACTTGACCAGAATTGATGGTGGTCCCAATGCTGAGCTATATGCGAGTATCCTACAAGACGAGTTACTTCGTACACTTGAGTACTATAGGTATAAAAAGAACAGCATAATGTTCCAGAAGGACAGCGACCCGAAGCATATGTCGAGATTGGAGAAGAAATAGTTCAATGACAATAAAGTAGAGGTGCTGGATTGGCCCCCACAATCCCCAGACCTCAACCCAATCAAACACTTGTGGGTAGAGTTGAAGATAAAGTTGTATACATATGCAAGTGAATCAACAAGTATGCACCATTTTTGGGAATGGGTGGAAGAAACCTTGGATCAGATTTCTGTAGAGTCATGCTTGAATCTGATCGAGAACTTTCCCAAAAGGATTCCGGCAGTGTGGAAAGCCAAAGGTGATTTACAAAATACTAACAAAAAATAAAACTTTTAATTCAGAATTTTATGAGCAAATCATTAACAATGGATTGACATGACCAGAATCTGCATAACTAACCATACTGTATGTTGCATAGTTGCAAGTTAAACTTATGTGTGAGATTGCCAAGATAATTGTCTATAAAATGATGGTAGTCTCACTTTCAAAGCAGTAGTGGACGGTGAGTTACGGAACTTGAAAATCAAAAGTTCAAAACATTGTTACCCTTTTGCACATCAGTGTAAGCACATGCATGAGTGTCTATATAAAAATAATATGCAAATTGCCTCTTCTGAGAAAAAGAGGACTTAAACTCTATAGCGCCACCTGTTGGAAGTAGCGATCCTACAAGTCACAATCAACCCTTTAACAAGTCGTGCAATATGACTTAGGATAAAAGCCAAATCAGTATCTCAATTCGCAGACACGGTGTTTCGGGCTGTTGGCCCTCGTCAGTGCGAAGCATGAGAACTGATTTGGCTAAAATACGAAAACATATATAACCCACAGCAAATCACTAGAAATGAGAATAATCAATCACAGAGAAGCTCACCCACCAAATACCCGACACGTGATTCACTGTTCTTTTGTCATTGAAAAAGCTGAGTCCTAACCCGGAGACTCTGCTGAACGGTGACATCACTGACAGGACAAGAATGGTGCTGGACACTGGAGAGAGTGGCGGTATTTGAGCATATTAATACACTCACACTACATTACATGCATATATTCACACATTTAATTAAAAAAAAATAGTTAGGAGTGCTTATTTAATGTTAGATTCATATTTAAACTAGTGAAACAGCGATTGGACTTTTTTATTCACTGTATAAAGTTCTTTCACAAATTTCCTTCTAACATATAGTGTTTGTTACTAATCTATGTACATTGAGGTTTAAAAATTTCCCAAATTTTATAGAATCTAACCAGATTGTGGTCAAACTATTAATTTCTGGGTATATAGTCATAGAGGAAAATGCGTGACATTGTTTGATATGTCTAGAAGCAAACTGTTATTATTTTTTATCAATTATTTTAAATTTTATGTCTCAGTAGCAGTTTTATTTGCCTTTGAATTTTTACTTTTTTAGAAATATTGTTTAATGACCGCCAATACGTCTTTTAACTGACCTGAGATATAAGAGAATAGCCTCCCCATACAGGTAACAATCCAGCATCTGTTGGTTGTACACTATAGCTGACAACTTGCTGTATCAGCCACGATCAATATTTGCACCTTCTAAATCTGTTTAACCCCTTAGATGCTGCTGTCAATAGTGACTACATCATTATAAATGGTTAACAGAGTGTGGGGGCTTCTTCTTTATCCCAATTGGTGCCCTCAGATCATGATTTTGTTGTCCTGATGTTTGCCATAGCAATTCATGACCAAATAGCGGCCTTAGAGTCTGACGGCTGTAGTAATCTGTTTAGAAGTTAGCAACATTTAGGTGGTAAAAATACACATTTTCATTTCTGTCATGCCACTTTGCATTAATTCCTGTAAAGCACCTGAAGGGTTAATAAACTACCTGACAGCAGTTTTCAATATGTTAAGGGGTGCTGTTTTTAAAATGGTATCACGTTTGGGGGTTTCCCAATATATGGGACCCCTAAAGTCACTTCAAACATGGATAAGTCCCTAAAAAAATTAATGTGGTAAATTTCTTTGAAAAAATGAAAAATTGCTGCTACATTTTTAAACCTCCTAAAATGCTAACAAAATAAAATAACATTTTACAAATGGTGCTGATGTAAAGCCGACATGTGGGAAATATTATTTATTAATGGTTTGCTGTTGTATGACTATCTGGATTAAAGGGATAATCATTCAAATTTAGAAAATTGCTAATTTTTTAACATTTTTCTCAAATTTTTTATATTTTTTATAAATAAACACAAAAAATGTTGAACTAAATTTACCATTATCATAAAGTATAATGTGTCACGAAAAAACAATCTCAAAATCACTGGGATTTGTTGAAGCGTTGCAAAGTTATTACCACATAAAGTGACACTGGTCAGATTTCAAAAATTTGGCTCGGTCACTAAGGGGTTAATTATGTAATACTATGTATTAATAGAAACAGTCAATATTTTGTGTCGAGTGTCCATAATGATTTTGAACTAAGTAGAGCATCTAGTAAGGATCCTTTTATTTTCCAATAATATTTTCTTCTTGTCATGCTAGCAGGCAAGATATCGATCTATGTTAGTCCAGTATGTTTTTTGCACGAAGTACAGACAATATTCATTTTTATCATATCTCTAAATACTAAATGAGTATGACTATTTTTCGTAATGCACATTCTTGTAACCATAGTCTTCATAGGAGACCCACATTATACTAAATATCATAAACATAATATTTGACACATTACTGTTTTTTACTTTTTTGTCATTTTCATTGCTTTAAGAAAATAAAAAAAGCAAAAATAAGAATAACCATCACCATAAATAACAGATCTCATCTGCCCTGAAGCAATAAAGTCTAGGAAAGCCTGCACATTTTTGTTCATTACAGCTGATAGATGATGCCCATTTTATTCGTACTAGTACAAAATTGAGCAAAAATGTTTTGTCTTGATGTTTCATTATATTTTCTAAAAAGACCTTAAATTATAACATTCTACAGTGCAACTTCCAACACCATGATCAATATACAGTCTATGACTTCATTATGAGCAACGTAGATATTATTAATTCTACTAAGTAATATTTTAATTGCGGAGTTAATCTATTCCCATATTGAGGTCAGATGCCATCATCATCCAAGGATCTTTATGTAAACATCAATGCAAAGGCTAGCACCCAATCTAGCCAATATTGTCCGAATTTACACTATGGGCAAGTAAGGTTTAACAGTCACAATAGTCATGGAAATCATGTTTTTTCCTTATAATACCCCAGTCCAGTGTTAGTATTGGTTATTTCCTTGGATTAGGTCATATGGTGCTTTGTAAAATTTGATTTGACCCAATGGTACTGGAAACTCTAGTCATCGGTCCATCACTGAAGATGGACCTATTGCGGAGAACCTTAAAATTGAAAGGTACTAAGTTAGCGCTTTTGTATGAAGGTGCACAAAAGTCATTAAAATGTAGTGTGTGGCTAAGGGAACATAGACGTGCCAAAACATACATGGCAGAAGAGGCTGAGATTTTTAATACAATAATACTAGGCTAGCCACCATATGTGGTTGACCTTGAAGGAAAGTACATAGAATGTAAACTTTTATAAGCTTTAACTTTTCTGCATAGTGGCACTCAAACATTGATTATTTAAGGAACATCAATGGGCATGTGTTGTAATTATGCTAAAACTGCAGAATGCTTTTGTTCATGTATTGTATTTATTGAATACATTTTGATATATTTATGTAATTTCTCTTGAATTTCTTGCTTCTGTATTTTAGTGTATGCAGGATTTTTTACACCAATACAATAAGCAAAGTAAGACACCCATGAATCTGGTAATGTTTCACTTTGCCATAGAACACATTTCTAGAATAAGCAGAATCCTGAAAATGCCAGGTGGGCATGCTCTACTTATAGGTAAGATGTTACCATAATCATGTTATTGATCTTGAGATTTATCATGTTTTACCATTTTTGTGATAATTTTTAGCTCAATAGCAAGTTCAGTATGATTTCTTTACAGTATTTGAACAATACTCCCATGTAAACAGTTACCAACAATTAAAAAAATGCTCTCTGAGCTTGCTGAACATGGTATCACCATTTCCCAGTAAGAGCAAGTTACAGTAATGTGATCTCCACCTTACAGACATGTATGTCAAATTCTAAGCATATCCCACCTAGTCAAAAGTTTGGACACACCTGTTTATGCAATGGTTTTCTAATTATTGGAATGTGTGTATCGTTGATTCTGACTGAAGGCAACAAAACCACAATGGAACACATATGGACACAAGGAGTACAATAAGCCAAGATATGTGTTAAACTTGCGATCCCTCAAAATACCTGCCTTTTACACTGATGACAGATTTACAGACCCTGAACCAGAGGTCTCAAACTGCATTCCTCAAGGGCTGCAAACAGGTCATGTTTTCAGTATTTCCTTGTACTGCACATGTGATAATTTAGTCACCTACACACATAATGATTACAGCATTTTGTCCAATGCTAAGGAAATCTTAAAAACACGTATGGTTTGCGGCCCCCGAGGAATGCAGTTTGAGACCCCTGCCCTAAACACTGTCAAGTAGCTTTGTCAGGTCGACACCGAGATTGACTTTCCAAAAGTCTTGAAGGATTTCCAAAAGTCTTGAAGGATTTCTCAGAGGTTTTGAGTATTTTGGTTGCTTTAGCTTCACTTTGGCATATTGTGGAGGTCATGTCATCTTACACTGCATTCCTTCCATTTCCTTCTAGGTTGCTTAGCCTTCATATAGTCTGGCGATGTGTTTTGAGCCATTGTCCTGTAGCAGTACAAAATATTATCAAAAATTGGAGTATCATTTTAGGCACCAATTACGGTATTTAGGGCATTTGACATTACCTAGTCCTCATGAATTTCCTTACAGGATCTCTTCAGGGTGGTGCAAACGCATACAGTGAATTAAATAGAACATCAAAGATGAAAAGAATAGCAGCATTAACCCAATCCTTGGTCAACTTGTGATTTTAATCCAATTACAAACACAACATAGTTACATGTGGAGATGCAGGTGTCTGTGGAGTTTTTCAATTGAAAAGAAGACCTGACGGACTACGGCCATTTCACGCCTTCCTGGCGCTTCCATGAGTCCATAATGGTAGTGACATTACAACACTTCCATTTATAAAGGGAAGGAAGAGTGGTTCCAACTTGTAAGTGTGATAACAAATAACATACAATTAAAAAATACAAAAAGTGAGGGCAATTACATTAGAACCAAACTAACATATCCAGTTTGTCGTTCAGACCAAGGGGTCCTTGAGCATCTTTTTCTAAAATGCATTTTGCTTCTCATTTCAATAATAACTTATTGTAAACACCTCCATCTTTTGGGTAATTTACATACTCAATTCCTGCAAAGCGCAGTACTTTAGGGTCTGCATTATGACATTCGTCTATATGTTTTATCAATTTTAAAGAGCCTTTTTGAGTGGTAATTATGTGGAAATTTTCTCTAAAATGAATAGGTAGTGGTCTAATTGTCTTTCCAATGTAAAAGAATTGACATGGACAGTATATCACATAAACTACATTTTTGTGCATGTATTGCCAAGTTTTTAACACTAAGGTTCAGATATGGCTTTAAGAAAGGCAAATACTTGCAATATAATACAATTTTATTTGAAAATGCAAAATTAAAGGAATAGTATGATTGCATACACTTTTGTATATGTTAACAACAAAGGTTAAGTACATATAAAGATTAAATACTATACATGTAATGATTAATTACATATAAAGATAAACTACATATACACGCATCATCACCAAGGAGCTTTTAAACATCATCCGTCTGGAATTTCAGGGAAGCAACACCAAGACAGAGAACCCTTGGAAAATTCACAACACTGCACAGGCATCCCCAATTATGCAGGTATCACAACACTGTACAGATATAAATACAGGTACTCAAGTTTCTGCTTCTACCTTAGTCATATTTCTCTTGCCTTATAAAGTGATTGTCCTCTTTTTCTCAGAAGAGGCAATTTGCATATTTATTTCCCAGAGGAGCATTGCGTGGCGAATAAGCCTCCTTACCTTGACAAGCCAGAGATGGTATGTCACTCTCCATAAGGAGAAACGATACCCCTTAGACCCCAGTCCAGAGCCTCTCACCTAGCCAAATCAGTTCTCATGCTTCGCACTGATGAGGGCCAACAGCCCGAAACACCGTGTCTGCGAATTGAGATATTCATTTGGCTTTTATCCTAAGTCATATTGCACGACTCGTTAAAGGGCGCTATAGAGTTTAAGTCCTCTTTTTCTCAGAAGAGGCAATTTGCATATTTACACTATGTAGTAACTCTAGTTTCACCTTCACCAGTGGCCAGCTTTCAAGATAAGATGAAACAGTGATATCATGCACACATCAAACAATGGGCAACAAACCCTGAATATAAAAGTCCACAGACAGAGGTTGTCTACCACAGACAGAGGTTAAATAAACCTTCATGTTTTACAAAATCACATTAAACATAGAGAAACATAGAACTGTTTGTGAGGTACAAGCTTTCAGACAATAAGTAAACAGTTCTCATGATTGTGCTACTATGAGCATTTTCTGTCTGTAAATGTATGACCAGCAATGCTGCTCTCTCATGGTCTGAAAGCATTCTGTATTTTTCAATATGGACTCAAAATATCCATTTTTATATTCACACTACAGTGTGGCATGTAATTAATTTCTTAGCTCTATTCGATACTGGATCTATTCTTAAATTCTTCCCTATTATATGCATCTGGCAGAAAGAACAGCTGCCGCAACCAAAATTACCTGTTGGGCTATTTTCATGTAACCAAGATGGTTTTCTTTTATTTTCATGAAATCTCTTATGTACTAATATATCATTAAGATTCCTGCTCTGTCTATATGGCATTAGTGGTTTGTTCTTTGCTATTATAGCTAGTTCTTTGTCACTTTCTATTAAGTGCCAGTTTCTCTTTATTGAAAATGTTATCATAGTCAGACTTGGGTTTTGTTTAAAACTGAATATGAATCTTTTGTTATCCCTATTCGAATTAGCTGTTTTGTTTTCTGGGTTTTTTAATAACACCATATGTGTTTTTTTTTCGTAGGTCTATTTTGGGCTTCATTTAGTAAGGTTATTGGATAACCTCTTGTTAATAAATTATTCGTTAATTCCTTTGCTTGACTTAGAAAACCTTCAATCCTATTGATTTTTCTAAGTCTTAAATACTGGCTACATGTTAAACTTTTTTTATTATGTTCGGGAAATGCACTATTGTAGTGAAGAAGCATATTAATTGCTGTCGGCTTTTTAGTTTCAAAAAGTTTTATTGAAATTTCAACATTCAACAATTATAAAACGTAGTTTAAATGTGAGTATGCTCCCTCGCAGGGGAGTCTATTAACGAGAAATAAAAGAACACATACCTATCATGGATGTAAGGGGGGACACTACAAAGACAACACAAGGAATAAACATGGAGGGTAAGGGGGTCTGCATTTACATTTTAATTTGTCACAAACTTTGTCCCCACAGATCGAATCACTATGGGGACAGACGTAGAGTCCGACTCAGGAGTAAATTAGGCTGCAAGTCCATCCATGGGCTCCATATCTTAAAAAACTGATCCCACATATCATTTCTAGTAGCCTCAATGCGTTCATAAAACATGATGTTAGTCATCCTTTCCTTGACCATTCGTAGCGACAATGTGGGAGACCTCCATTTCGAAGCAATGTGTATTTTAGTAGCCATAAAAAGAAAAGTAACCAACTTAAATAGGTTTTTAGAAAGAGTCGGGTGTCTCGCCCCAAGCAGAAAAACAGAGGCATCCAAATGGTCTACTAGCAGATTTATCTGTTGCCATAAGTTGGACACCACTGGGCACGTTCACCATATATGTTTCATATCCCCAGGTAAGTTACATCCCCGAAAGCATAATTCTGAGACATTCGGGAATATGCTATGGAGTTTAGTGGGCACCAGATTGCTGTTGGCTTTTTAAAGGCTTTTGATATTATTTTACCCTCTTCTATTTTAAATTCACATCCAAAAAAATCCGTTTTTTTTCAGTGAAATGAGATGTAAATTTCATAGTCATAGTAGTTTTTTTATGCAGATACTGTACAAATTCTCCAAAGAAATACATCATCCACAAACCAATAGTATGCACAGATGTATTTCTGGTATGGGTTTTTTGGCTATAGACATATTCATTTTCGTAATGAGCTAAAAACAAATAAATGAAAGTGCATGCAACAGATGTCTGGAAATACCTGTTGATGACAAAAGAAAAAGCATTATCTGAAAGAACAAAGTTCAAACCTTCAAGGATAAAGTCTATCCAGTCTTTTAAATCAAAAGTTTTTTCTTACAAGCTTTTTACAGTTTCTATTCCTAATTTTTGTGGAATACGGGTATACAGACTTTCCACATCATTTGCCGCTAGTTTGGAATCTTCCTGCCAGTCTATCTCAGATGCGATTCTTGAAAGTCTCCAGTATCCTTTATATATGTTTGAAATATTTTCAATAGTGGTTTTAACTGCCTGTCCAGGAATTTGGACAAGGATTCTGTAACAGACCCTATTCCAGTAACAATAAGACGTCCTGGAAGTAATTTTAAATTTTTATGTAATTTTGGTATACAGCTCTGGCAAAAATTAAGAGACCACCACATCAAAACCCTGTCATGGGCAGCTCAATATCCAGACCTAAACCCCATTTAAAGCCTCTGGAATGTAATCAAGAGGATGATGGATAGTCACAAGACATCATATAAAGAAGAACTGCTTAAATTTTTGCGCCAGAAGCAGTGTGTAAGACTGGTGGAAAGCATGCCAAGACACATAAAAGCTGTGATTAAAAATCATGGTTAGTCCACAAAATATTGATTTCTGAACTCTTCCTGAGTTAAAACATTAGTATTGATGTTTCTAAATGATTAAGAACTTTTTTTCTTTGAATTATTTGAGGTCTGAAAGCATTATTTGAGGTCATATGATGAAAAGACAATTTAACTCCTCCCAAAAAAAGTGTTGTGGGGTTAATGTTTATAGTATTAGACACCATTGGTGTTTCTTATTCAAAATTAGAAACAATTTGATTTCTTCAGCCATATCTTTATCCTTTTGTGTGGTAGATGCTGAACATCCTAGTAGATGAACTTTTTTATTTTTATTAATATCTACTGCATCTTTTTATGGATTTTTGTTAATAAATTATTTATTCAGATGCATTTTTCTGGTTGATTTGTAAAGATCTACTATAAATTCGATGAAATCAAAAGCGGAGGGATTTGCAGAGGGGAGAAACAGGGGAGTAGCAAGGAGAGAGGTGCATTAGTCGGGCAGCAGAGTTGAGTACAGACTGGAGTGGTGCAAGAGAGATAGCGGGGAGGCCACAGAGGAGGGTGTTGCATTAATCGAGGCAGGAGATGATGAGGACACGCACAAGAGTTTTAGTAGATTGAAGGCTGAGGAAGGGACAGATTCTGGAAATATTTTTGAGTTGGAGGCGACAGGAGGTGGCAAGAGTTTGGACGTGAGGTTTGAAGGACAGGGCATAATCGAGAGTTACTCCGAGACAGCAGATTTCTGGTGAGGGAGAGAGCATGATGCCGTTTACCATAATAGATAGGTCGGGTAGGGGAGGTACGTGAGATGGAGGAAAGATGATGAGTTTGGTTTTGTCTCCATTGAGTTTTAGGAAGCGAGAGGTGAAGAAGGAGGATATGGCTGATAGGCACTCCTGGACTCTGGACACCAGAGAGGTGACATCTGAGCAAGAGAGGTAGATCTGAGTGTCGTCCACATACAGGTGGTACTGGAAGCCATGGGACTTTATGAATTGTCCTAGGCCATGGATATAGATGGACAAAAGTAGGGGCCCCAGGACAGAGCCTTAAGGGACTCCAACAGAGAGAGGGTGGGAAGAGGAGGTAGTGTGGAAGTGGGAAACGCTAAATGTGCGGTCGGTAGGTATGAGGCAATCCAGGACAGGACAAGGTCTTTGATCCAAGGGAAGAAGGAATCTGTAGAAGTAGGCAGTGGTCAACTGTGTCGAAGGCAGAGGACAGGTCGAGAAGGAGGAGGATGGAGAACTGTCTGTTAGCTTTGGCTAAGTCATTAGTAATTTTGGTCAGGGCAGTTTCAATGGAGTGGTGGGGTGGAAGCTATATTAGAAGTTGTCAAGGAGAGAGTTAGATGAGAGGTGGGAGGAAAGTTGAGCATGGACATGCTGCTCAAGGAGTTTGGACGCAAATGGGAGCAGTGATATGGGGCAATAGCTGGGCACAGCAGTTGGGTCAAGGTTAGTTTCTTTGAGGAAGGGTGTGATGGTGGCATGATTGAAGTAAGAGGGGAAGGTACCAGAAGATAGCGATAGGTTGAAGAGCTGAGTTAGGGCTGGAATGAGCGTGTTAGTGAGGTTAGGGAGCAGATGGGAAGGGATGGGTCAAGTGCACAGGTGGTGAGGTGTGATTTGGAAAGGAGGTGAGGGAGCTCTCCTTCGGTAATGTTGGAGAAGGAGGTTATTAGGGAAGGGCAGAGGTCTGGTATGTGGACTGGTGGGGTGGTGGAACAGTAAAGGTTTGCTTTGTTTGGTCAATCTTATTTTTAGGTGGCAAAGTCCTTGGCAGAGATTAGGGGAGTTGGAGGTGGCAGTGGTAGGCAGAGGAGAGAGTTGAATGTGCTGAACAGTTGTTTTGGGATGCAGGATAATAAAGATATAAGGTTTGTGAAATAGATCTGTCTAGCAGAGGTGAGGGCTAATTTGAAAGCAAGTGTAGCTTGTTTGAAGGCAGTGAAGTCATCTGGAAGATGTGTTTTCTTCCAATGCCGCTCCACGACCCTGGATGCTTGTCGGAGTTTTTTGGTGAGATTGTTATGCCAGGGTTGCCTATTGATTTGTTGTACTTTGCCATGCATGAGAGGGGCGACTGAGTCTATGGCTGATGTGAGGGTAGCACTATAGAAAGTGGTGGAGCTGTCCATGTCATGGAGTGGAGATATGGAGGACAGAGGTAGAAGAGAGTCTGAGAGTCTGTGAATATCTAGGTGCACAAGGTTTCTGCGAGGATGTGCTAGTGGCTGGACATTGGGAATGGGTGAGGAGGGCAAGGATGAGAAGGTGAGTAGATGGTGGTCAGAAAGGGGGAAGGGAGAGGTTGTGAGATTAGATCGGGAACAGAGGCAGGTGAAGATGAGCTCTAGTGTATGTCCATCTGTGTGGGTGGCTGGGGAGGACCACTGAGTAAGTCCAAAGGGTGAGGTAAGGGACAAGAGTTTTGAGACTTCTGACTGGCAGGTGTCAGTAGGGATATTAAAGTCACCCATGATGATGGTGGGGATGTCAGCAGAGAGAAAGTGAAGAAGCCAGGTGGAGAATTGGTCAATGAAGGCAGTGTCTGTGCCTGGTGGTCGGTATATGACAGCCATTTGGAGATTACAGGGAGAGTAGATGTGGACAGAGTGAACCTCGAAAGAAGGGAGGATAAGGGAGGGTGGGGGATGGATAGGGTTGAAGGAGCAGATTTGGAAAGAAGGAAACCCACTCCTCCGCCATGTCCGTTGCCAGAGCAAGGAGTGTGGGTAAAGTTGAGGCCACCATAACTCAGTGCAGCAGGGGAGGCCGTTTCAGGGGGCATCAGCCAGGTCTCCGTGAGGGCCAGGAAGGAAAGGTTGCAGGAAGTAAAGAGATGGTGGATCACGTGGAGCTGGTTGTGATTGGAGTGGGCTTTCCAAAGTGCTCCAGAGAGAGGAAGCAGGGGGTGGGGGTCAGTGACATAGATTTTAAGTGTGAGGGATTGCGGTAGTTCCTCTTAGTGTGAAAAGTAAAGAGGTGAGGAGTAGTGTAATGTATGAGGCGGGAGGGCCAGGATTGGGGATATGTCGCCAGCAGTGAGAAGAAGCAGAGAAAGGGAAAGCAGATGGGTGAATGAGAATGGTCGGCTTACAATATATTTTAGTAGGAGAGGTCTGAGGTTAAGGAGCAGGTTTGCAGATGAAGCAAGGTAGGGGGTAAGAGAGAGATGGAGATAGTTATTTGGTTCGAGGGTGCAGGGGTTTGGGGATAGCGAAGGAGGGTGAGGATTAGTGGAGCAAAAATGGTGAGGGCAAATGTGAGCATGGTTAAAGAGCAGGGTAAGAAAAGAAAAGGTAAGCAAAATTAGAAGACAGTGATTAGTCTTACTGTCTGACCGATTTCTGGACTATTTTTGGTATATTTCTGATGTTACACTTAAAAGATGTCACACTACAAATGATGTCATATCTTGCCAAGGTCATATCTGACTGCTCCATTCAACTTATATCATTCAATATGGGTACTTTTTAAATTTATTAGTCTGTGTTTTATGCCACTTGAACACATTATTGGTTTCATAGTTGCTTTTGCCACGTAGAAATTTAACTTTCTTAGATTGTTTTATTTCTGCTTGCATAGGAACTCATTTTTTATCCAGTTTATTAAAAAACACTTTTTGTTGATTATCAGTTAGTTCACCCAGTTCAGATTTTGCTTTTTCAAGTTTGCAATTAATAGTGTCCAAATCTTTTTCATTTCTTGTTCGTTGTAACAGATTCTGTGAGCATTCCAGGTGTACTTTTTCCCATTCTGATTGAAAAGTTAAGTCTTCCTTAAATTGTGAGATATCTTAACCCCTTAATCCCATATGACGTATTATCCCGTCGAGGTGACCTGGGACTTAATTCCCAGGGATGGGATAGTATGTCATAGGTAATTGGCAGCCCTCACGGGGGGAGCACGGCCGATCTCCACCGTGAGTCAGCTGATTATTACAGCTGACATCCGGCACTATGTGACGGGAGTGGTCACTGACCACAGTGCACATGATTGCAGCATTACGGCGGCATAGGGAAGCATCACACAGGGAGTGGGCTCCCTGTGTGCTTCCCTGAGACCCTCGGAACAATGCAATGTGATCTTAGGGTCTCCTACATCCTCCACCCTGGAGGCCCCGGATTCAAAATAGCCATGGGGCTCCTTCTCCGGGTCCTGCAGGGAGGTGACTTGCAAGCGCCTGCTTAGAGCAGGCGCCGGCAAGCCTGGAGCACTGCCTGTCATATCGCTGATCTGACACAGTGCTTTGCATAGTGTCAGATCAGCAATCTGACACTAAACTGTGATGTCCCACACTGGGACAAAGTAAAAAAGTAAAAAAAGAAAATATTTACATATGTAATTCCTAAATAATGAAAAAAAAAATATTGTTACAATAAATACATTTCTTTATCTAAATAAAAAAGCAATAAAAGTACACATATTTAGTATTGCCGTGTCCATAACGACCCGACCTATAAAATTGTCCCACTAGTTAACCCCTTCAGTGAATGCTGCAAAAAAAATGTGGCAAAATCCAACGCTTTATCATACCGCCGAACAAAAAGTGGAATAACACACGATCAAAAAGACTATTTTATAAATAAATACGGTACCGCTGAAAACGTCATCTTGTCCTGCAAAAAACGAACCACTATACAGCATCATCAGCAAAAAAATAAAAAAGTTATAACTCTTAGAATAAAGTGATGCAAAAATAATTATTTTTTTTGTAAAATAGTTTTTATCTTATAAAAGCACCAAAACATAAAAAAATGATATAAATGAGGTATCGCTGTAATCATACTGACCCGAAGAATAAAACTGCTTTACCAATTTTATCAAACCTGGAACGGTATAAACGCCCATCCCAAAAGAAATTAAAGAATAGCTGGTTTTTGGTCATTCTGCCTCACAAAAATCAGAATAAAAAGCAATCAGAAAATGTCACATGCCCAAAAATGGTACTAATAAAAACGTCAACTCATCCTGCAAAAAAAAGACCTCACATGACTGTGTGAACCAAAATATGGAAAAATTATAGCTCTCAAAATATGGAGACGCAAAAACTATTTTTTGCAATAAAAAGCGTCTTTTATTGTGTGACAGCTGCCAATCATAAAAATCAGCTAAAAAAACCCGCTATAAAAGTAGATAAAGCCCCCCTTCATCACCCCCTTAGTTAGAGAAAAATAAAAAAAATTTAAAATGTATTTATTTACATTCTCCCATTAGGGTTAGGGTTGGGGCTAAAGTTAGGGTTGAGGCTATAGTTAGGGTTAGAGTTGGGGCTAAAATTAGGTTTAGGGCTACAGTTAGGATTGGGGCTACAGTTAGGGTTGGGACTAAAGTTAGGGTTAGGGTTGGGGCTAAAGTTAGGGTTAGGGTTGGGGCTAAAGTTAGGGTTAGGGTTGGGGCTAAAGTTAGGGTTGGGGATAAAGTTAGGGTTTGGGCTAAAGTTAGGGTTAGGGTTTGGATTACATTTACGGTTGGGATTAGGGTTGGGATTAGGGTTGAGGGTGTGTCAGGGTTAGGGTTGTGGTTAGGGTTATGGTTGGGATTGGGGTTAGGGATGTGTTGGAGTTGGGGGTGTGGTTAAGGTTGGGATTAGGGTTAGGGGTGTGTTGGGGTTAGGGGTGTGGTTGGGATTAGAGTTAGGGGCATGTTCGGGTTAGGGGTTTGGTTAGGGATATGGTTAGGGTTGGGATTACGGTTAAGGGTGTGTTTAGGTTAGGAATTCAGTTAGAATTGGGGGGTTTCCACTGTTTAGGCACATCAGGGGCTCTCCAAACGCGACATGGGGTCCGATCTCAATGCCAGCCAATCCTGCGTTGAAAAAGTAAAACAGTGCTCCTTCCCTTCCAAGCTCTCCCATGCGCCAAAACAGGGGTTTACCCCATATGGGGTATCAGCATACTCAGGACAAATTGGACAACATCTTTTGGGGTCCCATTTCTCTGGTTACCCTTGAGAAAATAAAAATTTTGGGGGGGCTAAAAAATAATTTTTGTGGAAAAAAATGATGTTTGTTTTAACGGCTTTGCATTATAAACTGTAGTGAAACACTAGGCAGTTCAAAGTTCTCACAACACATCTATATAAGTTCTTTGCGGGGTCTAGTTTCCAATATGGGGTCACCTGTGGGGGGGTTCTACTGTTTAGGTACATCAGAGGCTCTGCAAATTCAACATGACGCCTGCAGAACAATCCATCTAAGTCTGCATTCCAAACGGCGCTCCTTCCCTTCTGGGCTCTGCCATGCGCCCAAATGGTGGTTCCCCCCACATATGGGGTATTACCGTACTCAGTACAAATTGGACAACAACTTTTGGGGTCCAATTTCTCCTGTTACCCTTGGGAAAATACAATACTGGGGGCTGAAAAGAATTTTTGTGAAAAAAAAAAGAATTTTTATTTTCACGGCTCTGTGTTATAAACTGTATTGAAACACTTGGGGGTTCAAAGTTCTCACAACACATCTAGATAAGTTCCTTAGGGGGTCTACTTTCCAAAATAGTGTCACTTGTGGGGGGTTTCAATGTTTAGGCACATCAGGGGCTCTTCAAACGCGACATTGAGTCCTACCTCAATTCCAGTCAATTTTGCATTGAAAAGTCAAACGGCGCTTCTTCCCTTACGAGCTCTGTCATGCGCCCAAACAGAGGTTTACCCCCACATATGGGGTATCAGCATGCTCAGGACAAATTGCACAACAACTTTTGTGGTCCAATTTCTTTTGTTACCCTTTGGAAAATAAAAAATTGGGGGCAAAAAAATCATTTTTGTGAAAAAATATGATTTTTTTATTTTTACAGCTCTACATTATAAACTTCTGTGAAGCACTTGGTTGGTCAAGGTGCTCACCACACATCTAGATAAGTTCTTTAGGGGGTCTGCTTTCCAAAATGGTGTCACTTGTGGGGGTTCCAATGTTTAGGCACATCAGGGGCTCTCCAAACGTGACATGGCGTTCTATCTGAATTCCAGTCAATTTTGCATTGAAAAGTCAAATTGCGCTCCTTCCCTTCCGAGCTCTGCCATGCGCCTAAACAGTGGTTTACCCCCAAATATGGGGTATCAGCATACTCAGAAAAAATTGTACAACAAATTTTGGGGTCTAATTTCTCCTGTTACCCTTGGTAAAATAAAAAAAAATTGGAGCTGAAGTAAATTTTTTGTGAAAATTTCAATTAGCACAAAAAGGCTCTTTAAAATTTATAAGGCCAGGTTCACATTGCGTTAAACAACAGCCCGTTCAATACATACATGAACAGGCTGCTGACGCAATTGCTGACATTCTCCATCGAGCTAGCGCAGATGGAGCATCTGCTAGCTCTATCTGCGCTAACAGTGACGGACCCGGAAATGCTGCAGCCCGCGTCTCGGGGTCCGTCACTCAATCACGGCACATCTCTAGTGCACGCCCATTATGGGCGTACGCTAGCAATGCATCCGACATTGGACTCAATGGCGGTGTTAACAGACTACGTTACACCGCGTTTATGCCACGGTGTAACATAGTTCATCTAACAGACGCCACTAATGTAATGTGAACCCAGCCTAAAACATATGCACAAATGTCATAATGCACACCCTAAAGTACTGCGCTTTGGAGGAATTGAGTATATGAATTACCCAAAGGATGGAGGTGATGACAATAAAATATTATTGAAATGAGAAGCAAAATGGATTTTAGAAACAGACCAAGGACCCCATGGTCTGAATGACAAACTGGATATGTCAGTTTGGTTATAATGTATTTGCCAGGACATTTTGTATTTTTTAATTGTATGTTATTTCTTATCACACTTACAAGTTGGAACCACTCCCCCTTCCCTTTACAAAAGGAAGTGTTGTAACGTCACTGACCATTATGGACCCGTAGAAGCTCCAAGAAGTCGTGAAACGGCCGTAGTCCGTCAGGTCTTCTTTTCACTTGAAAAACTCCCCTGAAACCTGCACCTCCGCATGTAACTATACTGTTTCTGTAATGGAATAAAATCACGATTTGAAAAAGGATTGGGTGAGTCCTGCTATTCTTTTAATCTTTGATGTTCCGTACAAAATATTATCCTACTAAGTGTAAAAAAGATAGCATGGGATATCATTATAGAATGCTGTAGTAACTACTATGTTGGATAAATGTGCCATGAACTTGGAATACATCACCAACAGTGTCACATGTAATGTACACTTACCCCATCACACATCCTCCTCTTTGCTTCACTATGGACACCACAAATGTAGAAACCATCTGATGAACTTTTCAATATCTTATAAATGAATGGCAGCAGGATGTGCCTCGCGGTCCAGGGATGTGTGGATCACAGCTGTCTGCCAGCTATTTGCAATAGCAGCAAGTCTTGCAAAACACTATGAAGAGCAGGTCTCCATGTGTCTCCAAACTATTGTGAGTAGATCCACAAAGAAGAGAAGATCTGGATGTGCATATGCTCTTCTATCTATAGCTAGCATTCTACCAGTAATGGGGGCCTCTGGGTGTCACAGCTATGAGGTAGAAGGAGCTGGATGTACCTTGTGGCATTTTCTTAGAGCTGAATGCAGCTGTCAGAAAGGTTGGGGACCACTGTCTTAAAGTAAGGGTGGACTGTCATTTCTCTTTACTTAGTTAAGAGATCCTTGCCATATTCTGGCTTTAAAAAGTTGTAGAATAGTGCTCAGCACTACAGTTTTGCAATTTTTTTTGAGAAGAATTTAATTTTACAAAATTTTTTTACAAAAATCAGTGTTCTCCTGAAACATAAATAGTGGCAAAAAGGTTAAAAATGTGTACAAAAGTCTTGGACCTAGTTGAACTCCCAGCCTAAAGTGAAGATGACCAAAATTTTAGATTGTAGTGGTAAAAAGAAGTGTTGAAGATTTAACCCCTTTACCCCCAAGGGTGGTTTGCACGTTAATGACCGGGCCAATTTTTACAATTCTGACCACTGTCCTTTTATGACTAGTTATAACTCAGGAACGCTTCAATGGATCCTGGTGATTCTGACATTGTTTTCTCGTGACATATTGTACTTCATGACAATGGTAAAAATTCTTTGATAGTACCTGCGTTTATTTGTGAAAAAAATGGAAATTTGGCGAAAATTATGAAAATTTCGCAATTTTCCAACTTTGAATTTTTATGCAATTAAATTACAGAGATATGTCACACAAAATACTTAATACGTAACATTTCCCACATGTCTACTTTACATCAGCACAATTTTGGAACCAAAATTTTTTTTTGTTAGGGAGTTATAAGGGTTAAAATTTGACCAGCAATTTCTCATTTCTACAACACCAAATTTTATTTTAGGGACCACATCTCATTTGAAGTCATTTTGAGGGGTCTATATGATAGAAAATACCCAAGTGTGACACCATTCTAAAAACTACACCCCTCAAGGTGCTCAAAACCATATTCAAGAAGTTTATTAACCCTTCTGGTGCTTCACAGGAATTTTTTGAATGTTTAAATAAAAATGAACATTTAACTTTTTTTCACAAAAAATTTAATTCAGCTCCAATTTGTTTTATTTTACCAAGGGTAACAGGAGAAAATGGACCCCAAACATTGTTGTACATTTTGTCCTGAGTATGCCAATACCCCACATGTGGGGGTAAACCACTGTTTGAGCGCATGGCAGAGCTCGGAAGCGAAGGAGTGCCATTTGACTTTTCAATGCAAAATTGACTGGAATTGAGATGGGACGCCATGTTTCGTTTGGAGAGCCCCTGATGTGGCTAAACATTGAAACCCCCCACAAGTGACACCATTTTGGAAAGTAGACCCCCTAAGGAACTTATCTAGAGGTGTGGTGAGCACTTTGACCCACAAAGTGCTTCACAGAAGTTTATAATGTAGAACCGTAAAAATAAAAAATCATATTTTTTCACAAAAATTATCTTTTCGCCCCCAATTTTTTATTTTCTCAAGGGTAAGAGAAGAAATTGGACCCCAAAAGTTGTTGTACAATTTTTCCTGAGTACGCTGATAGCCCATATGTGGGGGTAAACCACTGTTTGGACGGATGGGAGAGCTCGGAAGGGAAGGAGCGCCGTTTGACTTTTCAATGCAAAATTGACAGGAATTGAGATGGGACGTCATGTTGCGTTTGAAGAGCCACTGATGTGCCTAATCATTGAAACCCCCCACAAGTGACACCATTTTGGAAAGTAGACCCCCTAAGGAACTTATCTAGAGGTGTGGTGAGCACTTTGACCCACCAAGTGCTTCACAGAAGTTTATAATGTAGAACCGTAAAAATAAAAAATCATATTTTTTCACAAAAATTATCTTTTTGCCCCCAATTTTTTATTTTCCCAAGGGTAAGAGAAGAAATTGGACCCCCAAAAGTTGTTGTACAATTTGTCCTGAGTACGCTGATACCCCATATGTGGGGGTAAACCACTGTTTGGGCGGATGGGAGAGCTCGGAAGGGAAGGAGCGCCGTTTGACTTTTCAAAGCAAAATTGACAGGAATTGAGATGGGACGCCATGTTGCGTTTGAAGAGCCACTGATGTGCCTAAACATTGAAACCTCCCACAAATGACACCATTTTGGAAAGTAGACCCCCTAAGGAACTTATCTAGAGGTGTGGTGAGCACTTTGACCCACCAAGTGCTTCACAGAAGTTTATAATGCAGAGCCGTAAAAATAAAACAAAATTTTTTTCCCACAAAAATTATTTTTTTAGCCCCTGGTTTTGTATTTTCCTGAGGGTAACAGGAGAAATTGGACCCCAAAATTTGTTGCCCAATTTGTCCTGAGTGCGATGATACACCATATGTGGGGGGAACCACTGTTTGGGCACATGGGAGGGCTCAGAAGGGAAGGAGTGCCATTTGAATGCAGACTTAGATGGAATGGTCTGCAGGTGTCACATTGCGTTTGCAGAGCCCCTAATGTACCTAAACAGTAGAAACCCCCCACAAGTGACACCATTTTGGAAAGTAGACCCCCTTAGGAACTTATCTAGATGTGTGCTGAGCGCTTTGACCCACCAAGGGCTTCACAGAAGTTTATAATGGAGAGCCGTAAAAATAAAACAAAAATTTTTTTCCACAAAAATTATTTTTTAGCCCCCAGTTTTGTATTTTCCCGAAGGTAACAGGAGAAATTCGACCCCACAATTTGTTGTCCAATTTGTCCTGAGTGCGCTGATACCCCATATGTGGGGGGAACCACTGTTTGGGCGCATGGCAGGGCTCGGAAAGGAAGGAGCTCCATTTGGAATGAGGACTTAGATGGAATGGTCTGCAGGTGTCACATTGCATTTGCAGAGCCCCTAATGTACCTAAACAGTAGAAACCTCCCACAAGTGACACCATTTTGGAAACTAGACCCCCTAAGGAACTCATCTAGATGTGTTGTGATAGGTTTGAACCCCCAAGTGTTTCACTACAGTTTGTAACGCAGAGCCGTGAAAATTAAAAAAAAAAATCTTTCCCCCCAAAATTATTTTTTAGCCCCCAGTTTTGTATTTTCCCGAGGGTAAGAGGAGAAATTCGACCCCAAAAGTTGTTGTCCAATTTGTCCTGAGTACGCTGATACCCCGTATGTTGGGGGAAACCACCGTTTGAGCGCATGGCAGAGCTCGGAAGGGAAGGAGCGCCATTTGGAATGCAGACTTAGATGGAATGGTCTGCAGACGTCACATTGCGTTTGCAGAACCCCTAATGTACCTAAACAGTAGAAACCCCCCACAAGTGACCCCATATTGGAAACTAGACCCCCCAGGGAACTAATCTAGATGTGTTGTGAGAACTTTGAACCCCCAAGTGTTTCACTACAGTTTATAACGCAGAGCCGTGAAAATAAAAAATCTTTTTTTTCCCACAAAAAATATGTTTTAGCCCCGAGTTTTGTATTTTCCCAAGGGTAACAGGAGAAATTGGACCCCAAAAGTTGTTGTCCTATTTGTCCTGAGTACGCTGATACCCCATATGTTGGGGTAAACCCCTGTTTGGGCACACGGGAGAGCTCGGAAGGGAAGAAGCACTGTTTTACTTTTTCAACGCAGAATTGGCTGGAATTGAGATCGGACGCCATGTCGCGTTTGGAGAGCCCCTGATGTGCCTAAACAGTGGAAACCCCACAATTATAACTGAAACCCTAATCCAAACACATCCCTAACCCTAATCCCAACAGTAACCCTAACCACACCTCTAACCCTGACACACCCCTAACCCTAATCCCAACCCTATTCCCAACCGTAAATGTAATCTAAACCCTAACTGTAACTTTAGCCCCAACCCAAACTGTAACCCTAGCCATAACCCTAGCCCTAACCCTAGCCCTAACCCTAGCCCTAACCCTAACCCTAGCCCTAACCCTAGCCCTAACCCTAACCTTAGCCCTAACCCTAGCCCTAGCCCTAACCCTAACCCTAACCCTAGCCCTAACCCTAGCCCTAACCCAAGCCCTAGCCCTAGCCCTAGCCCTAACCCTAGCCCTAACTCTAACCCTAGCCCTAATGGGAAAATGGAAATAAATACATTTTTTAATTTTTCCCTAACTAAGGGGGTGATGAAGGGGGGTTTGATTTACTTTTATAGCGGGTTTTTTAGCGGATTTTTATGATGGCAGCCGTCACACACTGAAAGACGCTTTTTATTGCAAAAAATATTTTTTGCGTTAACACATTTTGAGAGCTATAATTTTTCTATATTTTGGTCCACAGAGTCATGTGAGGTCTTGTTTTTTGCAGGACGAGTTGACGTTTTTACTGGTATCATTTTCGGGCACGTGACATTTTTTGATCGCTTTTTATTCCGATTTTTGTGAGGCAGAATGACCAAAAACCAGCTATTCATGAATTTCTTTTGGGGGAGGCGTTTATACCGTTCCGCGTTTGGTAAAATTGATAAAGCAGTTTTATTCTTCGGGTCAGTACGATTACAGCGACACCTCATTTATATCATTTTTTTATGTTTTGGCGCTTTTATACGATAAAAACTATTTTATAGAAAAAATAATTATTTTGGCATCGCTTTATTCTCAGGACTATAACTTTTTTATTTTTTTGCTGATGATGCTGTATGGTGGCTCGTTTTTTGCGGGACAAGATGACGTTTTCAGCGGTACCATGGTTCTTTATATCTGTGTTTTTGATCGCATGTAATTCCACTTTTTGTTCGGCGGTATGATAATAAAGCGTTGTTTTTTGCCTCGTTTTTTTTTTTTTTTTCTTACGGTGTTTACTGAAGGGGTTAACTAGTGGGCCAGTTTTATAGGTCGGGCCGTTACGGACGCGGCGATACTAAATATGTGTACTTTTATTGTTTTTTTTTTTTTATTTAGATAAAGAAATGTATTTATGGGATTAATATTTTAATTTTTTTTTCATTATTTTGGAATATTTTTTTTTATTTTTTTTTACACATTTGAAATTTTTTTTTTTACTTTTTTACTTTGTACCAGGGGGGGACATCACAGATCAGGGATCTGACGGTTTGCACAGCACTCTGTCAGATCACTGATCTGACATGCAGCGCTGCAGCCTTCACAGTGCCTGCTCTGAGCAGGCTCTGTGAAGCCCACCTCCCTCCCTGCAGGACCCGGATCCGCGGCCATCTTGGATCCGGGGCTGGAGGGAGCAGGGAGGGAGGTGAGACCCTCGCAGCAACGCGATCACATCGCGTTGCTGCGGGGGGCTCAGGGAAGCCCGTAGGGAGCCCCCTCCCTGCGGGAAGCTTCCCTGTACCGCCGGCACATCGCGATCATCTTTGATCACGGTGTGCCGGGGGTTAATGTGCCGGGGGCGGTCCGTGACCGCTCCTGGCACATAGTGCCGGATGTCAGCTGCGATAGGCAGCTGACACCCGGCCGCGATCGGCGGCGCTCCCCCCGTGAGCGCCGCCGATCGCGCTGGACGTACTATCCCGTCCATGGTCATAGGGGCCCACCCCACATGGACGGGATAGTACGTCCGATGTCAGAAAGGGGTTAAGAGGAGAGAGGGCAGAGGGGGTGAGTATTGAAGTATTTTTGGTTTTTCTTTCCTGCATCCTATGTTTAGTATGTCTTGGAGTCTCTCCAAACCTTAGAGCATAATAAGGGACATTAAAATTGTAGAGAACACATTTTCTGTGAATTGAAGTTCTTGATAAGATCAGCACTATTCTGTGAAACCAAATATCATCAGATACACTCATCTCTACTAAGCACCGTAAAGCTGGCATGTGTAAAACTGTCATCAGAGTAAAAGGCAGCTATGTTGATGAAACTAAGGTTTAACATGTTGTGGTTTGTTTTACATGTGCTTCTTTACTACATGTGTTAATGTGTTGCTTCATGGTTTTGCTTCCTTCAGTCTGAAACTACAATATGCACATTTTAGTAAAACAAGGAAAATCATTGTATTAACAGGTGTGTCAAAAGTTTTGACTAATACTGTATATGTAACATCTAATATAAACATTTCTGTACATGATATGATACAAAAAAGGTCTGTCTTCTTCCATTAGAGATACTGAAATGTATGATACATCAGAGTGTCTCTGCAGTTTAGGTTAAGGCTATGTGCACACTTTGCGGATTTTGCTGCGGATCCGCAGCGGATTTGACCGCTGCGGATCCGCAGCAGTTTCCCATGAGTTTACAGTACAATGTAAACCTATGGGAAACAAAAAACGCTGTGCACATGCTGCGTAAAAAACCATGCGGAAACGCTGGGGATTACATTCCGCAGCATGTCACTTCTTTTCTGCGGATTTTCACCTGCTCCAATAGGAAAATGCAGATGAAAATCCGCATAAGAATCCGCAGTAAAAACCGCAAAAAATCCGCAGTAAAAACCGTGACGGGTTTTCACTGCGGATTTTGGAATTCCGCTGCGGAAAAATCCGCACTGGAATCCGCAAAGTGTGCACATAGCCTAAAAAAATGAATGCTCCATGGTTGGGGACTGTTTCCATGGTGGTTTTGTTAGATATTAAATAAAATGGGGGGGGGAGGGGATTGGCAGAAATTAAGTAAAATAATAAAGGACCTGCTACCAGATAGTTTATCTGCTGACCTAGCACTGTCATTCTAGTGCTACCACAGTTCTTGGTTTATTAGGCTGCAGCAATTATTTCTCAAATAAGTATTTGTGTAATATTAAGGCAGTCACGTTTTTTGCAAATCTTTTTAACATGCATTTTATTAATAAAATTGCTTTTAAAGTATAAACAGGTGCTTCTCACAAAATTCGAATATCATCTCATCAGTAAGTTAATTTATTTAAGTTCTTCAATACAAAAAGTGAAACTCATATATTATATAGAGTTATTACAAACAGAGTGATCTATTTCAAGTGTTTATTTCTGTTACTAACGATAACTATGGCTTACAGCCAATAAAAACCCAAAATTATTTATCTCAGTAAATTAGAATATTTTATAAAACCAGCTTGAAAAATGAATTTAAAATCCGAAATGTTGGCCTACTGAAATGTATGTTCATTCAGTAAATGCACTCAATACTTGGTCAGGGCTCCTTTTGCATCAATTACTTAATCAATGCGGTGTAGCATGTAGGCAATCAGCCTGTGGCACTGCTGAGGTGTTATGGAAGCCCAGATTGATTTGATAGCAGCCTTCAGCTAGCCTGCATTGTTGGGTCCGGTGTCTCTGATCTTCCTCTTGACAATACCCCACAAATTAGGGTTAAGGTCAGGCGAGTTTTCTGGCCAATCAAGCACAGTGGTACTGTTGTTTTTAAAACAGGTATTGGTACTTTTGGCAGTGTGGACAGTTGTCAAGTCCTGCTGGAGAATGAAATTTCCATGTCCAAAAAACATATTGGCAGAGGGAAGCATAAAGTGCTCTAAAATTTACTGGTAGATGACTGCGCTGACTTTGGTCTTGATGAAACACAGTGGACCTACACCAGCAGATGACATGGCTCCCCAAACCATCACTGATTGTGGAAACTTCACCCTAGACCTCAAGCAGCCTGGATTCAGTGCCTCTCCACTCTTACTCCAGACTCTGGGACCTTGATTTCCAAATGAAATGCAAAATTTACTTTCATCTGAAACCAAGACCTTGGACCACTGAGCAACAGCCAAGTTCTTTTTCTCCTTTGCCCAGGTAGGATGCTTCTGGCGATGTCTATTGGTCATGAGTGGCTTGACACAAGGAATGCAACACTTGTTGCCCATGTCCTGGATACGCCTGTGTGTGGTGGCTTTTTAAGCAATGATTCCAGCAGCAGTCCACTCCTTGTGAATCTCCCCAAAATGTTTGAATGGCCTTTTCTTAACAATCATTTCAAGGCTGCGGTTATCCCAGTTGCTTGTGCACTTTTTTCTACCACACTTTTCCTTCCTCTCAACTTTTAATTAGTATGCTTGGATACAGCACTCTGTGAACAGCCAGCTTTTTTAACAATGACCTTTTGTGGCTTACCCTCCTTGTGGAGTGTGTCAGTGACTGCTTTCTAGACATCTGTCAAGTCAGCAGTCTTCCCCATGATTGTGGAGCCTACTGAAGCAGACTAAAGCACCTTTTGAAATACTTAGGAAGCCTTTGCAGGTGTTTTTTTGTTAATTATTCTAATTTACTGAGATAATGACCTTTGGATTTTCATTAGCTGTAAGCCATATTCATCAACATCCGCTTGTCTGACCTTTCTCTTTATAAGTTTATTTTTGAGTAAAGTGTAAATTGTTCATTTCTTCTGTAAACTTCTGACATGTCTCCAAAAGTCCAAGCAATAAATTTTGTATTTTTTTCTGAAAATGAAAAATGGTCAAAATAAAAAAGCAGTACTTTCAGACCTCAAATAAGGCAAAGAAAACAAGTTCATAATCACTTAGAAATAACAATACAAATATTTTAACTCAGGAAGAGTTCAGAAATCAATATGTTGTGGAATAACCATGGTTTTTAATAACAGCTTTCATGCGTCTTGGCATGCTTTCCACCAGTCTTTCACATTGCCTCTGATGCAAAAATTTAAACAGTTCTTTGTTTGATGGCTTGTGACTATCCATCATCCTCTTGATTATATTCCAGAGGTTTTCAATGGGCTTCAGGTCTGGAGATTGGGTTGTCCATGACAGGGTTTTCATGTGGTGGTCTCTTAATTTTTGCCAGAGCTGTATATATATATATATATATATATACAGTACAGACCAAAAGTTTGGACACACCTTCTCATTTAAAGATTTTTCTGTATTTTCATGACTATGAAAATTGTACAGAAGAAAAAGAAGACTGACAGCACTCACTTATTGGGGCGCCAGGTCCACATCCAGGGAACCTTCCTGGAACATCCACATAGTCCAAAGAGAAACAAAAGACCAGCGCTCCATCCGGGTGTAATATTCCAAAGTGCAAACTTTATTGGGCCATGTTACAGCAACGTTTCGACCCGAAGGTCTTTGTCAAGCATATCAAAACATGCAGGGGAGCGGCCTTAAATAGTGTGGATGCCACATATTGCACCAATCACCATCAGGTCCGCCCCCTGTCTCATAATACCACATAGAAATAACAAAACACGCATCAGATACATATCATAAAAAAGTCCACCACCGCAGATACAAACACCATAGAGGAGACATGGAAAAGATCTATATTATATATAATGTATAAGTTGTTTACCTTTACATCCACCAATAAGATAGATGCATCAATCGTTGCTATAGAGATGTGAACCAATCATAAATAAAGCAGACTCCACCAATACCTAGCTGTTATAAACGGCGCCTAAATATATAAATAGCCTATCTGATAGTCCAAGCTAAATGAGCGTACAACTAACCACCAACCGGCCACCCTGTTGCATGCCGCACCACTCACGTCATATCCCGCTCTAGTCTCCACAGCTTACTGAGCCGATCACCGTAACCGGCGATATCAGCGTCATCACAGCAACGCGCATGCGTACGTCAAGCCGCAAGAACACCTCGCGGAGAACAGGGAACCAATCAGCGGAGGTGACCGCCCATACCTCAAGTCACATGACCTGAGGAAAACGTGTAACCAAGGTGACATAAACAAAGAACAATGCTCCTGAGCTGCCTCATCCAAAGCAGCCCAGTTAAAAGTCCTACATGCAGCCTCTGTATGAGTGAGCGTACCCGCAACTGGCACTGCCAGTGCACCGCCACCAGACAGTGCAACCCGCTGGCCAGCGCGCGCACCTCCACAAATAACAGAGGCGCAGTAAGGACACAATCAGGAGTAACAAACGCTAATATCCTCACTATAAACAGGAGCCAAAAGACTATGACACCCTGGAGAACTATAGGGGACCAAGAAAACCCCAACTATACATGGTATAAAATCCCTCTCACATTATACAGAATATAGTGTAATGAATAATCTAAATATAGACTTCAATCCCGTCATCCATCGTCCATGGTGTGTCCAGTCCCATATGACTGTACACAAATAACCACCTATGAAAAAATAAAAGATAAAAAAATAAAAATAAAACACAAACCACGGAGTGGAACATATAAAAGATACATCTTAAAATACACCGATAAGTGCTGTACGCACCTCATCAAAATGATAGAACTATATTACACAGGTCTGTAGATTAAAATCTAAGTTCAAACCACCTGGTTGTAAAGATCCCAGCATGAAAATCCACTTCAACTCCTTTTGTTTTAACAACTGCAGACTGTCACCTCCCCTCCTCAGGGTCGGAACACTATCAATGACCCTGAATCGCAGCTGATTGACAGAATGCTTATGTTCTAAGAAGTGTTTTGGAACAGGTAACTCAGTAAGGCCAGTTCTCACAGTACTCTTATGTTTGATTATTCGTGCTCTGACCTCCATGGTCGTCTCACCAACATAGGTGAGCCCACACGGACATACAATCATGTACACAACCCAACTGGATGTGCAAGTGTATCTCTCTTTAAGGAAAATCCTTCTGCCAGTATGGGGATGGCAAAAGAATTCACCCTTTAACATGTTGCAGCAAGAGCAACCTACACACGGAAAATTCCCATGCTTGGCCACACTGAGAGTTCTCTGAATCGAGGATTTCGAAGTCCCTACATCAGAACGAACCAACCTGTCCCTGAAATTACGCCCCCTTCTAAAGGACATCAGTGGGTAAGTCACAAAACTAGGGATCGATGGAAGACCACGTTGTAAAAGTGACCAGTGTTTCCTAATCACTCTACCAATCTGGTTGCTTGCTGGATTATAAGTAGTCACAAATGGGATCCGATCACACTCCCGTTTCACACGTGTCTTTTTGCGAATACTTTCACGAGAGCAATTCAAGGTTTCTTCTTTAAATCTCACAACCTCCTTACCAGGGTACCCCCTCTGTAAAAACTTCGAGCACATCTCATCCAGACGTTGATTAACCTTATCCTCATCAGACACAATTCTCCGGACCCGTAACAACTGACTCCATGGCAGTGAATTTACCATACTCCTAGGGTGGTTGCTATCAAACATCAGTAAGCTATTCCTGTCAGTTTCCTTAACAAAAATATCAGTTCTCAACCTACCCATTTCCTTATATACCAAGGTATCTAGGAACTGTACCTGTGTCATAGAATGTGTGAAGGTAAATTGCAGATCAGAGTGTATCTGATTCAGATAAGTCTGGAAATCGAGTAATTCCTGTAGACTACCTTCCCAAATGACAAAAATATCGTCAATATAACGCCACCAGGCTCTGACGTGGCGCCAGAGGATGGAACTGTACACAAACTTGTCCTCGAGCACCGCCATGAAGATGTTAGCATACGTAGGGGCCACATTGGACCCCATGGCGGTGCCCCTCAACTGCAGGAAAAAATCGTCCCCAAAGAGGAAAAAATTCCTCCTGAGGACGAATTCCAACAGTGTGAGGACAAGCTGTGCACACTCTGGGGCCACGTCAGAGCCCGATAGCATACATGAGACCGCATCCAAGCCCTTCTCATGTTCTATAGATGTGTACAATGATACAACATCAAAAGATGCCAGAACCGTCGTCTCAGTAACATTAATATCCTCGATCTTATCCAAAAAATCGTTTGTATCCTTCACATACGACCTAGCTGAAATTGCAAAGGGACGTAATATCCGATCCAGAAAAATGACTGTTTTGTTAAACAGTGAACCCCGGCCCGAAACAATCGGGCGACCCGGGGGATCACATAAACACTTATGGATTTTGGGCAATACGTATATTACCGGTGTGACGGGAAAATCAACAATCAAAAATTCCGACAGCTTATGGTCAATGAGTCCCATGGAAAGGGAATCACTGACCACAAGCTGTAATTCTCTCTGAAACCCAGATGTCGGATTACCAGGCAATTTCGCATATACAGAACTATCAGCCAACTGTCGCTGTATCTCAGCCTTATATTTCATACTGTCCATGACAACCACCGCTCCGCCTTTATCGGCCGGTTTGATGGTTATTGATGGATTCCCGGCCAACGCATCCAAAGTCACTCTTTCCCTATAAGACAAATTATGAACTGACCGAGGTCTAAAGTCCTTTCTTATCCTTTCAACATCCTTCTGTACTAACTCGATATAGGATTCAACAAAATGGTTCTTACTAGGAGGTTGAAAAGAACTCTTATTGTATAAACCTACTTCACGTAACGAGAAGCCACGGGTAGGAGCCTCACAACTCGTACTATTACCATCCACCCTACCTGAAAAATAAGAGGATAGTCTCAGTCTCCTAAAAAAAGCATGTAAGTCAACATCCAAACCGAACCAGTCCGGATTATTCAATGGACAAAAAGAAAGGCCCTTGGATAGGACTTTAAGTTCAATGTCAGACAAAATGAGAGATTAAATATTAACCACCAACTCCTTACTGCTTACTGATTGTCCTTCGTGTTCCTCGTCCTCATTGTGGTATTCCGCCCCACACGTTGTACTCGGGACGTGTTGCCATTTCCTGTGTTTGCGACCGCCTCTCCGGCCGCGCCTCCTGGAGTAGTCTTGTCCATCCTCTCCTTCTCTAAAAAATGATGTTGATCCTTCTTGGCTCCTCCCAAGCTGGAGTCATCTGTCGATTCGGAGTCAGCTGTTGTAAAGCCGAAGTTAGACTGTTTCCTGTTCTGTATTTTCTTACGTCTCCTTGGTGTCATAGGTCTCTTCCTACCACTGTTGGAATACTGGTTAGGGGTAGATTGCCAAGAAAATACATGGCCCAATTTGTAATCATCAGCATCACGAAACCATTTGGTACGCTTAGTGGTCTCTATGTCATTTCTGAACTTAGACAGATTCTCACCCATCTTAGTCTCCAGGGGGCCCCAATCTTGTGCTGTCAGGTGAGTCTTTAATTGCTCCTCCAAACCAGCGATGTTCTGTTTAATAACAACAGTCTCAGCCTTCAAGAATTCTATGTTCAACAACATAATGTCGAACGCATATTTATTTGAGATGGACTCAAATTTCATACAGAACTGGACATTATCTGGAAGTAAAGTTGGTCTTAAATGTGGTCGCAGCCCACGTGGAATTCTACGGACCTTAAAATATTCAGTCAAGGTCACAATATGTAGTTCAAATGAGATCAATCTCCGTTTCTCATTTTCCAGTTTTCTCTTCAACATCTCCGTAGTCGGTTTGCTCAAGAAAGCAGTGTCCATATTAGTATCTGATAAAATCCGTACAGCATCGTCATTGGTGTAAGAGAAAGTCATGGCATTGCCCAGATCACCCACATCTGGGTTAACAATTGTATCCATATTGGAAATAGGGTGCCCGTCAATCCAGGTTCAAACAATGCAAAGAAGAAAAAGAAGACTGACAGCACTCACTTATTGGGGCGCCAGGTCCACATCCAGGGAACCTTCCTGGAACATCCACATAGTCCAAAGAGAAACAAAAGACCAGCGCTCCATCCGGGTGTAATATTCCAAAGTGCAAACTTTATTGGGCCATGTTACAGCAACGTTTCGACCCAAAAGTCTTTGTCAAGCATATCAAAACATGCAGGGGAGCGGCCTTAAATAGTGTGGATGCCACATATTGCACCAATCACCATCAGGTCCGCCCCCTGTCTCATAATACCACATAGAAATAACAAAACACGCATCAGATACATATCATCAAAAAGTCCACCACCGCAGATACAAACACCATAGAGGAGACATGGAAAAGATCTATATTATATATAATGTATAAGTTGTTTACCTTTACATCCACCAATATGATAGATGCATCAATCGTTGCTATAGAGATGTGAACCAATCATAAATAAAGCAGACTCCACCAATACCTAGCTGTTATAAACGGCGCCTAAATATATAAATAGCCTATCCGATAGTCCAAGCTAAATGAGCGTACAACTAACCACCAACCGGCCACCCTGTTGCATGCCGCACCACTCACGTCATATCCCGCTCTAGTCTCCACAGCTTACTGAGCCGATCACCGTAACCGGCGATATCAGCGTCATCACAGCAACGCGCATGCGTACGTCAAGCCGCAAGAACACCTCGCGGAGAACAGGGAACCAATCAGCGGAGGTGACCGCCCATACCTCAAGTCACATGACCTGAGGAAAACGTGTAACCAAGGTGACATAAACAAAGAACAATGCTCCTGAGCTGCCTCATCCAAAGCAGCCCAGTTAAAAGTCCTACATGCAGCCTCTGTATGAGTGAGCGTACCCGCAACTGGCACTGCCAGTGCACCGCCACCAGACAGTGCAACCCGCCGGCCAGCGCGCGCACCTCCACAAACAACAGAGGCGCAGTAAGGACACAATCAGGAGCAACAAACGCTAATATCCTCACTATAAACAGGAGCCAAAAGACTATGACACCCTGGAGAACTATAGGGATTTTATACCATGTATAGTTGGGGTTTTCTTGGTCCCCTATAGTTCTCCAGGGTGTCATATTCTTTTGGCTCCTGTTTATAGTGAGGATATTAGCGTTTGTTGCTCCTGATTGTGTCCTTACTGCGCCTCTGTTATTTGTGGAGGTGCGCGCGCTGGCCGGCGGGTTGCACTGTCTGGTGGCGGTGCACTGGCAGTGCCAGTTGCGGGTACGCTCACTCATACAGAGGCTGCATGTAGGACTTTTAACTGGGCTGCTTTGGATGAGGCAGCTCAGGAGCATTGTTCTTTGTTTATGTCACCTTGGTTACACGTTTTCCTCAGGTCATGTGACTTGAGGTATGGGCGGTCACCTCCGCTGATTGGTTCCCTGTTCTCCGCGAGGTGTTCTTGCGGCTTGACGTACGCATGCGCGTTGCTGTGATGACGCTGATATCGCCGGTTACGGTGATCGGCTCAGTAAGCTGTGGAGACTAGAGCGGGATATGACGTGAGTGGTGCGGCATGCAACAGGGTGGCCGGTTGGTGGTTAGTTGTACGCTCATTTAGCTTGGACTATCGGATAGGCTATTTATATATTTAGGCGCCGTTTATAACAGCTAGGTATTGGTGGAGTCTGCTTTATTTATGATTGGTTCACATCTCTATAGCAACGATTGATGCATCTATCTTATTGGTGGATGTAAAGGTAAACAACTTATACATTATATATAATATAGATCTTTTCCATGTCTCCTCTATGGTGTTTGTATCTGCGGTGGTGGACTTTTTTATGATATGTATCTGATGCGTGTTTTGTTATTTCTATGTGGTATTATGAGACAGGGGGCGGACCTGATGGTGATTGGTGCAATATGTGGCATCCACACTATTTAAGGCCGCTCCCCTGCATGTTTTGATATGCTTGACAAAGACCTTCGGGTCGAAACGTTGCTGTAACATGGCGCAATAAAGTTTGCACTTTGGAATATTACACCCGGATGGAGCGCTGGTCTTTTGTTTCTCTTTGGACTATATGAAAATTGTACATTCACACTGAAGGCATCAAAACTATGAATTAACACATGTGGAAATATATACTAAAAAGTGTAAAACAACGGAAAATATGTGTTAGGGCTAGCGGAACACACCGAGTAAATAGAGATGTTTTTATTGATATTGGTGTGTTCGCAGCCCGGGGTCCACCGTGCAGGAGTACCTGCTGCTAGCAAACGGTGGTACTATATGGTGGTATGGACTAACTCAGTTAATTCACTGAATAGCCGTAAAAGAAAAGCACTGTGCCCTGTTAGACTCCACAGAGGCACAGGCTAACTGCCCAAACAGAGAGCAGTCAGTGGTCACGCATGCACACAAAACTCCTCGCCGGAGGTGCCAGCATTCTAGGGGCCTATTTCAGCCAGGTCCCTGAATTCATTCAAACACAAACTCCTCACCGTAGGTGCCAGCATTCTAGGGGCCTATTTCAGCCAGGTCCCTGAATTCATTCAAACACAAACTCCTCACCGTAGGTGCCAGCATTCTAGGGGCTTATTTCAGCCTGGTCCCTGAACACACTCTCACGTGACCACACTGGCGCAAAGCATATAACAAAAGACAATACTAGCGCATGGCCGTGCGGCCATGCGAGCCTTAACCCCTTAGCGACCGCCGATACGCCTTTTAACGGCGGCCGCTAAGCGTACTTAAACCACAGCGCCGCTAATTAACGGCGCTGTGGAAAAAGTAAATAGCGCCCCCCAGAGTCGGATTTTCTCCGGGGTCTCGGCTGCCGGGGGTAGCCGAGACCCCAGAGAACATGATTCGGGGTGTTTTTTACCGACCCCCGTATTTGCGATCGCCGGTAATTAACCGTTTACCGGCGATCGCAAAAAAAACGTGATTTCTTTTTAATTTCTCTGTCCTCCGATGTGATTGCACATCAGAGGACAGAGAAAAGGGGTCCCAGATAGCCCCCCGATACTCACCTATCTCCCCGGGTGCTCCTCGTGGCTCCCGGTGGGCGCTGCCATCTTCAAAATGGCGGGCGCATGCGCAGTGCGCCCGCCGGCCGGCACCGGGAGTATCTTTGAGGTCTCGGCTGCCGGCGGTAGCCGAGACCCCAAAGAACATGATCGGGGTCGGTTTTACCGACCCCTGTTTTGCGATCGCCGGTAATTAACTGTTTACCGGCGACTGCAAAAAAAAAAAAATCAAAGTGTAATTCTCTGTCCTCTGATGTGATCGCACATCAGAGGACAGAGAAATAGGGGGATTCGGGGACCCTATTATACTTACCGGTGTCCCTGGATCCTCCTGCTGCTCCTCCTGGTCTTCTTGGCAAAAGAAAATGGCGGCGCATGCGCAGTGCGCCCGCCATCTGTCGCCATCTGCCGGCTGGCAGGAGAAGAGCAGTTGGGGCTAAAATTAGGGTTAGGGTTAGGGCTAGGGTTAGGGTTAGGGCTAGGGTTAGGGCTAGGGTTAGGGTTAGGGCTAGGGTTAGGGCTAGGGTTAGGGTTAGGGCTAGGGTTAAGGCTAGGGTTAGTGTTGTGAATTCTGCTTTTGGGCTCCCTCCGGTGGTTGTAGATGGTAATGCAGTTGGGCCTGGACTGCAGGATTGGACAGGTGTATCTGCTAATTGCAAAGCTGACTGGGGTATTTAGCTTTGCAGGACTCATTAGTCCCTGCCAGTTGTCAATGTTCTATTGCCAGTAATGGTTCTCTGCCTGGCCTCTCCTGCCTGCTTCCATTTCAGCTAAAGATAAGTGTCTTATTCTTTTTCTTAGGCTCACAGGCTGTGTGTCTATTTTTTCGTGCTGTTCTTAGTTTCTATTTTGTTCCAGCTTCGACTGTCCTGTTGTTTTCTCAGTCTGGTTGGATTCGCTGGAGTTGCAGATATACTCTCAACACCTTTAGTTAGGTGGTGGAGTTTTTGTTTTTTTCTGCTGAGGATATTTTGTAGATTTTGTGCTGACCGCTCAGTATCCTGTACTATACTTCCCTATCTAGGTAGAAGTGGCCTCCTTTGCTAAATCTGTTTTCCGCCTGCGTGTGTCTTTTCCTCTCCTACTCACCGTCATTATTTGTGGGGGGCTGCCTATACTTTGGGGGTCTACTCTGAGGCAAGTCAGTTTTCCTATTTTTCATCTTTAGGGATAATTAGTCCTCCGGCTGTGTCGAGGTGTCTAGGTCTGGATAGGTACACCCCACGGCTACATCTAGTGTCTGTGATAAGTTCAGGGTTAGCGGTCTGTATAGTTACCACTACTCCAGCGAAGGTTTTTTCATGTTGTTCCAAGGCCGCCTGATCATAACAGGTTAGGGTTAGGGCTAGGGTTAGGGTTAGGGCTAGGGCTAGGGATAGGGCTAGGGTTAGGGCTAGGGCTAGGGTTAGGGCTATTGTTAGGGCTAGGGTTAGGGCTAGGGTTAGGGCTAGGGTTAGGGTTGGGGCTAAATTTAGGGTTAGGGTTGGGGCTAAATTCAGGGTTAGGGTTCTTTCACACTTACGTCGGTACGGGGCCGTCGCAATGCGTCAGCCCGACATACCGACGCACGTTGTGAAAATTGTGCACAACGTGAGCAGCGGATGTAGTTTTTCAACGCATCCGCTGCCCAATCTATGTCCTGGGGAGGAGGGCGCGGAGTTACGGCCACGCATGCGTGGTCAGAAATGGCAGACGCGACGTACAAAAAAACGTTACATTGAAAGTTTTTTGTGCCGACGGTCCGCCAAAACACAACTGATCCAGTGCACGACGGACGCGACGTGTGGCCATCTGTCACGATCCGTCAGCAATACAAGTCTATGGGCAAAAAAACGCATCCTGCGGGCACATTTGGAGGATCCGTTTTTTGTTCAAAACGATGGATTGCGACGGATGCCAATCGACGCAAGTGTGAAAGTAGCCTTAGGGCTAGGGTTAGGGTTGGGGCTAAAGTTAGGGATAGATTTGGGGTTAGGGTTTGGATTAGAGTTGGTATTAGGGTTAGGGTTGGCATTATGGTTACGCTTGGGATTAGGGTTAGGTTTGGGATTAGGGTTAAGGTTAGGGTTGTGATTAGGGGTGTATTGGGATTAGGGTTAGGTTTGAGGTTAGGGTTGAGATTAGGATTAGGGGTGTGTTGGATTTAGGGTTTTGATTAGGGTTATGGTTAGGGTTGACATTAGGGTTGTTTTGGGGTAAGGGTTGTGATTATCGTTAGGGTTAGTGATTAGGATTATGGATCGGGTTGGGATTAGGGTTAGGCGTGTGTTGGGGTTAGGGTTGGAGCTAGAATTGGGGGGTTTCCACTGTTTAGTTACATCAGGGGGTCTCCAAACACGACAGCCAATTTTGCGCTCAAAAAGTCAAATGGTGCTCCCTCCCTTCTGAGCTCTGCCGTGCGCCCAAACAGTGGGTTACCCCCACATATGGGGCATCAGCGTACTCGGAATAAATTGGACAACTTTTAGGGTTCAATTTCTCCTGTTACCCTTGTGAAAATAAAAACTTGGGGGCTAAAAAATCTTTTTTGTGGAAAAAAAAATATTTTTTTATTTTCACGACTCTGCATTCTAAACTTTTGTAAAGCACTTGGGCATTCAAAGTTCTCACCACACATCTAGATAAGTTCCTTGGGGGGTCTAGTTTCCAAAATGGGGTCACTTGTGTGGGGTTACTACTGTTTAGGTACATCAGGGGCTCTGCAAACGCAACATAATGCCCACAGACCATTCTATCTAAGTCTGCATTCCAAAACAGCGCTCCTTCCCTTCCGAGCTCTGCCGTGCGCCCAAACAATGGTTTACCCCCACATATGGGGCATCAGCATACTCGGGATAAATTGGACAACAACTTTTGGAGTCCAATTTCTCCTGTTACCCTTGTGAAAATAAAAACTTGGGGGCTACAAAATCTTTTTTGTGGAAAAAAAAAATTTTTTTTGTTTTCACAACTCTGCATTCTAAACTTCTGTGAAGCACTTGGGCATTCAAAGTTCTCACCACACATCTAGATAAGTTCCTTGGGGGGTCTAGTTTTCAAAATGGGGTCACTTGTGGGGGGTTACTACTGTTTAGGTACATCAGGGGCTCTGCAATCGCAACATAACGCCCACAGACCATTCTATCAAAGTCTGCATTCCAAAACAGCGCTCCTTCCCTTCCGAGCTCTGCCGTGCGCCTAAACAGTGGTTTACCCCCACATATGGCACATCAATGTACTCAAGATAAATTGGACAACAACTATTGCAGTCCAATTTCTCCTGTTACCCTTGGGAAAAAAAAACTTGGGGGCTACAATATCTTTTTTGTGGAAAAAAAAAATATTCTTTATTTTCACGACTCTGCATTCTAAACTTCTGTGAAGCACTTGGACATTCAAAGTTCTCACCACACATCTAGATAAGTTCCTTGGGGGGTCTAGTTTCGAAAATGGGGTCACTTGTGGAGGTTTTATACTGTTTAGGTACATCAGGGGCTCTGCAAACGCAACATAACGCCCGCAGACCATTCTATCAAAGTCTGCATTCCAAAACGGCGCTCCTTCCTTCCGAGGTCTGCCGTGCGCCCAAACAGTGGTATACCCCCACATATGGGGTACCAGCATACTCAGGACAAATTGTACAACAACTTTTTGGGTCCGATTTCTCTTGTTACCCTTGTGAAAATAAAAACTTGGGGGCTAAAAAATCTTTTTTGTGGAAAAAAAAATATTTTTTATTTTCACGACTCTGAATTCTAAATTTCTGTGAAGCACTTGGGCATTCAAAGTTCTCACCACACATCTAGATAAGTTCCATGGGGGGTCTAGTTTCCAAAATGGGGTCACTTGTGGGGGGTTTCCACTGTTTAGGCACATCAGGGGCTCTCCAAACGCGACATGGCGTCCAATCTCAATTCCAGACAATTCTACATTGAAAAAGTAAGACAGCACTCCTTCACTTCCAAGCTCTGCTGTGCGCCCAAACAGTGGTTTACCCCCACATATGGGGTATCGACGTACTCAGGAGAAATTGCACTACAACGTTTGTGGTCTAATTTCTCCTGACACCCTTGTGAAAATAAAAATTTGGGGGCAAAAATATCATTTTTGTAGAAAAAATGCGATTTTTTATTTTCACGGCTCAACGTTATAAACTTCTGTGAAGCACATGGGGCTTCAAAGTGCTCACCACACATCTAGATAAGTTCCTTAAGGGGTCTAGTTTCCAAAATGGTGTCACTTGTGGGGGCTTCCACTGTTTAGGCACATCAGGGGCTCTCCAAATGTGACATGGCGTCCAATCTCAATTCCTGCCAATTCTACATTGAAAAAGTAAAACGGCGCTCCTTCACTTCCAAGCTCTGTGGTGCGCCCAAACAGTGGTTTACCCTCACATATGGGGTATCGACGTATTCAGGAGAAATCGCACAACAACTTTTGTGGTCTAATTTCTCCTGTTACCCTTGTGAAAATAAGAATTTGTGGGCGAAAATATCATTTTTGTGTAAACAAATGCGATTTTTATTTTCACGGCTCTACGTTATAAACTTCTGTGAAGCTCTTGGGGGTTCAAAGTGCTCACCACACATCTAGATAAGTTCCTTAAGGGGTCTAGTTTACAAAATGGTGTCACTTGTGGGGGGGTTTCCACTGTTTAGGCACATCAGGGGCTCTCTAAACGTGACATGGCGTCCGATCTCAATTCCAGCCAATTCTGCATTGAAAAAGTCAAACGGCGCTCCTTCACTTCCAAGTTCTGCGGTGCGCCCAAACAGTGGTTTACCCCCACATATGGGGTATTGGCGTATTCAGGAGAAATTGCATAACAAAATTTATGGTTACATTTCTGTTTTTACACTTGTGAAAATAAAAAAATGGTTCTGAATTAAAATGTTTGCAAAAAAAAGTTAAATGTTCATTTTTTTCTTCCACATTGTTTCAGTTCCTGTGAAGCATGTAAATGGTAAATAAACTTCTTGAAAGTGGTTTTGAGAACTTTGAGGGGTCTAGTTTTTAGAATGGTGTCACACTTCGTTATTTTCTATTATATAGACCCCTCAAAATGACTTCAAATGTGATGTGGTCCCTAAAAAAAAAAGTTGTTGTAAAAATGAGAAATTGCTGGTCAACTTTTAACCCTTATAACTCCTTAACAAAAAAATTTTTGTTTCCAAAATTGTGCTGATGTAAAGTAGACATGTGGGAAATGTTATTTATTAACTATTTTTTGTGACATATCTCTCTGATTTAAGGGCATAAAAATAAAAAATTTGAAAATTGCAAAATTTTAAAAATTTTCGCCATATTTCCGTTTTTTTCATAAATAATCACAAGTAATATCGAAGAAATGTTACCACTAACATGAAGTACAATATGTCACGAAAAAACAATCTCAGAATCAGTGGGATCCATTGAAGCGTTCCAGAGTTATAACCTCATAAAGTGACATCGGTCAGAATTGCAAAAATTGGCTCGGTCATTAAGTACCAAATTGGCTCTGTCACTAAGGGGTTAAATAGTTGTAGCACATATAGGACCTTCCTAGAAGGACCAATGAGAGGCTGTCACAGAGCGTGAGCGCCTACAGGGCCTTCCTGAAGGACCAATGACCTTAGCTGCAGTATCTGATCATGTGACCCTCGATCTCCACTGAGAGATCTTACTCTGGGCATGCTCAGAACATGAAAAGCAGGACTTAGTCCCAGAAGCGTCTGCTCGCTGCTGCCCGGCACTGACTTCAATGACAGAAGCAGGAAATGCAGCAGTAACTCTTTGCACAGAGTCAGACTGAGCAAGACGCTGGGACCGACGTCTCTGCTCCACTGCAGCAGGAGAAGAATGGGAGACCGCAGCGGAGATGGCCCGAGATTCCCCCTGTGCAGAGACAGGAACTCGACCCCTAACAATATGTCTTATATTCTAGGTTCTTCGAAGTAGCCACCTTTTGCTTTGATGACTGCTTTGCACACTCTTGGCATTTTCTTGATGAGCTTCAAGAGGTAGTCCCCGTGAATGGTTTTCACTTCACAGGTGTGCCCTGTCAGGTATAATAATTGGGATTTCTTGCCTTATAAATGGGGTTGGGACCATCAGTTGTGTTGTGCAAAAGTCTGGTGGATACACAGGTGATAGTCCTACTGAATAGACTTTTAGAATTTGTATTATGGTGAGAAAAAAGCAGCTAAGTAAATAAAAACGAGTGGCCATCATTACTTTTGGAAAACATTAAAAGAGTCCCCAAGTGCAGTGGCAAAAAACCATCAAGCACTACAAAGAAACTGGCTCACATGAGGACCGCCCCAGGAATGGAAGACCAAGAGTCACCTCTACTTCTGATGATAAGTTTATCCAAGTCACCAGCCTCTGAAATCTCAGGTTAAGAGCAGCTCAGATTAGAGACCAAGTCAATGCCAGACAGAGTTCTAGCAGCAGACACATCTCTACAACAACTGTTAAGAGGAGACTTTGTGCAGCAGGCCTTTATGGTAAAATAGCTGCTAGGAAACCACTGCTAAGAACAGAAAACAAGCAGAAGAGACTTTTTTGGGCTAAAGAACACAAGGAATAGACATTAGACCAGTGGAAATCTCTGCTTTGGTCTGATGAGTCCAAATTTGAGATCTTTGGTTCCAACCACCGTGTCTTTGTGCGACGCAGAAAAAGTGAACTGATGGACTCTACATACCTGCTTCCCACCGTGAAGCATGGAGGAGGAGGTGTGATGGTGTGGGGGTGCTTTGCTGGTGACACTGTTGGGGATTTATTCAAAATTGAAGACATACTGAACCAGCATGGCTACCACAGCATCTTGCAGCGGCATGCTATTCCATCCAGTTTGTGTTTAGTTGGACTATCATTTCTTTTTCAACAGGACAATGACCCCAAACACACCTACAGGCTGTGTAAGGGCTATTTGACCAAGAAGGAGAGTGATGGGGTGCTACGCCAGTTGACCTGGCCTCCACAATCACCAGACCTGAACCCAATCGAGATGGTTTGGGGTGAGCTGGACCGTAGAGTGAAGGCAAAAGGGCCAACAAGTGATAAGCATCTTTGGCAACTCCTTCAAGATTGTTGGAAGACCATTCCTGGTGACTACCTCTTGAAGCTCATTAAGAGAATGCCAAGAGTGTGCAAAGCAGTCATCAAAGCAAAAGTTGGCTATTTTGAAGAACCTGGAATATAAGACATATTTTCAGTTGTTTCACACTTTTTTGTTATATATATATATATATATATAAAGAAATCTAGAGCAGCACAAAGAAAGAGTATGGGTGCAGAGCCCCCCCAGGCAAATACCAAACCTCAATTATAAAGAAACAGAAAAATTGGAGGCAGCACACCGTTTTTAGTGGAAGGGAGCAATTTAATCAGCCCAGAAAGCCCCTTCCACTACAAAAGGTGTGCTGCCTCCTATTTTTTTGAATATATATATATATATATATATATATGTATATATATATATATATGTATATATGTATATATATATATATATATATATATATATATACAGTGGGGCAAAAAAGTATTTAGTCAGTCAGCAATAGTGCAAGTTCCACCACTTAAAAAGATGAGAGGCGTCTGTAATTTACATCATAGGTAGACCTCAACTATGGGAGACAAACTGAGAAAAAAAATCCAGAAAATCACATTGTCTGTTTTTTTAACATTTTATTTGCATATTATGGTGGAAAATAAGTATTTGGTCAGAAACAAACAATCAAGATTTCTGGCTTTCACAGACCTGTAACTTCTTCTTTAAGAGTCTCCTCTTTCCTTCACTCATTACCTGTAGTAATGGCACCTGTTTAAACTTGTTATCAGTATAAAAAGACACCTGTGCACACCCTCAAACAGTCTGACTCCAAACTCCACTATGGTGAAGACCAAAGAGCTGTCAAAGGACACCAGAAACAAAATTGTAGCCCTGCACCAGGCTGGGAAGACTGAATCTGCAATAGCCAACCAGCTTGGAGTGAAGAAATCAACAGTGGGAGCAATAATTAGAAAATGGAAGACATACAAGACCACTGATAATCTCCCTCGATCTGGGGCTCCATGCAAAATCCCACCCCGTGGGGTCAGAATGATCACAAGAACGGTGAGCAAAAATCCCAGAACCACGCGGGGGGACCTAGTGAATGAACTGCAGAGAGCTGGGACCAATGTAACAAGGCCTACCATAAATAACACACTACGCCACCATGGACTCAGATCCTGCAGTGCCAGATGTGTCCCACTGCTTAAGCCAGTACATGTCCAGGCCCATCTGAAGTTTGCTAGAGAGCATTTGGATGATCCAGAGGAGTTTTGGGAGAATGTCCTATGGTCTGATGAAACCAAACTGGAACTGTTTGGTAGAAACACAACTTGTCGTGTTTGGAGGAAAAAGAATACTGAGTTGCATCCATCAAACACCATACCTACTGTAAAGCATGGTGGTGGAAACATCATGCTTTGGGGCTGTTTCTCTGCAAAGGGGCCAGGACGACTGATCCGGGTACATGAAAGAATGAATGGGGCCATGTATCGTGAGATTTTGAGTGCAAACCTCCTTCCATCAGCAATGGCATTGAAGATGAAACGTGGCTGGGTCTTTCATCATGACAATGATCCAAAGCACACCGCCAGGGCAATGAAGGAGTGGCTTCGTAAGAAGCATTTCAAGGTCCTGGAGTGGCCTAGCCAGTCTCCAGATCTCAACCCTATAGAAAACCTTTGGAGGGAGTTGAAAGTCCGTGTTGCCAAGCGAAAAGCCAAAAACATCACTGCTCTAGAGGAGATCTGCATGGAGGAATGGGCCAACATACCAACAACAGTGTGTGGCAACCTTGTGAAGACTTACAGAAAACGTTTGACCTCTGTCATTGCCAACAAAGGATATATTACAAAGTATTGAGATTAAATTTTGTTTCTGACCAAATACTTATTTTCCACCATAATATGGAAATAAAATGTTAAAAAAACAGACAATGTGATTTTCTGGATTTTTTTTTCTCAGTTTGTCTCCCATAGTTGAGGTCTACCTATGATGTAAATTACAGACGCCTCTCATCTTTTTAAGTGGTGGAACTTGCACTATTGCTGACTGACTAAATACTTTTTTGCCCCACTGTATATATACAGTTCGCACAGGAAATGGATTGAGTCATTTTTACCCAGAGGAAGACACATGTGGTTTTGAAACATGTCGTCTATAAAGGATTGAATATATGCAATATTGTTACTGAAGAAATCTGGAACTTTTTAATGGAAAAATAAAAGGTGTATTTTATTAGCTAAATAGATTTGACTGAATTAATGTTTTATTTCTATAAGAGTTACAATAATAATCTCATTAAAATAATATTTCTGAATATTAGCATCACATAGCACAATGACAGCGACTATATACTGGACTAATTTATTAGTTTCAATTTTTTATTGTTTACCCTCACTATAACCAGGAATCGGAGGGACTGGCCGACAGTCTACCACAAGACTTGCAGCATTGATGGCAGACATTGAAGTTTATCAAGTTAGCATTCTGAAATCATACACAGCTAGTGAATGGAGAGATGATCTGAAAACAGTGTTGAGAGCTGCTGGACAGAATGGGATTCCTACTGTGTTTCTGTTTGCTGATCATCAAATAAAGGTACAGAAAACAATAATAATGTAAACTATGAAAAATATGTAGTATAATTGAATCATGCTAGTACTTGGCCATAAAAATAATATATTATTTATCAGTAATTTATGTATGAAAATAATAGCTACTTAAAGATCGAGTGATATTTTTCCACCAAGCTGTAATATCAATACTCTACAAAGCTGCTCAGTAAATTGCCTGTTTTACTCCTCAAAATGTCTATTATGAGAATGATAGTAGTTTCATGAGCGCTCGTTAAAGTAGATGAAGAAAGATGGGACTTCAAGATATAAATGTGTTTTGCAAATAACTGCACAGGAAAAGTGTAAGAAATAAATTAATAGTGAAAGATTTTTTTCTGGTTCTGAGATTCATTATTTGAATTGTAAATGGGTAATTTTCTTTCTTGCGATAGGATGAGTCATTTTTGGAAGACATCAACATGATCCTGAGCACTGGTGATGTTCCTTCCCTGTTTAATAATGAAGAAAAACTGGAAGTCATGGAAAAGGTCATCTTTCTTTTATTGTGCTTCAGTCAGAGGGGCTCGCTGACAGAGGGAGGAGGGTATCAGCATTATTTGATGATACAAGAAACTTTTTGTACATTATAAAGCAAATTCTGGGGAAGTTTACAGAAATGACGTTACCCTTATTGGTGCTGCATTTGTCCATTTTTATAACACACCTAACTTTAATTTATAGTTTAGTAAAAAGGGAATATGTATCAAGAGCTAGTTTTAGTATTTCTTTTACATGTGCCTATCATTGGTCTTGATCACCATAATGTCCTAGTTACAAATGAACCTAGTTTCCCATGAGGTTGTAGATACAGATGAGCGTATTAGACAAAACTTGAATTCTCCTGTCAGTGCATTTTTGTTCTGGGAAATTTGATACACAGAAAATTGATTTTCCATAAATGTAATGTCCCTTATTGTGCTCTGAAGTCTTTCCAGGTCTAAAACCATAATAAACATAACATGTAAAGAATAGTGATGGGAGAACCTGTCTACATTTGGGTCCGGTGAGTTCTGTCGATCATTAAGAAAAAAGTTTGGTTCGTGTATCAGAACAGTACTCGAACCCGGACCCTATTCAGATGAATAAGGGGCCCAAACATCCATTGTTTGCCACACTATCATCTGCATGATAGCGTGGCAAACATGGTCTGTGATCAGCGGTAAAAAGGTTAATGCCGGTCACAGGCGTTGGCTGATGAGAGTACCACTCTCATCATAATATGCCTGTAGTTGCCCATAGCAGTGAAAGCAGGTGAGGCTTATGAGAGTATTCATCAGCCAATGCCTGAGCTATAAATAAATTTATGTAAAAAAAATTTTTTATTTCCAGCACAGGCAAAACTGACAGCTGTGCGCTGCAACCCTAGCTGTCAGCTTTATCCTGGCTGGTTATCAAGAATAGTGGAGTCACTCTTCAATTTTTGTATTAATTAAATAAATAATTTTTAAAAATGGCTTGGAGTTCACCCCATTTTTCAGAACCAGCCAAACTAAAACAGACAGCTGGTGACATGTATTCTCAAACTGGGAAGGGAAAAAGAGCCGGAATTAATGCATTTAACAGATGCGCCTTTTCTGGAGTGGCTGCGTGCTGCTATTTTTAGGCTAGGGAATGCCAATATCCATGGCACCTTCCCAGCCTGAGAGTGCCAGCCCCCAGCTGTCTGCATTAGCTTGGCTGGTGTTAGGGTTAGTAGATCACATTAAATAAAATATAATAATAAAGTGTGATCGCAACCCAGGGTCCACCGAGCAGAGATGTAAAACTGCTGCTATTGAGTATTGGCAAAAGAATCTGCAAGCATACACCTGACATGACTGCGTTAACTCCACACAGTGTGAACAGAATGCACAGCCCACTGCTCTGTTAGCTTCACAGAGCAAAGAAACTAAGCGCTGATCTCGCTCCGTAATTAACCCATGCCAATTGCACACGTGGCCGAAACAGATGCAGAGTCAAAGAAAAATACTAAGCTGATGCTAGTTAACTAAACAAAATCCAGTAGAGCTCACAGGGGAGAAAAAAGTCTCTATGGTTGGACTTGCTCTGTAACTCTGCTGTGCTAACCGCACACATGACAGGATACAGAAGCTGGAAGCCAAGCGGCAAGCAAAAACCCTAACTGGCTCAAAGCTGGGCAAGATCACAACACACATGTGCAGTCAGAGTGGTAGCGTATCCACTCACACACACCAACACAAATGATACTAGCGCCATTGAGAGCCTTTTATAACTTAAGCTCAAGTCCAGACAGCCTGTGGACCAATATGAAACTGCCACATCAACTGAGCAGCTGATGTCCGAGCACCAATGAGAAGGCGCCACATCATCGACATGCTCAGTAGGGTGAAATCTGGACTTAGACTCCAGAGCACAATGCTGCATGTGTAAGCCAGTAGTCACCGTAGGCTTAGCTGGAGAGCCAGCAGTAACTACACATACATCATCATCCTGGGCAAGGTGCTGGAACCAGAGTCTGTGCTGATCAGTCATCCCAGCAGGATGAGCCTGAATGGGAGACCACTGCACCAGACAAGACCTGTGATCTATCCCATGCAGCAGGAGAATTCTGACACCTAACAGCTGGTTGTTAAAAATTGGAAGGATACCAGGCCATCAAAACAGAGTAGGATCCCATTATTCTTGATAACCAGCCATGATAAAGCTGACAGCTTGAGTTTGCAAAGCATAGCTTTCAGTTTTGCCTTCTATGGTTATCAAAAAGAGAAGAGACTACACATACCGTATATACTCGAGTATAAGCTGAGATTTTTAGCCGATTTTTTTAGGCTGAAAGTGCCCCTCTCGGCTTATATTCAAGTCAGTGTCCCAGGGGGGTCAGTGGGGAGGGGGAGCGGCAGCTGTGACATACTCACCTGCTCCTGGCGAGGTCCCTGCATCTCCGGTCCCCGGGCGCTGACAGCTTCTTCCAGCATTGAGCGGTCACGTGGTACTACTCATTACAGTAATGAATATGGACCCGACTCCACTCCCATAGGGGTGGAGCCATATATTTATTACTGTAATGAGCGGTAACGGAGACCGCTCAACGCTGGAAGAAGCTGTCAGCACCCGGAGACCGGAGATGCAGGGAACGTACCAGGAGTAGGTGAGTATAATGGGAAGGGGGAGCGCTGCGCGATATTCACCTCTCCTCTTTATGGAGCATCTTATGGGGCCATATTCAACGTTTGTGCAGCACTATATGGGGCAAAAATCTTTATGGAGCATCTTATGGGGTCATAATCAACATTTGTGCAGCATTATATGGGGCAAATATCTTTATGGAGCATCTTATGGGGCCATAATCAATTTTTATGCAGCACTATATGGGGCAAATATCTTTATGGAGCATCTTATGAGGCCATAATCAATTTTTGTGCAGCATTATATGGGGCAAATATATATATGTAGCATCTTATGGGGCCATAATCAATATTTGTGCAGCATTATATGGGCAAATATCTTTATGGAGCATCTTATGGGGCTATAATCAACATATGTGCAGCATTATATGGGGGCAAATATCTCTGGAGCATCTTATGGGGCCATAATCAATGTTTGTACAGCATTATATGGGGCAAATATCTATATGGAGCATCTTATGGGGCCATAATCAATATTTGTGCAGGATTATATGGGGCAAATATCTTTATGGAGCATCTTATGGGGCTATAATCAACATATGTGCAGCATTATATGGGGGCAAATATCTCTGGAGCATCTTATGGGGCCATAATCAATGTTTGTACAGCATTATATGGGGCAAATATATATATGGAGCATCTTATGGGGCCATAATCAATATTTGTGCAGCATTATATGGGGCAAATATCTTTATGGAGCATCTTATGGGGCTATAATCAACATATGTGCAGCATTATATGGGGGCAAATATCTCTGGAGCATCTTATGGGGCCATAATCAATGTTTGTACAGCATTATATGGGGCAAATATATATATGGAGCATCTTATGGGGCCATAATCAACATTTGTGCAGCATTATATGGGGCAAATATCTCTGGAGCATCTTATGTGGCCATAATCAACATATGTGCAGCATTATATGGGGGAAAATATCTCTGGAGCATCTTATGGGGCCATAATCAATATTTGTGCAGCATTATATTGGGCAAATGTCTCTATGGAGCATCTTATGGGGCCATAATCAACGTTTGTGCAGCATTATATGGGGCAAATATCTTTATGGAGCATCTTATGGGGCCATAATCAATGTTTGTGCAGCATTATATGGGGCAAATATATATATGGAGCATCTTATGGGGCCATAATCAATGTTTGTGCAGCATTATATGGGGCAAATATATATATGTAGCATCTTATGGGGCCATAATCAATATTTGTGCAGCATTATATGGGGCAAATATCTTTATGGAGCATCTTATGGGGCTATAATCAACGTTTGTGCAGCACTATATGGGGCAAATTTCTCTGGAGCATCTAATTGGGCCATAATCAACATACTGTATGTGCAGCATTATATGGGGGCAAATATCTCTGGAGCATCTTATGGGGCCATAATCAATGTTTGTACAGCATTATATGGGGCAAATATCTATATGGAGCATTTTATGGGGCCATAATCAACATTTGTGCAGCATTATATGGGGCAAATATCTCTGGAGCATCTTATGTGGCCATAATCAACATATGTGCAGCATTATATGGGGGCAAATATCTCTGGAGCATCTTATGGGGCCATAATCAATGTTTGTACAGCATTATATGGGGCAAATATCTATATGGAGCATCTTATGGGGCCATAATCAACAGTTGTGCAGCATTATATGGGGCAAATATCTCTGGAGCATCTTATGTGGCCATAATCAACATATGTGCAGCATTATATGGGGGCAAATATCTCTGGAGCATCTTATGGGGCCATAATCAATATTTGTGCAGCATTATATTGGGAAAATGTCTCTATGGAGCATCTTATGGGTCCCTTATTAACCTTTATGCAGTACTATATGGGACAAATGTGTCTATGGAGCATCTTATGGGGCCATTATTAACTTTTGTGCAGCATCATATGGGGCATATTTTAATATGGAGAATCTTATGGGGCCCATGATGAACTGTATGGAGCATTAGATGGGGCTCCTGATTCAATATGGATATTCAAAAACACTTAACCTACTGAAATCTCAATTGATTTTACTTTTATTGGTACCTATTTTTATTTTTGAAATTTACCGGTAGATTCTGCATTTTCCACCCTAGGCTTATACTCGAGTCATTACGTTTTCCCAGGTTTATGTGGCAAAATTAGGGGGGTCAGTTTATACTCGGATTGTCTTATACTCAAGTATATACGGTATTTTTTTAATTAATCATTTATAGCACAGTTGCCAGCTGATGAGTACTCTCAGCAGCCTCTCCTTCTCTCACTGCTATCAGCGACAGCAGGCGTAGAGTGATGAGAGCTCTTCTTTCATCAGCTGACACCTGTGACTGGCGGTAAACTTTTTACTGCCGGTCACAGCTGCTGGCTCACATGCCGTCATCTGACAATGTGGGAACCTCAGCTCTCTTTCCTGTGATAACTAAGTTACAGTCGATAAGAGCCACCGGTGTTTCTCATGCTGTCATGCAGATTACAGCATGGGAAACAGCCAATGTGCTGAACCCAAACAGTAACACAGACTTCCTGGATATGTTTATGTTTGGGGTCCGAGCATGGACACTAGATGTTCAGTACGGACCCCGAACTTTACTGTTCGCTTTCGCTCAGCACTAATAAGGAATTAAAAATATAATATTTATACTGACCTTACCGCTCATCTTTACGGCCCCTCCAATGCTCGCCACCACTCATTCAGTCCTTGCTGCATCTTCCGATCCCCCGTCACTAACATTGGAATCTGGGAGCCTCTCACACTGTGCTGAACCTCCAGGTGTCATGGTGCCCAGGTAATATATTATAAAGTATGTAATACTAAACTAATATTTTTTTTCCATTTATTTACATAAATGAAAGTGAATTAATATTAATGATTCTACTAAATGGAAAAAAAATCTGTTATATGTGGGCATCACTGTAATAGGAACTTAAAGGAGCTGGCCATGATTCACCTATTATTTATCTAGAACTAACATTACTATACAATTTCATCAATATACATTATTTAAATATAATAAATCTTCCAAATTTCCCTGCAAATCATGCATTCCTGGAGCGCTATGGACACTGCATTGTCCATAAAACGGCATCCAAAGGAGATCTTGTAGCAGAATTGTCCATGATTAGATATACAAGAAGGGAAAATTTTCACCCTTCCAGCACATGCTCTTCCCTTCCAGCATAAGCCCAAGCCTTGGCTGCACAAGAAAACCACATGACCACCAGTGATAGTGTTTCAGTGTTCATTAAAAATAAAGATTTATTCTCCTACAACCCCACCGAGCCCTCTCATCTGCTCCCCTGGTTGGCCAGTGATGTGATCAACATTAACCTCTTAGCAACCAATGATATGCTATGTCCTCATGAATTAAAACTGTCACTGTGTGAAAACACACAGTGACAGCATCAATACAACAGTGGTCACTAACTGCTGATTGGCACAACCAGAGATGCAGGGACCCATTTCAGATTGCTGTAATCGGTCTGTCAATCTGACAGACTGATCACAGCATGATTGTGTAGGAGGTGCAGAAACATTAGCATTTCCCTGCACGATCACCACCCAGAGTTTTTTTGCAGATGACAGCCAAGCTCCTGCGGTAACCACATAGTACCAGGAAAATTAATCCTCCAGATGCCGAGATCGGTAGCGATCACAACATTTTGAAGTTTGTGAGAGGGAGTGGGCTCCCTTTATCACCCCCATCGGCACCCCTGTGGCAAAATCATGCAGTTGTCATGACACTCTGGTGTGTCAGGTATGATGGCCTGTTAGACCCAGCCAAAGGCAGGGTCTAACAGGCAATCTGCCTGTGTAACATCACAGATTGTTGTCAGCGGATTAATCAATGTGCTTTCAGCCATTCTACAGTAAATATATATTTATTTAGGATCAAAGATAACACAGCTTACAACTTCTTAAAGCTTAAGGTCTTATCATCTTGTCTGTCAGTTTGCAAGGTGAAAGTAAAAAAAAAATTGCTCCTGTTGCACATACACACTCACACACACACACACACACACACAGTGAGCAGGAACTTCTTATCTTTTTTCAACAATGTATTATTGGCGATCAAATACTATTGCTGGAGACAGAAACTCATGCTATATTCAACAGCGCTAAATAGTAGTTGATGTAATATATGCAATAATAAGCATTGTTCTAGAATAGGTCTTATGCATTGCATTCTTAATCACTCAATAGTATAGCATTTTGTGAACCACAAGTGGTGTCAATATGCTCACTGCACTGCTAGATTATTAAATTAAGAGGTGTAGTTTATAAAATGTGGTCAATTATGTGGGTTACTGCTGTCCTGACATCACAGAGGCTCTGCCAATGTGACATGGCACCCGCAATCCATTCCAGGCAAACCTGTACTCTGATATGGCGCTCCTTCCATTCTGAGCTTTGCACTGTGTCTAAAAAGTAGTTTTTGACAACATATGGGGCATTGCCGTACTCAGGAGCCATAAAGGAGATCATTTACACTTGTGGAATGTGCAGTTGGACCCCTTTTTGTCAACGAATCAGTGTACATATCGCTCATTGTTGTGGGGAAATGGGGCAGGTAAATGGTTTAATATTTAATTAATATTATAGTTAAATAATGTATGTTGATGAAGTGCATGCTTTGTATAACCGTGTATTTCCAGTTAATTTCAGAATGTGTTTTCAATAACAAATCTGAAAAAATGAAGTGAATATTTTATTCTCATATAGTAGGGTATTAGCCATTACCATATTTATGGTATTTTTTACATCTTTATGTCAAAACATATTTATTTTGTTCATAGAGTAAGATTATTTAGTGAAGGAACCATAATGCAAAAGTCATAGAGAAGCTAGAAATTCTACTGTTGTTTATTATTGTGTTACAGATGTGCCAGCTTTTCCCAGCTCATCAAACACAAAGTGAAATCACGCCATCTGACTTTTGCAATAAATTTAAAGATAACGTTAGAAGAAACCTACACGTTGTCTTAGCATTTAGTCCAACGGGACAAGCTTTTCGTGACCATCTTCGTCATTATTCATCTCTCGTAAACTGCTGCACAATTGACTGGTTTCAGGTGAAATGATTTTATTCTTGTATTGTTAACTCTTTGATAAATGTTCACTTTTTAAATTGTCGTTGAATTCTCCCATTTTTATGTGGATTGCTAAATTGTGTGTTTATATATTTACTAGATGGTGGCCCGATTCTAACGCATCGGGTATTCTAGAATATGTTTGTACGTCGTGCTTAGCACAGCCCACGTAGTGTATAGCACAGCCACATACTATATAACACAGCCACGTAGTACATAACACAGACAGCCACGTAGTATATAGCAGCCACATAGTATATAGCAGCCGCATAGTATATAGCACAGCCCACGTAACACAGACAGCCACATAGAATATAGCACAGCTACGTAGTATAAAGCAGCCACATAGTATATAGCAGCCACATAGTATATAGTACAGCCCACGTAACACAGACAGCCACGTGGTATATAACACAGCCACGTAGTATATGTTAGGGCTGGCAGAATGCACCGAGTAAATAGAGAGATGTTATTTAGTGCGTTCGCAGCCCGGGGTCCACCGTGCAGGAGTGAACCTGCTGCTGGCAAATGGCGGCCCTATATGGTGGTAGAAGCGAACTCTGTTACTTCACAGAGTCACCTAAAGAAAGCACTGTGTCCTGTTAACCTCACAGGAGTACACAGCAACTGCCGAGCAGATAGCAGTTGGTGGTTACGCAAACATACAATATCCTCACTGGAGGAGCCGGTATTCTAGGGGCTTATTTCAGCCAGGGCCCTGAATCCATACACACAATCTCCTCACCGGAGGTGCTAGTATTCTAGGGGCTTATTTCAGCCGGGTCCCTGAACACATACAAATGTAACCACACAGGTGCAAAGCACATAACTTAGATTTGATACTAGCGCATGGCCGTGTGGCCATGTGAAACTTTTATAGCTGCAGCAAGTACAGGACCTTTCTAGAAGGACCAATGAGAGGCTGCCACAAAGCCTGATGAACTTCAGGACCTTCCTGGAGAACCAATTGGTTTTGCTGCAGTATCTAAGCATGTGACCCTCGATCTCCAATGAGAGATCTTACCCTGGGCATGCTCAGATGGGAAAAAGCAGGACTTAGTCCTAAAAGCGTCTGCTCTCCGCTGCCCAGCACTGGCTTCAATGGCAGAAGCTGGGAAAGCAGCAGTAACCCTTTGCACAGAGTCAGACTGAGCGAGACGCTGGGACCGACGTCTCCGCTGAGCAGGCTCCACTGTGGCAGAAGAAGAATGGGAGACCGCAGTGGAGATGGCCCAAGATTACCCCTGTGCAGAGGTGGGAACTCGACCCCTAACAGTATATAACAGAGCCACATAGTATATAACACAGACAGCCACATAGTATGTAGCAGCCACATAGTATATAGCAGCCAATAGTATATAGCACAGCCCACGTAATATATAGCACAGCCCATGTACTATATAGCACAGCCCACAGGTCACGTAGTATATAACACTGCCCACGTAGTATATAGCAGCCAGGCAGTATATAACACAGCCCATGTGGCATATAACACAGGCCACACAGTATATAACACAGCCCATGCAGTATATAACACAGCCCATGTAGTATATAGCAGTGTGGGCACTATATCCCTGTTAAAAAATAAATAAATTAAAAAATAGTTATATACTCACCCTCCGGCGTCTACCGAAGCTGTCCCGATGCGCTTGATGCTGCCGCTAGCTTCCATTCCCAGTGATGCTTTGTGAAATTACCCAGATGACTTAGTGGTCTTGCGAGATCGCTAAGTCATCTGGGTAATTTTGCAATGCATCTCTGGGAACAGAAGATGGCGGCAGCATCGCGCGTATCGGTGGAAGGCAGAAGGTGAGAATAGCACAATTTTTTATTTTTTTTAACATTATATCTTTTTACTATTGATGCTGCATAGGCATAAAAAGTTGGTCCGGGATGGGACGACACACTGGCACTGACTGGAGGGGAGTAGGGAGGGGGCACTGACTGGAGGAGAGTAGGGAGGGGCCAATTCGCGGCCGGACTGTGCCCGTCGCTGATTGCTCGCGGCCGGCCACGACCAATCAGCGATGCGGGATTTCCATGACAGACAAAGAGACAAACAGATAAACAGACAGAAGTGACCCTTAGACGATTATATAGATAGAAAACAGTGCTTCTAAAAATGTTATTAGATGTGCCTTGCTGGTTGGATACCCACATTTGTTTGTTAGGATCAGCGAGGAAATTAATTTTAACATATGAGACCATATACTGTATAGATTTTGATGAGGTTTTTTGAGCAGTACATATTTTTACATATATAAATCTGCATGTATTTTCTTTTGGGACTTCTTAAATTCTTTAGAAAACTGCGAAGTTTTGGTTTTTGCACTTCTGTTTTTCTCTCTCTTTCAAGAATCATAACTTTTTTAAATTTTCCTTCAACATAAATGTATGACATTTTTTTTTATGGAACAAGCTGTTGTTTTGAATTATATTATTTATTTATCCATACATTATACTGAATAATGGGAAAAAATATTCCATGTGTGATGAAATTGTTAGAAAAAAATAATTTTGGCATTGTTTATTGGGTTTTGTTTATACGGCGTTCATTGTATGGTAAAAATGTCCTGACTTCATGATTTTCTAGGTCGGTGTAATTTAATTTCAATAATTTTTATTTGCTTGCATCATTTTTTTATTTTAGCAATGGAAAAAAATCTAAGTATTGTAAAAAAATGTATTTTGTTTGTGTTGCCATTTTTGAACACTTAATATTTACATTATTCTGTTGAAAGCTTGTTTTTTCTGTGGGTTATACCAACTTACATACAATTCTCTGTTTAATTTTTATTATATCTTTTTAGTGAGGTGAGGTGACCAAAGAAAAAACAATTCTGGCATTTTGATTTTTTTTCTCTTTGCAGGTTTTCATAGATCAGACTTTAACAAATCCGGTGATGAGAAATATCTTTGTTTTGTTTTTTTGCTTTATTTTTAACAAGGAAAATTGGTGTGATTTCCATTTTTGATTTTTTTTTTTACGTTTAAAAACTTTTTTTTAATTTTGTACAATTCTTTTTAGTCCTTTCAGGGCACATAAACCAGCCAAATTCTGCAATGCCACAGCATGTAGTGAATAGCTTGGTTAATAACCTTAGGCATAATTTTACACATATTGTACATGTAAACACACTCAGACACAAGCTTTAACACATTCATTTCATGCAGACATATTCAGAGACACTTTTACACATTTTAGATTCATGAGCTTATGCAATGGTTTTCCTTGTTCTTTTGAAATGTGCACATTGTAGATTCAGACTGAAGGCAGCAAAACCATGAAAGAAAACATTTGGAAACAAGGAGAAAATAAACATGTTTGAAATAAACCAGAATGTGTGTGTTACATCTTAAATTCTTCAAAGTGCATCTTTTTCTCTGAGGACAGTTTTACATACTCTTATAATTCTCTCAAGCAGCTTCAGCATGTTTTCACCTGGCTTTCCAACAGCCTTGAAGTCGTTCTCAGGTGCGGACCACTAGCTGGCACTTTGCCTTCACTCTACAGTACAAGTCATCCCAAACTATCTCAATTGGGTTGAGTTCGATGACGGCAGAAGTATTTACATCTGAGACTGTAAAGTGTGTTATGAGTCATTGCCCTGTTGCAGCTAAATAAATAAATAGTTTTCCCATTAAGTGCAAACCAGATGGGATGGCAATTCATTGAGGAATGCAGTGGTTGCCATGTTGGGTAACTGTTCCTTGAATTTGTAATAAAAAAAACTACAGTTTTACCCGGAAATCACCTCAACATCATCACACACACCCCTGTATACTTCACCATGGGCACCATACATGTAGAAATAATTGGCTCATTTCATAACGTCAAAACAGTAGGTAATGAAAGTCTAATATTTTGACTCATGAGATAATACAGTTACATGCAAAAACTGTACATACATACACCATATATTGACTTTCAGACCGTTGTATTAGTTTAGTATTCAGCAGCTTCTAAAAGACTGTTGATTTGAAGTGCTCCTTTCAGTTAAAACTAATGACTAGTTCTCTTTCAATCATCTCTATCATTTATTAGGTTGGAAGCATTATTGATTCTTCAAGCTTTTTAATGCAATGCAACCTTCACAGTTAAAAACACTAGCTGGCCTGACCACCTTGCCTTATACTAGATTCTGTTTTCTAGATCGCTGACATTTGTTATGGCCCTGTATCCCTGAGCTTTTCTAGCATCATACTTCGGTGCATTTCTCTACTCCTCCAAAGATACCTCCTCTGGCCCAGGTCACATTACAGCACATAATTGTGCAGCAATGAGGCTACCACAGGTGGCAGTAGAAAGTCAAAGAAGGTCAAATCCTAGACTGCAGCACAGTACCATATGAATAAGCAAACTCATGGTCAGAAACAAGCCAGGGAGCCAGTAACGGTCAGGATCGGATAAGCCAAAAGACAAAAGACAGAAGCAGGTCAGGATACAAGCCAAGTCAAAACCAGGGAGTCAGCACACTAATGGGAAACATGGAGTCAAGATGGGAATAGGGGAAAACAGAGACACAGGTTCAGACAGCAACGCAGCAGGACAAATCAGAACAATCAGAGTCAGCTACAGCAGCACTAGGCAAAAACTATAACTGTCATTGCCTGTAGGAAACATCGGCGATAAATAGCCAACCTGAGCTCAGACAGAGGCTGAAGAAGGTTAACTCTTGACATGACTAGAGCGGGAAAAAGGGAAAACAGAACTCAAAACCCAATCTGGATCATGACATTACTATTGCTTGCACAGCTGGTGCTAGTTTCGCTGGTTGTGCTTCTGCTGTTGCTTTTTTTTGGCTTTAAATTATTCTGTTTATTGTCATTTTATCTTTTAACATACATTTTGTACAATACTATAGATAACTTTGACAAACTTTCAACCCTAATTAGTAAATCTTTGCCAAAAAGGACTTAAAAAGAAATGCTAGGTAGGTAGGTACAAAGACCAAAAGTGCCAGCAAGTCTCATCCTATTTTTTCAAAAAAATTTAACCACATCCCCAGAAATGATATGCAGGTAGAATACCAAAAAGGCAGCACTTTGTGAATGTGGCATGTAAGCATGTACAATTTGACTATTATAACAGATATATATGCACAATTTCTGAGGTAGACAGTAGCATTTAAATGTTTGGATTTTAAAGAATTTTCTATAGTATTTAAAAAAAAACAATAATTCCAACTCTTCACAAAAACAGTGACTCAAGAAATTCAAAAACCACATATAGTCGCTTGTAACAAGCATGCACACCATCATTGTTATGACACAGGATGGGGTATTTCTCCCATCCTGGTAAGGTGGGGGTTAACCTTGGGATGACTCTGCCCTCAGGAGGTTGTTCCACAGAGGATTGTCCAAACATCTAAAGGAAGCTCTGGCCCTTCACCCGTCACCTGAAACCCTGGAGGAGGCCATGACACAGGCCATCCATATGGACCACAGAGTCCGAGAGAAGGGAGTGGTGCAGCGGGAAGCCTCTCTGTTTCCTAATAAACCTGAAGTTTCCTCATCTGTTGAACCCATGGAGTTTGGAGCAGTTTCAGTTAAGAAAAAGGAGAGGAGATGCCGTAAGGAGAACAAGCTCTGCTTGTACTCTGGGGGCTCGGGACACTGGAGGAAGGACTGCCCATCCTGCCCCCATCTTCTAAAGTGTCAGGAAATGCCTAGGTCTGGGTAACTGTCAGACAGCTTGTAAATTGTTGCTTCAGTTGAAACTTGGTGTGAATAAATGTCTATTTCCTGCTATGGCTTTTGTGGACTGCGGGTCATCTGTGAACCTCATTGACTCGAAATTGGTGACTCATTGCAAGATAGGGACAGTTAGATTAAATGCTCCCATGAAAGTGGTAGCTATTGACTCTACTACTCTCACCAAGGAGGGGATCACTTCTGTTTATGAGGTATTCCTTCTCATGGTGGGTTCTGCACATTTGGAGCACATAGCCTATTTTATTCTGGACAATTTACCTGCAGGGTTGGTTCTGGGGTTTCCCTGGTTACAATGTCACAATCCTGTCATTAATTTGGTAGCTCAGGACATTGTTCAATGGGGTCTGAACTGTGTTAACAAATGTCTGAAATCTGTATCTGTGTCATCTGTCAGTCTGTTGGGTATTCCAGAGTACCTGAATGACTTTAAAGACTCGTTCTCCAAAAGCAAGGCTGAGGCTCTGCCACTCCACCGCCCCTTTGATTGTGCTATTGACCTGATTCTGGGTGCCAAATTGCCCAAAGCCTGTTTGTTCAATATCTCAGGTCCTGAGCAGGTTGCTATGAAGGAGTATATTTCTGAGAGTCTCCATAAAGGGCACATTTTCCCTTCTGTTTGTCCTGTCACAGCCGGTTTCTTTATTGTAAATAAGAAAGACGGTGGTCTTCGCCCTTGCCTTGACTTTCGGGAACTTAATAAGATCACTGTTCAAAACACATACCCGATTCCTCTGATTCCTGATTTGTTTAACCAACTGTCTGGGCCAAATGGTTTTCTAAACAGTATTTACGGGGAGCCTATAATTTGATACGAGTATGAGAAGGGGACGAGTGGAAGACGGCGTTCCCCACATCTGAGAGTTTGTTCGAAAGTTTTGTTATGCCTTTTGGTTTAACCAATGCCCCAGCAGTCTTTCAGAATTTTATTAATTTTGTGTTCTATGACTTTATTGGATGTTTTGTGGTAATATACCTTGATGATATTCTCATTCATAAATCTGACAAGCAAACCGATCTTGATCATCTACGTTTGGTTCTCCTGAGGCTCAGGGAGAATCAACTCTTTGCTAAGTTGGAAAAATGCTTGTTTTTTGTTCAGGAACTGTCATTTTTGGGATTCATTGTTCATAGGAGGGGTTTTGCATGGATCCCAAAAAGGTTCAGGTCGTCATTGATTGGGTTCAGCCCCGAGATTTGAAGGGGTTGAAGCGCTTCTTGGGATTCGATAATTACTATCGAAGGTTTATCAAAGGGTTTTCACAGGTGGTTAAACCTCTCACTGATCTGACATGTAAAGGGGCAGATGTAAAAAATTGGTCTAATGCTGCTGTAGCATCATTTCTGTCATTAAAAAAGAGTTTCATGTCTGCTCCAGTTATGGTCCAACCGGATACGTCCAAACCTGTCATTGTCGAGGTGGATGCTTCAGAGGTGGGGGTGGGGGAAGTGCTGTCACAAGGGCCAGCCACTTTGACCAATTTGAGACCCTGTGCCTTCTTTTCCCAGAAGTTCTCTCCTGCCGAGAAAAACTATGATGTGGGCAATCAGGAGCTTCTTGCTGTTAAGTTGACCTTTGAGGAATGCAGGCATTTTTTGGAGGGAGCTGTTCATCCTTTTACTGTGGTGACCGACAATAAGAACCTGGCTTAAAATGAATCAGCCAAAAGGTTGACCCCTAGGCAGGGGTCCAGTTTTTTATTACATTTTGTCCGGGATCTAAGAATATTAAGGCCGATGGTCTGTCTTGGAGTTTGGATCCGGTGTCTCCTCCTTAGCCTCCATACTCCATTCTTCAACCAGGGTTGGTGGTGGCTGACATTTTGTCCGAGTTGGAATGGGAGATTCTAAAGGCTCAGTCTCAAGCACCCAGCTCTAAGCCTGATGGTAAATTGTTTGTTCCGGTGCAATTGCATCTCAGGCTTCTCTGTGAGATCCATGAGTTGGCTTTGGGTAGACACCCTGGGATTTTGGCTACCCGAGGGGGCCATTGTGAGTGTTTTTTGGTGGCCTTTTCTTGCTACTGATGTTGGAAAATTTGTGTCCGCTTGTGGGGTTTGTGTACATGTTAAGAGCTCTTATAACCGGCTGGCCGGGGAACTGGTGCCTTTGCAAATTCCTGATAGATTATGGACCCATCTGTCCATGGATTTTATAACCAATCTCCCTCTTCCAGGGGCAATACTGTGGTGTGGGTAGTGGTGGACAGGTTTTATAATCAAGCTCATTTTGTACCTTTGTCTGCCTTGCCCTCTGTGGAAACTTTGTCCAGGTTGTTTGTGCAGCATGTGGTCCATTTACAAGGAGTGCCTTTGAATGTGGTGTCTGACCATGGTGTGCAGTTTGTTTCCAAGTTCTGGAGGGTGTTCTGTAAAAGGTTGAGTATTATCTTATTCTTCTCTTCCACATACCATCCGGAGACCAATGGTCAGACAGAGCGAACCAATCAATCCTTGGAGCAAATTCTGCGTTGTTTGTACACTTCTAGACAGTATGATTGGTGTGACCCATTGCCGTTGGCTGACTTTGCATTTAACAACCATGTAAGTCAGTCCACAGGAATGTACCCTTTCCTGGCAAACTATGGTTTTAGTCTGCATTTCGGGGAGTTCTCACGTTTGGACTCCGGATGGAGCGATTCGGCATTTAAGTGAATTGTGGCAGGTGATCAAAAGGAATATTGAGAAAGCCCAGAGGAAGTATAAGTTCTTTGCAGATAAGAGACGGGTTGCAGGACTAATATTCCAGGTTGGGGCGAAGGTGTGGTTGTCTACTTGGAACATTAAACTTAAGGTTCCATGAGCTAAATTGGGGCCTAAATTTATTGGCCCATATGAAATCATTGAGATCACTAATCCTGTGGCTTTTAGGTTGCGATTTCCACCTTCCTTCAGGATCCCCAATGTTTTTCATAAGGCTCTTCTGAAACCATTGGGGGCAGTGGAGGAAGAGCCTTTGATTTCTGCTGAACTGGTCTTGGTGGATGGTTACATTGGGTCTGCCGTACCTTGCAGTATTTGGTACATTGGAAGGGGTATGGTCCTGAGGATTGCATGTGGGTCCCAGCTCATTCTGTCCATGCTGATCGTTTGGTCTGGTCATTTCATACCAGGTATCCTGGGAAACCTGGGGGTCCGTTGGCCCCCCGTTGAGAGGGGGGTACTATAATGACACAGGATGGGTTTTTTTCCCATCCTGGTCAAGTGGGGGTTAACCATTTTTAGCCTCTCTTTGGTTCAGGGAAGCCTATTTAGGTCTGCTGCTGGCCTTGTTCTGTGTCATTGATACTTTTGCTTACCCGGCTTGAGTTGTTGACCCAGATGATCATTCTGATATCGTTGTGTCTCTGTATGCTTGTGTTTCTAGTGTAAAGGTATCGTCACACTCAGCAACTTTACAACGAGGACGACAACGATCCACAGCGTCCTGGATAGCAATCTCGTTGTGTTTGACACGCAGTAGCGATCTGGATCCCGCTGTGCCATCGCTGGTCGGAGCTAGAAGTCCAGAACTTTATTTGTTCGTCAGGTCGATGTGTATCGTCATGTTTGACATCAAAAGCAACAATGCCAGCAATGTTTTACATGGAGCAAACAAACAGCGAGAACGATATGTGAGTCGCCATTACGTCACTGGATCGCTCCTGCATCGTTCTGGAGTTCCTGTGTTTGACGTCTCTACAGCGACCTAAACAGCGACGCTGCAGCGATCGGCTCGTTGTCTATATCGCTGCAGCGTCGCTGAGTGTGATGGTACCTTTAGACCTGGCTTAGACTCTATTTCTGTTTCTGCCTCTTGATTTGGTGCCGCTCTGTACTCTCTAGTTCTGACCCCTGGTTCTGTCTTTGGCCACTCTCTGTCTTGTTCTTTTGTCCTGCACTCTTGTCTGGCTACCGACCTTGGCTTGTCCCCCATCATCCTTCTGTCTCGTCCCTGGCTACTGCTCGTCTTCCCAGGGTCTGACTTCGACTTGCCTGACTACATGTCCAGTGTTCACATTGCTGTTAGTTCTCGTCCGTTCTCGGTGACTTCCTGGCCAACACATGATCTGCCAGGTCCTGCTCCGCTTTTCCTTGACCACTGTGGTGTCCGCGCATTCCCTGGCTGTCCTACGTTTCACGTGCGGCGACCCATAGAAAGACACACAGTGTGTGTGTGTGTGTGTCTTTACAATCATACACTGATCTCAGATGTTTATTTTTTTTGCAAGAAAAAAACTATTGTGCTGATGTTGCTACTTTCTAGTGCATACAATTTGAAGAGATTAATGGGTAATTGTAATTTAAGTGCCATAGGACAGACTCCAGCTACATCATATCTATGCTCATCTTCTTCAGTGTTGCAATTTTATAACACTAATATTACCTCTAGTATTTGTCTAATGTTTTAAGTCTGTCTTTTCTTATCTTTATTGCTGTGCTGTGAGCTCTGACTTAGGCTGGTTTCACATTTGCGTTTCAAAACGCAGCGTTTTAAATGCAAACACAGGTGGTGAAAAAAACGCATGTAAACGCGTGCAAACGCTGCGTTTTTAGACGCATGCGTTTTTGCACAAACGCGGCATTTTGACGCGTTTACATGCGTTTTTTCCTGCGTTTCTTTTTGAAACGCATGATGAGAAGTGTGTGACAGCTGCCAATCATCAAAATCAACTAGAAAACCCACTATAAACAGAAATAGCTAGGGTTAGGGTTAGGATCCCTAGTAACCCTAGGGATCCTAACCCTAGGGATCCTAATCCTAACCCTAACTTTAACTCTAGGGACCCTAACCCTAACCGTAGGGACCCTAACCCTAACCCTAGGGATCCTAACCCTAACCCTAACCCTAGGGATCCTAACCCTAACCCTAGGGATCCTAACCCTAACCCTAACCCTAGGCATCCTAACCCTAACCCTAGGGATCCTAACCCTAACCCTAACCCTAGGGATCCTAACCCTAACCCTAACCCTTAGAGTTAGGGTTAGGGTTAGGATCCCATTAGGGTTAGGGTTAGGTTAGGGTTAGGTTTGGGGGGTGGCTTATCAGTGTGTATTCTTGTGTTTTTCTATTGAAACGCATGCGTTTAAAAACACATGCAAACGCATGTGCTTAAAAACGCATGCGTTTACATAGACAGCAATACTTTTTTTGCATGCGTTTTGCCGCGTTTTGACAACACATGCGTCGTTTCTACACTTGCGTTTTGTTGCAGAAATGCAACATGTAGTAATTTCTAGCGGCGTTTTTTTGCCGCAAAAAAAGGCATGCATTTTTTTGCCGCAAAAAAAGTATTGCTGGTGGCTTATCAGTGTGTATTCTTGTGCTTTTCTATTGAAACGCATGCGTTTAAAAACACATGCAAACGCATGTGCTTAAAAACGCATGCGTTTACATAGACAGCAATACTTTTTTTGCGGCAAAAAAATGCATGCGTTTTTTGCGGCAAAAAAACGCCGCTAGAAATTACTTGTTCACTGTGCAAGTAGCCCATGTGTTCCTGTTTCCATAATTGTTCTCTTGTGTCTACAAGACTGGGGAGTTCCACCACTCCTCTTGGGCTATCTGCACAAAAGCTGTTCTACCCTGTATGCACAGATGGATTTTTCCTCTCTGAACCCTGTTCACACAGGTAATATACAGATGATCAGGTTTTTAAATACATCAGATAGGGATTGCATACATTAGTTAGGACTGCTCTGATATGGGTATACCGTGAAGATTGGTAGAGCAGCTTAGTATACATTTTTTGCAAAAAACGTATCAACCAAATACCGTTATTTACATCTTTTACTAGCACTTGCGGATTACTGCAAACATTTTTTCAAACTGAGTGTTTTTGGTTTTACTATTCTCTTTTGTGTAATTGGTGGTGTGTGAACATGTTCTTACAGACTTGTTCACTGTGCAAGTAGCCCATGTGTTCCTGTTTCTAGAAATTACTACATGTTGCATTTCTGCAACAAAACGCAAGTGTAGAAACGACACGTGTCGTCAAAACGCGGCAAAACGCATGCAAAAAAACGCATGCGTTTTTAATGTTAAGTATAGGAAAAAAAAACACATGCATTTTTTGGCGCTAAAACGCAGCGGCAAAAAACGCAAATGTGAAACCAGCCTTACTCTATCCTAAAATCACCCTAAAATGTCTTCTGCAGCTTTCTCTACACATGGCATACAGGCTCTCTAATAGTCTCTCCTTACTAGCTGTGCTATACCATATGATGATACATCAGCAAGGCATTAGGGGAAGAATTCACAGTAGCGCCTGGGGTCATGTCATCCCTCAGTTATTGATGCAAAATTTTTCAATGTGTAAACTGTCAGCGGGCAATTTTTAGGTGATTTGATTCGAATAGCAAATTGTTTGACTTCGCCAAACCTGTGAATTTCATAAAATCTTTTTCAAATACAATTTGCATTGAAATGATTCAATAATCTCTACATTGGTCTGCGTCATCTGAGTAAGTAAACATTCTTGCATTTATAAGCCTCGGTGCTTTATAATACCTATTGTAAGGATGTAATCATTCCTTGTAAATGGCAATAAAGTCAAAGTTACACATCCATATCATCCATTGTCTTATCCAATTGTTTTTCCATCAATAGTTGAGCCTTTTTTCCCTATGGTCATGCATTCCTTTTTATCTGCTGACATTCTTAATAGCAATTATGAGACATTTATCATCTCCAATTCAGGATTTTACTTGTTTATATGACATATACTTTTATAATCTTAAATGCACAACAACTACTTAATGTTTTGTACCACATACATTTGTTTACTAAACATCTTTTGTGGTCTATAAAATATTACAATTGCAAAGATTCAGAAAAAAATATGTAGTTCAGCAGTCCCAATAAGAAGTGTAAGAGCAAATGCAAATTGATTTTATAAAATTCTTAGATAAAGATTAGCTCGGTTTATTATCCTTGTCTAATATATACAGTAGTTATGTTTTATTTAGCTTTGCAATTCCAACCTAATAATGTGGGTTTATTTTAATAAATTTTGTAATATATATTTATATAGCAGCTAAGATAGCAGGGTAGCAAATGCCTTTGAGGTATTTGGACTTTTGTTCTAATTTAGAAGGTGCATCTGATAATAATAACAGTAAAGTTCACATTATTAAACATAAATATTAAGCATAAATTTGTATGCCATTATTTATATTTGTTGTGCACATTTGTGCAGCAAAGCTAATGATTGTTTTTTGCTTACCTTTAAATATAATAAACATTCTTTTTCTACAGGCATGGCCCGAAGACGCTCTCGAGAAGGTGGCAAATCATTTTCTTGATGATGTGGAAATGTCACAGGAAATCAGGAATGAAGCTGTGTTCATGTGTCAGCACTTCCATCAAAGTGTTGTAGCACTGTCTGAAAGGTATTTAATTAAAGCTACAGCATGAGTGTTTACCAGAACATAATAAACTTTGCTGCCAACTAGTCATATTCTGATTGGTGCCTGAAAGCAAAGTTCTGTAGCAGAAAGCAGAATAATAAATGCCACGTAAATGTAAGATGCAAATAAATACAAGAAAAACATATAAAATAGAAACTAGTATATTGCTCAATGTACTTTCAGCAATAACAGTAATCATATACTTTTGCAGTTCTAGCATGGCATCTTAACTGCAACATGTTTTTACTTTATACCTAGGAAGACCTCATTAATTCAATTATATATCAGAACATCCTTTTTGCATATGCAAAAGGAATTAAATACTCGGCTAGTCAATGCTGTTATTAACACAGTGTAACTCTGGTGGCTGTGGACCCACTGCGCCATGGGCTGGGCATACCCTGTAGAGGCATTACTAAGTGTCTACCAGTTCTTCACTGGGGCCTCTGATGGTGCAATAGGCTGGGTAGACACCAGAAAACACTCAAGGGCAGTCCCCTGGACTGCAGCAGCTCACCAGAGGGTGAGAGGCGTGGGTATGAGGTACAGGCTGGGGCGAAACAAAAGCTGGAGATGGAGCAGTCAAAAAGAGCAGGTAAACAATCCAGGTCTATAATCTAAGGGAGAAAATGTGGAGGTATGCTTAAAGAAGATGCCAGCAGGTTAAAACCCAACATTCAGGCAAGGAATGCAGGATGGAGTCGCCAGATATATCACCTGCTAGCAGTTGATAGGCCTGGGGGTCATATCTCTTCAGGACAGAGTGGATACAAATTCCTGTAGAATTCTGCAGTGCCCCCTGCGACTCACAACCAGCACAACGCAACTCTGAGCGAAGGTCGGGTACTGGGTGGAGCAAAGTGAAACACATGGTGAGTATGGTGGCGCTTACAAGGTATGTGAGTGGCTAGCGTAACATTACCCCATTAAGTCCCCTTCTTTTTTGGCCAGACTGATGAGGAAACCTTTCCAAGATTACAGGGACTCTCTCACAGGTTACCAGGATCTCTCCTCATGTCCAAATCCCTTCCAATTCACCAGATAGAAGGTCCTCCCCTGAATATTTTTAGTATCCATGATGTTCTTAACCTCGAAGAAGTCTGAGGGACCCTCAAGAACAGCAGTAGCAGAAGTAGCATGGGGTTTCAAGAAGCGATTCAAGACCACCGGCTTCAGGAGTGATGCATGAAAGGTATTTGGGACCTGTAGATTAGCAGGCAGTTGAAAATGGTAGATCACCAAATTAAGTTGCCGGAGGATTTTGTACGGATTGATGTACCAGGGAACAAACTTGTATGAAGGCACCTTCAGTTGAGTATTCCAGGATGAAAGCCAGTCTTTATCTCCTGGAAGGTACAGAAGTGGCGAACCAGTCTCTTCTTGTCCGCATGAGCAAGACATGTTCCTTAAGAGGAGACATAGCCTTAAGGGGCGAAGGCTGGTCTTCTGCTGGTACCCTGGAGAAATCAGACATACTGTAGGTGACAGGACTTGAGGATGCTGGGAGTGTACAGCAAAGAATGGAAATACTCAGGAAGACTCCTTAATGTGGTTATTCAAGGAAAACTCAGCCTAGAAGAGAAGGTATACCCAGTCATCCTGACGAGCAGATATAAAATGGTGAAGGTAGTCCTCAAGAATCTGATTAACCAGTTCTACTTGCCCATTCATCTGCAAAAGGTATGCAGGATAAAAGTCTAGTTGGACTTTCAGCAGCTTGCAAAGAACTCCCCAAAACTTCAAACTCCATGATCATAGACTATGTGGAAAGGAAAATCGTGAAGATGAAACACATGCTGGAAGAACTACGTGGCAAGCATAGGAGTGGAGGGAAAGCCAGCAAGTAGAATGAAGTGAGCCATATTAGAGAATCAATTCACTACATCCCAGATGGTGTCACAATCCTCAGAGATAGGCAGGTCTGTGATGAAGTCCACAGTAATATGTTGCCATTAAGAGGAAGGAATTGGCAGAGGCTGGATTAAGTCAGCAGGCTTGTCCCTGGATGACTTGTTTCTGGTGCACAGATGTTTATGACGTCCCAGACATCGAGGGCCACCAGAAGCGACAAGCAATCAGCTCAGGGTACCTGAATATGCCCAACCAACATGGATTTGTGACCCTAACACAGAATTCTTCCCTTTTAGCAGTAGGGACAAAAGTCCAGGAGAAAGGTCTCTTAAAAGGAATGTGACTACTTCAATAATCCTGGCTGAGTCAATGAAGTGCTGAGACTCCTCCAGGAAATTGGTCACATCAAAGGACTGAGGCAGTGTATTGGTCTTGACATTCCTCTCTGCAGGACAGAAGTGTAATTCAAAGTTAAAAGGAGTGAAGAAAAGTTCCCACCTGGGATCACAAAGATTCAACCACTTGGTAGACTGCAGGAAGATCAGATTTTATGGCTTGTGAATATCATTACCAGAGAGCTGACACCCTACAGTAGATGTCATTTTTTGAGTGCCATCTTTATAGCTGAATGGAAGCACAGATGTAGAAGTTCACATTTGTATTTATTGAAGTAAAATGTGGAACCACTAGACCACGGTCCGGGGGGCTCTGAAGGGGGCATTATTGCTTGAGCCCCAGACACCCGTAGTAAGTCCCCTCAAACAGGGACAGGATGGTATGCCCGGAGGACACAGGTGATACCTTCAGTTAGACCTCGGACTTGTGGCGGCTGTCCCAGTGGAACAGATAGACCAGCAGGGTTAGTGGATGCTGCAGAGCTGACCGGAAGATACCAGGTGTTCGAGTAGTAGCTGGTACCGGAAGTACTGACGCAGGCTGGAAGAAAGGCAGGCAGACTGGCGGAACTAGACGGGTCCAGCGTAGATAGTGCGGATGCAGTCCAGAATAACCGAGTAACAGATAGCAGCGGATCTGAAGAAACAGACTGTGTAAGCTGAGTACTTGGCAGATATTTCAGAAACAAAAGTGCTCGTAACCGGAACTGGAAGTTAGCAACAGTGAATACTTGTTGCTCTGGTGCCCTGCCTTAGGTGATTACAGTGATGAATATGCGGCTCCACCTCCCATAGGGGTGGAGCCGCATATTCATCACTGTAATGGAAGGCACCACGTGACCGCTCATACAGGAGAAGCTGTGGCGAGGACAGGAAACAGCGTCAGCGAGGGAGCCGGGTAAGTATTTTATTAACAGCGTGGGGGCGCACAGGGGGTGGGAGGGGGTTAGGGAAAGGGATCTTTATTTTAAACACCAAAAAAAAAAAAAAGATTTTTCATATCTTCTATCCAGCGAACGATGCTGGAGAGAAGAAATGAATAGCGGCTTCAGCACCACGCTGGGGGGACAGCGCTTACTGTAGCGCTGTCTCCTGCACGGCACACGGACTGCACACGGACAACATCCGTGTGCGGTACGTGTTTTACACGGACCCATTGACTTTAATGGGTCCGTGTAATACGTGCGCTCCCACGAACACTGACATGTGTCCGTGTTTTCCAAACGGACACATGGTCCATGAAAACACGCTGACATGTGCATAAACACATTGATTTTAATGTGTCTACGTGAGTCAGTGTCTCCGGTACGTGAGGAAACTGTCACCTCACGTACCGAAGCCACTGACGTGTGAAACCGGCCTTACACACAGACACTGATAGCACCGGTACTGGTGTTTCCAGTACTGGTAATATCAGGATGTGTAAAAGGGGCCTAATACTTATTTTTTTAAAGACTGTCTCTTTTGGAAATTAAACTTTTCTTTCTATAGATAGAGGAAGTACCCATTTGTGTTTTGAGAAGATTTTACATATTGATCCCACATTTACCTTAACCCCTTAGTGATGGAGCAAATTTGCAGCTTAATGACAAGGACAATTTTTACAATTCTGACCACTGTCACTTTATGAAGTTATAACTTTGGAACACTTTAACGGATCCCAGTGATTCTAAGATTTTTTTTGTGACATATTGTACTTCACGTTAGTGGTAAAATTTCTTTGATATTACGGCAATTATTAAAAAAACGGAAATATGGCAAAAAAATTAAAAATTTTGCAATTTTCAAATTTTGAATTTTTATGCCTTTAAATCAGAGAGATATGTCACACAAAATAGTTAATAAATAACATTTCCCAAATGTCTTTCTTACATCAGTACAATTTTGAAAGCAAATTGTTTTTGTTAGGAAGTTGTAATAAGAGTTAAAAGTTGACCAGCGAGCTCTCATTTTTACAACAAAATTTACAAAACCAATTATTTTAGGGACCATCTCACATTTAAAGTCACTTTGAGAGATGTACATGACAGAAAATACCAAAAGTGACACCATTCTAAAAACTGTACCCCTCAAGGTGCTCAAAACCACATTCAAGAACTTTATTAACCCTTTATGTGCTTCACAGGAATTGAAGTAATGTGGAAGGAAAAAATAAACATTTAACATTTTTTTTACAAACATTTTACTTCAGAACCATTTTTTTTATTTTCACAATTGTAAAAAGAGAAAATGAACCTAAAAATTTGTTGAGCAATTTCTCCTGAATATGCTGATACCCAATATGTGGGGGTAAACCACTGTTTGGGTGAACCGCAGAGCTTGGAAGTGATGAATGCCGTTTGACTTTTTCAATGCAGAATTGGCTGGAATTGAGATCGGACACCATGTTGGGTTTGGAGAGCCCCTGATGTGCCTAAACAGTAGAAACCGCCCACAATTGACACCATTTTAAAAAATAGACCCCTTAAGGAATATATCTAGATGTGTGGTGAGCACTTTGAACCCCAAGTGCTTCACAGAAGTTTATAACGTAGAGCCATAAAAATATAAATTGTATTTTTTCAACTAAAATGATATCTCTCCTCCAAATTTTTATTTTCACAAGGGTAACAGGAGAAATTAGACCACCAAAGTTGTTGTGCAATTTGTCCTGAGTACGCTGATACCCAATACGTGGGGGTAAACCACTGTTTGGGCACACGGCAGAGCTTGGAAGAGAAGGAGTGTCATTTGACCTTTTCAATGCAGAATTAGCTGGAATTGAGATCAGACGCCATGCCGCGTTTGGAGAGCCCCTGATGTGTCTAAACAGTGGACACCCCCAACAAGTGACACCATTTTGGAAACTAGACCCCTTAAGGAAATTATCTAGATGTTTGGTGAGCACTTTGAACCACCAAGTGCTTCACAGAAGTTTATAACGTAGAGCCGTGGAAATAAAAAATCTTTTTTTTTTCCTCAAAAATTATTTTTTAGCCCGCATTTTTTTATTTTCACAAGGGTAACAAGAGAAATTGGACCTTAAAGTTGTTGTCCAGTTTGTCCTGAGAATGCCAATACCTAATACGTGAGGGGATCACTGTTTGGGCACACATCGGGGCTCGGAAGGGAAGTAGTGATGTTTTAAAATGTAGACTTTGATGGAATGGTCTGCGGGCGTCATGTTGGGTATGCAGAGCCCCTGATGTACCTAAACAGTGGAAACCCCCCACAAGTGACACCATTTTGGAATATAGACCACCAAGGAGCTTTTCTAGATGTGTGGTGTGGTGAGCACTATGAACCCCCAAGTGCTTCTCAAAAGTTTGTAACGCAGAGCCATGAAAATAAAAATTCATATTTTTTCCACAAAAATGATATTTTCACCCCCAAATATGTACTTTTCAGGGTAAGAGGAAAAATTGGACAATAAAAGTTGCTGTGCTATTTATCCTGAGTACTCTGATACCCCATATGTGGGGGGAACCACTGTTTGGGCGCATGGCAGAGCTCGGAATGGAAGGAGCGCTGTTTTGGAATGCTGACTTTGGTAGAATGGTCTGCGGACATCATGTTGCGTTTGCAGAACCTCTGTTGTGCCTAAACAGAAGAAACCCCCCACAAATGACCCCATTTTGGAAACTAGACCTCCCAATGAGCTTATCCAGATGTGTGGTGAACACTGTGAACCCCCAAGTGCTTCACAAAAGTTTATAAGGTTGAGCCGTGAAAATAAAAAATCATATTTTTCCGCATAAATTATATTTTAACCCCTAAATTTTTACTTTCACAAGGGAAACAGGAGAAATTGGACCAACATACTTGTTGTGAATTTTGTCCTGAGTACTCTGATACCCCATATGTGGGGGGACCACTGTTTGGGTGCATGGCAGAGCTCGGAAGGGAAGGCATGCCATTTGGCTTTTTAAATGGAAAATTAGCTCCAATCATTAGCGGACACCATGTCACGTTTGGAGAGCCCCTGTGTGCCTAAACATTGGAGATCCCCCAGAAATGACCCCATTTTGGAAACTATACCCCTGCCGTTTTGGAATGCAGACTTTGATAGAATGGTCTGTGGGCGTCAGTTGCATCTGCAGAGTCCCTGATGTGCCTAAACAGGAGAACACCCCACAATTGACCTTATTTTGGATCCTAGACCCCCCAAGGAACTTATCTACATGTGTTGTGTGATCTTTGAATCTTCAAGTTCTTCACAGAAGTTTATACTAGGGTTGAGCGAAACGGATCGTTCATTTTTAAAAGTCGCCGACTTTTGGCAAAGTCGGGTTTCATGAAACCCGATCCGACCCTTGTGTGGGGTCGGCCATGTGGTACGCGACTTTCGCGCCAAAGTCGCGTTTCAATGACACGAAAAGCGCCATTTCTCAGCCAATGAAGGTGGACGCAGAGTGTGGGCAGCGTGATGACATAGGTCCTGGTCCCCACCATCTTAGAGAAGGGCATTGCAGTGATTGGCTTGCTGTCTGCGGCGTCACAGGGGCTATAAAGGAGCGTTCCCGCCGACCGCCATCTTACTGCTGCTGATCTGAGCCTAGGGAGAGGTTGCTGCCGCTTCGTCAGAAGCAGGGATAGCGTTAGGCAGGGTCCATTAACCACCAAACCGCTTGTGCTGTAGCGATTTCCACTGTCCAACACCACCTTTTGTTTGTAGGGACAGTGGAAGCTACATTTTTTTTTCCTCAGCGCTGTAGCTCATTGGGCTGCCCTAGAAGGCTCCCTGATAGCTGCATTGCTGTGTGTACGCCGCTGTGCAAACCAACTGCTTTTTTCAAAGCACAAATCCTCTTGTTCCTTCCTTTCTGCACAGCTATCTTGTTTGTTTGTCCACACTTTTTATTTCATTTGTGCATCAGTCCACTCCTTATTGCTGCCTGCCATACCTGGCTGAGATTACTGCAGGGAGATAGTAATTGTAGGACAGTCCCTGTTTTTTTTTTGTGGGAGATTAAGATTGGCATTTCTGCTAGAGTGCCATCCCTGTGTGTGCCATCTCTCTCACATAGTGGGCCATAGAAAGCCTTTTCATTTTTATGTTGTTTTTTTTTGTGGGGTTTATAAATTCTCCCTGATAAAAAAAAAAACAGTGGGAGATTAATATTGGCCTTTGGGCTTCTGTGCCAGTCCTGAGTGTGCCATCTCTCTCTCAAATAGTGGGCCATAGAAAGCCTATTATTTTTTTTTTAATTGGGTTTCTAAATACTCCCAGAAAAAATCAAAAAGAAATCAGTGGGAGATTAATATTGCCCTTTCTGCTTGTGTGCCACTCCTGACTCCTGGGTGTGCCATCTCTCTCTCTCAACTAGTGGGCCATAGAAAGCCTATATTTTTTTTATTGTGTTTCTAAATTCTCCCTGAAAAAATCAAAAAGAAATCAGTGGGAGATTAATATTGCCCTTTCTGCTTGTGTGCCACTCCTGACTCCTGGGTGTGCCATCTCTCTCTTTCAAATAGTGGGCACTGGGCCACAGAAAGCCTATTTTTTTTTATTGTGTTTCTAAATTCTCCTTGAAAAAATCAAAAAGAAATCAGTGGGAGATTAATATTGCCCTTTCTGCTTGTGTGCCACTCCTGACTCCTGGGTGTGCCATCTCTCTCTCTCAAATAGTGGGCCATAGAAAGCCTATTTTTTTTTATATTGTGTTTCTAAATTCTCCCTGAAAAAATAAAACAAAAAATCAGTGGGCGATTAATATTGCCCTTTCTGCTTGTGTGCCAGTCTTGACTCCTGGGTGTGCCATCTCTCTCTCTCAAATAGTGGGCACTGGGCCATAGAAAGGCTATTTTTTTTTTTTATTTGGTTTCTAAATTCTCCCTGAAAAAATCATTTTATTTTATTTGGTTTCTAAATTCTTCCTGAAAAAATCATTTTATTTTATTTTGTTTCTAAAGTCTCCCTGAAAAAAAAAAAATCAGTGGGAGATTAATATTGCCCTTTCTGCTTGTGTGCCAGTCTTGACTCCTGGGTGTGCCATCTCTCTCTCTCAAATAGTGGGCACTGGGCCATAGAAAGGCTATTTTTTTTTATTTGGTTTCTAAATTCTCCCTGAAAAAATTATTTTATTTTATTTGGTTTCTAAATTCTTCCAGAAAAAATCATATTATTTTATTTTGTTTCTAAAGTCTCCCTGAAAAAAAAAAATCAGTGGGAGATTAATATTGCCCTTTCTGCTTGTGTGCCAGTCTTGACTCCTGGGTGTGCCATCTCTCTCTCTCAAATAGTGGGCACTGGGCCATAGAAAGGCTATTTTTTTTATTTGGTTTCTAAATTCTCCCTGAAAAAATCATTTTATTTTATTTGGTTTCTAAATTCTTCCTGAAAAAATCATTTTATTTTATTTTGTTTCTAAAGTCTCCCTGAAAAAAAAAAACAGTGGGAGATTAATATTGCCCTTTCTGCTTGTGTGCCAGTCTTGACTCCTGGGTGTACCATCTCTCTCTCTCAAATAGTGGGCACTGGGCCATAGAAAGCCTTTTTTTTATTGTGTTTCTAAATTCTCCCTGAAAAAATCAAAAAGAAATCAGTGGGAGATTAATATTGCCCTTTCTGCTTGTGTGCCAGTCTTGACTCCTGGGTGTGCCATCTCTCTCTCTCAAATAGTGGGCACTGGGCCATAGAAAGGCTATTTTTTTTTATTTGGTTTCTAAATTCTCCCTGAAAAAATCATTTTATTTTATTTGGTTTCTAAATTCTTCCTGAAAAAAATCATTTTATTTTATTTTGTTTCTAAAGTCTCCCTGAAAAAATAAAAAAAAATCAGTGGGAGATTAATATTGCCCTTTCTGCTTGTGTGACAGTCTTGACTCCTGGGTGTGCCATCTCTCTCTCTCAAATAGTGGGCCATAGAAAGCCTATTTTTTTTTTTGTTTGTTTCTAAATTCTCCCTGAACAAATCAAAAAAAAAGTGGGAGAACAATATTGACATTTCTGCTTGAGTGATAGTCCTGCGTGTGTGGCATCTCTCTCATTTGGTGCCACCGAAAACAGAGTGTGTAACATTGTGCCTGATTTTCCTTGCGGTCTCACTCACCTGTAAAGGGATATCTAAATCATACTGAAGTTATAGCTCACCGTGTAAGTTGTTTGACAGCAACAAATACCGTTACTTTGGTTACGTTTTTAAAACAATGAGGAAGTCTGGTGGAAGAGGTCGTGGCCGTGGGCGTTCATTGTCAGCTGGTAATGATGGTAGTGGTAGTGGAGCATCAGGTGGTCGTGGGAAAAAAAATATTGCACCTAAGCCTGGAGCTGTGGAGCCAGGTTCGTCGTCTGGCTACAGAAGGCCTCGAACGCTCCCTTTTCTGGGAGTAGGAAAACCGCTTTTAAAGCCGGAGCAGCAAGAGCAAGTTTTGGCTTACCTTGCTGACTCAGCCTCTAGCTCTTTTGCCTCCTCTTTTGAAACTGGTAAATGTAAAAGCAGCGCGTCGTTAGTGGATGTTCACGGTCAGGGACAAGTCGCTTCCTTGTCCTCTTCAGCAAAAACAACAACAGAGAAGGATGCAGCAGGCGACACAACGGGTTACTTCATGGAGCTATTTACACATACCGTCCCTGGCTTAGAAAGTGAAGCAGTTAACAGGCCATGCCCATTACAAGTTGAATCTGACATGGAGTGCACTGATGCACAGCCACAGCCAGACTACTATGCTGGTCCTTTGACTCAGACCACAACATTGCCCTCGCAGGGTACTGATCCAGAATCAGACCCTGATGAGACTATGTTGCCCCGTCACGAACGCTATACCACCGACTTACACGGTGACACAGATGAAGTTGCGCACGAGCTAGAAGAGGAGGTTATAGATGACCCAGTTGTTGACCCCGATTGGCAGCCATTGGGGGAACAGGGTGCAGGCGGCAGTAGTTCTGAAGCGAAGGAGGAGGGGCCGCAGCAGGCATCAACATCGCAACAGGTTCCATCTGCCGGGCCCGTAGATGGCCCAAAACGCGTGGCAAAGCCAAAAACTGTTGGAGGACAGCGTGTCCATCCGGTTAAAGCTCAGTCTGCAATGCCTGTAAAGGTATCTGATGGTAGAAAGAGTGCAGTCTGGCATTTTTTTAAACAACATCCAATTGATCCGCACAAAGTCATCTGTCAAAAATGTTCAACTACCTTAAGCAGAGGTCAGAATCTGAAAAGTCTGAATACAAGTTGCATGCATAGACATTTAACCAGCATGCATTTGCAAGCCTGGACTAACTACCAAACGTCCCTTAAGGTTGTAGCACCCTCGGCCAATGAAGCTACTCACCAATGCAACATCCCTGCCGTCACTGTAAGGCCACCATTTTCCGCACCACCTGCAGTATCTGTGCAGGTTTCTTTGCCAGGCCAAAGCAGTCAGGGTCAGGGAATCACCAGTTTCGTAGTAGGAAACACTGCATCTAGGGCACAGGCGGAAACAATACCGTCTCCAACCGTCTCTCAGTCTGCCATGTCCACCGGCACACCCGCTAGTTCCACGATCTCCAGCTCTCCAGTCCAGCTCACCCTACATGAGACTCTGGTTAGAAAAAGGAAGTACTTATCCTCGCATCCGCGTACACAGGGTTTGAACGCCCACATAGCTAGACTAATCTCGTTAGAGATGATGCCCTACCGGTTAGTTGAAAGTGAAGCTTTCAAAGCCCTGATGGACTACGCTGTACCACGCTACGAGCTACCCAGTCGACACTTCTTTTCGAGAAAAGCCATCCCAGCCCTCCACCAGCATGTTAAAGAGCGCATCGTCCATGCACTCAGGCAATCTGTGAGTACAAAGGTGCACCTGACAACAGATGCATGGACCAGTAGGCATGGCCAGGGACGTTACGTGTCCATCACGGCACACTGGGTGAATGTGGTGGATGCAGGGTCCACAGGGGACAGCAATTTTGGGACAGTTCTGCCTAGCCCACGGTCTAGGAAACAGTTGGCTGTAGGCGTTCGCACCCCCTCCTCCTCCTCCTCGTCCTCCTGCAGAAGCGAGAGCTCGTCCACAGATCACAGTCGCCCAATCACTCCATCCGCAGCTGCCACTGTTGCACACCAGTTGTCCCATTATGGGGCAGCTACTGGCAAGCGTCAGCAGGCTGTATTGGCTATGAAGTGTTTGGGCGACAACAGACACACCGCGGAAGTTCTGTCCGAGTTCTTGCAGAAAGAAACGCAGTCGTGGCTGGGCACAGTAGATCTTGAGGCAGGCAAGGTAGTGAGTGATAACGGAAGGAATTTCATGGCTCCCTTTCCCAACTGAAACACATTCCTTGCCTGGCTCACACCTTAAACCTGGTGGTGCAGTGCTTCCTGAAAACTTATCCGGGGTTATCCGACCTGCTCCTCAAAGTGCACGGACTTTGCTCACATATCCGCCGTTCGCCCGTACACTCCAGCCGTATGCAGACCTATCAGCGGTCTTTGAACCTTCCCCAGCATCGCCTAATCATAGACGTTGCAACAAGGTGGAACTCAACACTGCACATGCTTCAGAGACTGTGCGAACAGAGGCGGGCTGTAATGTTTTTGTGGGAGGATACGCATACACGGGCAGGCAGTAGGATGGCAGACATGGAGTTGTCTGGTGTGCAGTGGTCGAAGATACAAGACATGTGTCAAGTCCTTCAGTGTTTTGAGGAATGCACAGGGCTGGTTAGTGCAGACAATGCCATAATAAGCATGAGCATCCCCCTAATGCGTCTGCTGATGCAAAGTTTGACGCACATAAAAAATAAGGCGTCTGCAGCTGAGGAAGAGGAAAGCCTTGATGACAGTCAGCCATTGTCTGGTCAGGGCAGTGTACAGGACGAGTTAGCGGGCGAACAGGAGGAGGACGAGGAGGATGATGGGGATGATTATATTTTTAATGAGGAAGCTTTTCCGGGGCCACTGGAAATTGGTGGCGTGGCAAGGCCGGGTTCTGGTTTTTTGAGGGACACAAGTGACGTAGATTTGCCTGAAACTGCCCCTCAACCGAGCACAACCGCAGATTTGACAACTGGAACTTTGGCACACATGGCGGATTATGCCTTACGTATCCTCAAAAGGGACACACGCATTACCAAAATGATGAACGATGACGATTACTGGTTGGCCTGCCTCCTTGATCCTCGCTATAAAGGCAAATTGCAAAATATTATGCCACATGAGAACTTGGAACTAATATTAGCAACCAAACAATCAACTCTTGTTGACCGTTTGCTTCAGGCATTCCCAGCACACAGCGCCCGTGATCGTTCTCACACGAGCAGCAGTGGGCAGCAGAACAGAAGTGTTAGAGGTGCAGAAATCCGAAGTGGCGTTAGACAGAGGGCTTTTCTGACCAGGTTGTGGAGTGATTTTGCTATGACCGCAGACAGGACAGGTACTGCTGCATCAATTCAAAGTGACAGGAGACAACATTTGTCCAGTATGGTTACTAACTATTTTTCATCACTTATCGATGTTCTACCTCAACCGTCATTCCCATTTGATTACTGGGCATCCAAATTAGACACCTGGCCAGAATTGGCAGAATATGCATTGCAGGAGCTTGCTTGCCCGGCAGCTAGTGACCTATCAGAACGAGTATTCAGTGCTGCAGGTTCAATATTAACCGAAAAAAGGACTCGTCTGGCCACCCAAAATGTTGATGATCTAACCTTCATTAAAATGAACCACAACTGGATATCGAATTCTTTTGCCCCACCTTGCCCGGCCGACACCTAGCTTTCCTATGAAAAGGTATTGCCTGTGGACTACTCTGAATGACTTTACCAATCTCGTAATTTGCAGCAGCTGATTGTCCAGCATACGACATGTTTACACCTCCCTAAATGGCCAAACTCCCCACACGGGGCCGTGGTATCGCCACTTGGCGCAAGCACCCGTGAGAGTGCTGTTTGTCTGAAGAGGTGGGTGTGCCCGCTTTTGGTCGACGGCACTGCCACTGGGTCCCTCATAGTACAATAAAGTGTCTCTGGCGGTGTTGGTGCGCACCCAACGTCAGACACACTGTTGTAACATGAGGGGCCCTGGGCATGTACCGCCGGCCACAAGAGAGTTCACCCACCCCCAGCTCAAACATTGCTCTACCACTTGCACAATTATCTCTCACAGTTACACCTATGTTTAGTCTATGTGCGGACATCCGTAAATTACTGCCACTGACAATACCATTGTGTTGACATGTATGATGGTACTTAACATAGTCAGGGGCAGTGTCATATATTTACCCAAGTAAATACTTTGTGCCAAATTACTAGGTCTGAAACTACGCAGAGCCCAACCCTGTACCTAATGATTGCACCCTTTTGGTTTTTCTTTTTGTTGTAATGCGAGACATTAACATGTATTGATTTTTTGGGACTACTAACTGGCAGACACTCATTATCATCGGCCGCCGCTGACAACACCAATGGTGCCCACTGCCTGTGTAACCCTGCAAGAGAATTCAAAGTGCCTACAGCCCTAATTTATTATGTTAGGCCTTCGAAGCCTGTCTGCGGTCCCTTCTTTCTACTACTCCTCCACTGACCAGACCACTGCTGCCCGTGTACCCCTGGAACCAATTATAAAGTGCCTACAGCCCAATTTTTTTATGTTAGGCCTTCGAAGTCTGTCTGCGGTCCCTCCTTCCACTAGGCCTCCACTGACCAGTCTACTGCTGCCCGTGTACCCCTGGAAACAATGTTAAAGTGCCTACAGCCCTAATTTATTATGTTAGGCCTTCGAAGCCTGTCTGAGGTCCCTTCTTTCTACTACTCCTCCACCGACCAGACCACTGCTGCCCGTGTACCCCTGGAACCAATTATAAAGTGCCTACAGCCCAATTTTATTATGTTAGGCCTTCGAAGCCTGTCTGCGGTCCCTTCTTTCTACTACTCCTCCACTGACCAGACCACTGCTGCCCGTGTACCCCTGGAACCAATTATAAAGTGCCTACAGCCAATTTAGTTATGTTAGGCCTTCGAAGCCTATCTGCGGTCCCTTCTTTCTACTACTCCTCCACTGACCAGACCACTGCTGCCCGTGTACCCCTGGAACCTATTTAAAAGTGCCTACAGCCCAATTTTTTTATGTAAGGCCTTCGAAGCCTGTCTGCGGTCCCTTCTTTCTACTACTCCTCCACTGACCAGACCACTGCTGCCCGTGTACCCCTGGAACCAATTATAAAGTGCCTACAGCCCAATTTTATTATGTTAGGCCTTCGAAGCCTGTCTGCGGTCCCTTCTTTCTACTACTCCTCCACTGACCAGACCACTGCTGCCCGTATACCCTTGGAACCTATTTAAAAGTGCCTACAGCCCAATTTTTTTATGTTAGGCCTTCGAAGCCGCCTGCGGTCCCTCCTTCCACTAGGCCTCCACTGACCAGTCTACTGCTGCCCGTGTATCCCTGGAAACAATGTTAAAGTGCCTACAGCCCTAATTTATTATGTTAGGCCTTCGAAGCCTGTCTGCGGTCCCTTCTTTCTACTACTCCTCCACTGACCAGACCACTGCTGCCCGTGTACCCCTGGAACCAATTATAAAGTGCATACAGCCCAATTTTATTATGTTAGGCCTTCGAAGCCTGTCTGCGGTCACTTCTTTCTACTACTCCTCCACTGACCAGACCACTGCTGTCCGTGTACCCCTGGAACCAATTATAAAGTGCCTACAGTCCTAATTTATTATGTTAGGCCTTCGAAGCCTGTCTGCGGTCCCTCCTTCCACTAGGCCTCCACTGACCTGTCTACTGCTGCCCGTGCACCCCTGGAACCAATTCTAAAGTGCATACAGCCATATTTTATTATGTTAGGCCTTCGAAGCCTGTCTGCGGTCCCTTCTTTCTACTACTCCTCCACTGACCAGACCACTGCTGCCCGTGTACCCCTGGAACCTATTTAAAAGTGCCTACAGCCCAATTTTTTTATGTTAGGCCTTCAAAGCCTGTCTGTGGTCCCTCCTTCCACTAGGCCTCCACTGACCAGACTACTGCTGCCCGTGTACCCCTGGAACCAATGTTAACCCCTTCCCGACCTTTGACGCATACGCTGCGTCATGAAAGTCCGTGCCATTCCGACCCATGACGCAGCATATGCGTCATGGAAAGATCGCGTCCCTGCAGGCCGGGTGAAAGGGTTAACTCCCATTTCACCCGATCTGCAGGGACAGGGGGAGTGGTAGTTTAGCCCAGGGGGGGTGGCTTCACCCCCTTGTGGCTACGATCGCTCTGATTGGCTGTTGAAAGTGAAACTGCCAATCAGAGCGATTTGTAATATTTCACCTAAAAAACTGGTGAAATATTACAATCCAGCCATGGCCGATGCTGCAATATCATCGGCCATGGCTGGAAACACTTATGTGCACCCACCCCACCCCTCCGATCGCCCCCCCAGCCCCCCGATCTGTGGTCCGCTCCCCTCCATCCTGTGCTCCGCTCCCCCGTCCTCCTGTCCGCTTCCCCCGTGCACCAATCACACCCCCCGCGCTCCGATCCCCCCCCGCACACAGCGACCCCCCCGTGCTCCGATCCACCCCCCCGCACAGCGATCCCTCACCCCGTGCTCCAATCCTCCCCCGTGCTCCAATCCTCCCTCCCGTGTTCCGATCCACCCCCCCATGCTCCGATCCACCCCCCGTGCTCCGACGCCCCCCCGTGCCCTGATCTCCCCCCCCCCTTATACTTACCTGGCCGCCCGAGGTCCGTCCGTCTTCTTTCCGGGGCGCCGCCATCTTCCAAAATGGCGGGCGCATATGCAGTGCGCCCGCCGAATCTGCCGGCTGGCAGATTCGTTCCAGAGTGAATTTTGATCACTGAGATATAACCTATCTCAGTGATCAAAATAAAAAAAATAGTAAATGACCCCCCCCTTTGTCACCCCCATAGATAGGGACAATAAAAAAAATAAAGAATTTTTTTTTTTTTCACTAAGGTTGGGGTAAGAACTAGGGTTAGGGTTAGGGGTAGGGTTAGGGTTAGGGGTAGGGTTAGGGGTAGGGTTAGGGCTAGGGTTAGGGGTAGGGTTAGGGTTAGGGGTAGGGTTAGGGGTAGGGTTAGGGCTAGGGTTAGGGTTTCGGTATGTGCACACGTATTCTGGTCCTATGCGGATTTTTCCGCAGCGGATTTGAAAAATCCACAGTGCTAAACCGCTGCCGATTTATCGTGGATTTACCGCGGTTTTTCTGCGCATTTCACTGCGGTTTTACAACTGCGATTTTCTATTGGAGCAGTTGTAAAACCGCTGCGGAATCCGCAGAAAGAAGTGACATGCTGCGGAATGTAAACCGCTGCGTTTCCGTGCAGTTTTTCCGCAGCATGTGTACAGCGATTTTTGGTTCCCATAGGTTCACATTGAACTGTAAACTCATGGCAAACTGCTGCGGATCCGCAGCATTTTCTGCAGCGTGTGCACATACCTTTAGAATTAGGCTATGTGCACACGGTGCGGATTTGGCTGAGGATCCGCAGCAGTGTTCCATCAGGTTTACAGTACCATGTAAACATATGGAAAACCAAATCCGCTGTGCCCATGGTGCAGAAAATACCGCGCGGGAACGCTGCGTTGTATTTTCCGCAGCATGCCAATTCTTTGTGCGGATTCCGCAGCGTTTTACACCTGTTCCTCAATAGGAATCCACAGGTGAAATCCGCACAAAAAACACTGGAAATCCACGGTAAATCCACAGGTAAAACGCAGTGCCTTTTACCCGCGGATTTTTCAAAAATGGTGCTGAAAAATCTCATACGAATCCGCAACGTTGGCACATAGCCTTAGGGTTGGGTTGGAATTAGGGTTGTGGTTAGGGTTAGGGGTGTGTTGGGGTTAGGGTTGTGGTTAGGGGTGTGTTGGGGTTAGGGTTGTGATTAGGGTTACGGCTACAGTTGGGATAAGGGTTAGGGGTGTGTTGGAGGTAGAATTGAGGGGTTTCCACTGTTTAGGCACTTCAGGGGGTCTCCAAACGCAACATGGCGCCACCATTGATTCCAGCCAATCTTGTATTCAAAAATTCAAATGGTGCTCCCTCACTTCCGAACCCCGACGTGTGCCCAAACAGTGGTTTACCCCCATATATGGGGTACCAGCATACTCAGGACAAACTGCGCAACAATTACTGGGGTCCAATTTCTCCTGTTACCCTTGAGAAAATAAAAAATTGCTTGCTAAAACATCATTTTTGAGGAAAGAAAAATGATTTTTTATTTTCACGGCTCTGCGTTGTAAACGTCTGTGAAGCACTTGGGGGTTCAAAGTGCTCACCACATATCTAGATAAGTTCCTTGGGGGGTCTAGTTTCCAAAATGGGGTCACTTGTGGGGGGTTTCTACTGTTTAGGCACACCAGGGGCTCTGCAAACGCAACGTGACGCCCGCAGACCATTCCATCAAAGTCTGCATTTCAAAAGTCACTACTTCCCTTCTGAGCCCCCACGTGTGCCCAAACAGTGGTTTACCCCCACACATGGGGCATCAGCGTACTCAGGAGAAACTGGACAACAACTTTTGTGGTCAAATTTCTCCTGTAACCCTTGGGAAAATAAAAAATTCTGGGCTAAAAAATTATTTTTGAGGAAAGAAAACGTATTTATTATTTTCACGGCTCTGCGTTATAAACTTCTGTAAAGCACTTGGGGGTTGAAAGTGCTCACCACACATCTAGATAAGTTCCATTGGGGGTCTAGTTTCCAAAATAGGGTCACTTGTGGGGGGTTTCTACTGTTTAGGCACACCAGGGGCTCTGCAAACGCAATGTGACGCCCGCAGACCATTCCATCAAAGTCTGCATTTCAAAAGTCACTACTTCCCTTCTGAGCCCCCACGTGTGCCCAAACAGTGGTTTACCCCCACACATGGGGTATCAGCGTACTCAGGAGAAACTGGACAACAACTTTTGTGGTCCAATTTCTCCTGTAACCCTTGAGAAAATAAAAAATTCTGGGCTAAAAAATTATTTTTGAGGAAAGAAAACGTATTTATTATTTTCACTGCTCTGTGATATGAACTTCTGTGAAGCACTTGGGGGTTCAAAGTGCTCACCTCACATCTAGATAAGTTCCTTTCGGGGTCTAGTTTCCAAAATGGGGACACTTGTGGGGGGTTTCTACTGTTTAGCCACATCAGGGGCTCTGCAAACGCAACGTGACGCCCACAGAGCATTCCATCAAAGTCTGCATTTCAAAACGTCACTACTTCACTTCCGAGCCCCAGCATGTGCCTAAACAGTGGTTTACCCCCACATATGGGGTATCAGCGTACTCAGGAGAAACTGGACAACAACTTTTGGGGTCAAATTTCTCCTGTTACCCTTGGGAAAATAAAAAATTGCGGGCTAAAATTCATTTTTGAGAAAATATTTTTTTTTTTTTATTTTCATGGCTCTGCGTTATAAACTTCTGTAAAGCACTTGAGGGTTCAAAGTGCTCACTACACATCTAGATTAGTTCCTTTGGGGGTCTAGTTTCCAAAATGGGGTAATTTGTGGGGGATCTCCAATGTTTAGGCACACAGGGGCTCTCCAAACGCGACATGGTGTCCGCTAATGATTGGAGATAATTTTCCATTTAAAAAGCCAAATGGCGTGCCTTCCCTTCTGAGCCCTGCCGTGCGCCCAAACAGTCGTTTACCCCCACATATGGGGTATCTGCATACTCAGGACAAACTGGACAACAACATTTGTGGTCCAATTTCTCCTATTACCATTGGCAAAATAGGAAATTCCAGGCTAAAAAATCATTTTTGAGAAAAGAAAAATTATTTTTTATTTTCATGGCTCTGCATTATAAACTTCTGTGAAGCACCTGGGGGTTTAAAGTGCTCAGTATGCATCTAGATAAGTTCCTTGGGGGGTCTAGTTTCCAAAATGGGGTCACTTGTGGGGGAGCTCCATTGCATAGGCACACAGGGGCTCTCCAAATGCGACATGGTGTCCGCTAACAATTGGAGCTAATTTTCCATTCAAAAAGTTAAAAGGCGCGCCTTCCCTTCCGAGCCCTGCCGTGTGCCCAAACAGTGGTTTACCCCCACATATGAGGTATCGGCGTACTCGGGAGAAATTGTTCAACAAATTTTAGGATCCATTTTATCCTATTGCCCATGTGAAAATGAAAAAATTGAGGCGAAAATAAATTTTTTGTGAAAAAAAAGTACTTTTTCATTTTTACGGATCAATTTGTGAAGCACCTGAGGGTTTAAAGTGCTCACTAGGCATCTAGATAAGTTCCTTGGGGGGTCCAGTTTCCAAAATGGGGTCACTTGTGGGGGAGCTCCAATGTTTAAGCACACAGGGTCTCTCCAAACGCGACATGGTGTCCGCTAACGATGGAGATAATTTTTCATTCAAAAAGTCAAATGGCGCTCCTTCCCTTCCGAGCCTTACCATGTGCCCAAACAGTGGTTTACCCCCACATGTGAAGTATCGGTGTACTCAGGAGAAATTGCCAAACAAATTTTAGGATCCATTTTATCCTGTTGTCCATGTGAAAATGAAAAAATTGAGGCTAAAAGAATTTTTTTGTGAAAAAAAAGTACTTTTTCATTTTTACAGATCAATTTGTGAAGCACCTGGGGGTTTAAAGGGCTCACTCTGCATCTAGATAAGTTCCTTGGGGCGTCTAGTTTCCAAAATGGGGTCACTTGTGGGGGAGCTCCAATTTTTAGGCACACGGGGGCTCTCCAAACACGACATGGTGTCCGCTAAAGAGTGCAGCCAATTTTTCATTCAAAAAGTCAAATGGCGCTCCTTCCCTTCCAAGCCCTGCCGTGCGCCCAAACAGTGGTTTACCCCCACATATGAGGTATCAGCGTACTCAGGACAAATTGGACAACAACTTAAGTGGTTCAGTTTCTCCTTTTACCATTGGGAAAATAAAAAAATTGTTGCTGAAAAATCATTTTTGTGACTAAAAAGTTAAATGTTCATTTTTTCCTTCCATGTTGCTTCTGCTGCTGTGAAGCACCTGAAGGGTTAATAAACTTCTTGAATGTGGTTTTGTGCACCTTGAGGGGTGCAGTTTTTAGAATGGTGTCACTTTTGGGTATTTTCAGCCATGTAGACCCCTCAAACTGACTTCAAATGTGAGGTGGTCCCTAAAAAAAATGGTTTTGTAAATTTCGTTGTAAAAATGAGAAATCGCTGGTCAAATTTTAACCCTTATAACTTCCTAGCAAAAAAAAATTTTGTTTCCAAAATTGTGCTGATGTAAAGTAGACGTGTGGGAAATGTTATTTATTAACTATTTTGTGTCACATAACTCTCTGGTTTAACAGAATAAAAATTCAAAATGTGAAAATTGCGAAATTTTCAAAATTTTCGCCAAATTTCCGTTTTTATCACAAATAAACACAGAATTTATTGACCTAAATTTACCACTAACATGAAGCCCAATATGTCACGAAAAAACAGTCTCAGAACCGCTAGGATCCATTGAAGCGTTCCTGAGTTATTACCTCATGAAGGGACACTGGTCAGAATTGCAAAAAACGGCAAGGTCTTTAAGGTCAAAATAGGCTGGGTCATGAAGGGGTTAAAGTGCCTATAGCCCTAATTTATTATGTTAGGCCTTCGAAGCCTGTCTGCGGTCCTTCCTTCCAATAGTTCTCCACTGACCAGACCAATGCTGGCCATGTACCCCTGGAACCCAGCTGAAAGTGCATGGAGCCTCCTTTTTTTCTTTGTTTTATATTTAGAAAGCCCAGATGAACTATGCTGTACCACGGTTCAAGCTACCCAGTCGACATTTCTTTTGCGAGAAAAGCCATCCCAGCCCTCCACCGGCATGAAAAAGTCTGCATTGTCATAGCACTCAGGCAATCAAACAGTAGAAAGGTGCACCTGACAAGAGACGCATGGACCAGTAGGCATGTCCACAAAAAGTTACGTGTCCATTACGGCGCACTGGGTTAATGTGTTGGATGCATGGTCCACAGGGAACAGCCTACAAAGTCTGTCTGCAGTCCCTAATTCAAATTTTCCTCCGCTGACCACACCACTGCTGCCCGTGTACCCCTGGAACTAATTTTAAAGTGCCTACAGCCTAATTTTGTTATGTTAGGCCTACTATACCTGTCTGCGGTCCCTCCTTCCAATACTCGTCCACTGACCACACCACTGCTGCCCGTGGACCCCTGGAACCTATTTTTAATTGCATAGAGCATCCTTTTTTTAATAGTAGGCATACAAAGTCTGTCTGCGGTCCACTATTGAAATTGTCCTCCACTGCCCAGAGCAATGCTGCCTGTGTACCCCTGTAACCTTTTTTAAACTGCAGTGAGCCACATTTTTGGTTTAAGGCCTACTACCTGTGTCTGTCTGCGCCACTCAATACAGCTGAGCAGAGCGTCAATAGTCTTGTTTTCAGCCTCTAGGAATTTTAAAACTGCATTGGGGCTACTACTTTGGTAGGGCCTACTAATGGTGTCTGCCGCCCCAAGGTGTGCCCCAGGTTTCCTCTCCATTGCTTCGATCTTCCTACTCTCGTTTAGTAGTTGTTGCAAACTACACTGCATTAGGCCTACAAATTGGGTATGGGGTGTTGAGAGACGGTGTGTTACACTCCAACGTGTTCCCCAGGTTTCGTCCACATTGCTTCGATCTTCCTACTCTCGTTTAGTAGTTGTTGCAAACTACACTGCATTAGGCCTACAAATTGGGTATGGGGTGTAGAGAGACGGTGTGTTACACTCCAAGGTGTTCCCCAGGTTTCGTCCACATTGCTTCGATCTTCCTACTCTCGTTTAGTAGTTGTTGAAAACTACACTGCATTAGGCCTACAAATTGGGTATGGGGTGTAGAGACGGTGTGTTCCACTCCAAGGTGTTCCCCAGGTTTCCTCGCCATTGCTTCGGTCTTCCGACTCTCGTTTAGTAGTTGTTGCAAACTACACTGCATTAGGCCTACAAATTTGGTATGGGGTGTAGAGAGACGGTGTGTCCCACTCCAAGGAGTTCCCCAGGTTTCGTCCACATTGCTTCGATCTTCCTACTCTCGTTTAGTAGTTGTTGCAAACTACACTGCATTAGGCCTACAAATTGGGTATGGGGTGTAGAGACGGTGTGTTCCACTCCAAGGTGTTCCCCAGGTTTCCTCGCCATTGCTTCGGTCTTCTAGCTCTCTTTAAGTAGTTGTTGAAACAACACTGCATTAGGCCTACAAGTTGGGTCTGGGTTGTAGAGATGGTGTCTTCCGCTCCAAGGTGTTCTCCAGGTTGCCTTTCCTGAGCTTCTATCTTCAGGCTCTTGTTAAATAGTTGTTAAATGGAACAACTGCATTTGGCGTACTAGTTGGTTTGGGGCCTACTAACAGTGTCTGCCGCTCCTTGCTGTTCTCCTGGTTTCCTGTCCTGAAATTCCATTTTCAGGCTCTCGTTAAGTAGTTGTTAATGTTAGACTGCATTTGGCCTACTAGTTGGGTTGGGGCCTACTATCGTTGTCTGCCACTCCTTGCTGTTCTCCTCCACTGAACAAAGCTGTGCCGCCTGTTTACTACTGTTGCCAATTTTGAACTGCATTTCGACTACTTACTGATTTGGGCCTACTCTCTGTGTCAGCCTCTCATTCCAGTTGTCCTCCACTGCAATGTCCCCTGGTTAATCCTGTGTTACCAATTTTGAACTGCATTTAGCCCACTTTATTCTTTGGGCCTATATCTGTGTTTCCTCCTCATCCTGCCCATTGCCCAGCCAGTGATCGATGAGTCTGCTGGTACATTGACCCATAACGCAACATTCCCCGTGCACGCTACACAGCAAGATTGTGACCCTGCTGAAAGTCAGGTTCCTCTTCCCGCATACCATACCACCTTACACGGGGGCAAAGAGGAAGGTGCAGATGAAAGGTAAATTACGATTGACAAGCTTCTGTAACAAGAATGGATGTTTTTGCTATTAAAATGGGCAGTGTAGGTGTTTTCCTGGCCTCCACTCACTGCCGACTATGCTCCCCCATTGACTTGCATTGGGTTTCGTGTTTCGGTCGATACCTGACTTTTCGCGATAATCGTCCGATTCCACTCGACTCGACTTTTAAGATAGTCGGGTTTCGCGAAACACGGCTCGACTCTAAAAAGGTCAAGGTCGCTCAACCCTAGTTTATACCACAGAGCCGTGAAAGGAAAAAAATCATTTTTTTGCCACAAAAATTATGTTTTAGCCCCCAATTCTTTATTTTCCCAAGGTTAACAGGAGAAATTAGATGCCAAAAGTTGTTGAATTTGTCCTGAGTACGCTGATGCTCCATATGTGGGGTAAACCACTGTTTGGGCGCACGGCAGAACTCAGAAGGGAGGGAGCACAATTTGACTTTTTGAACGCAAAATTGGCTGGAATCAATGGTGGCACCATGTCACATTTGGAGACCCCCTGATGTACCTAAACAGTGGAAAACCCCAATTCTAACTCCAGCCCTAACCCCAATACACCCCTAACCCTATTCCCAACCCTAATCACAACCCTAACCCCAACACATCCCTAACCCTAATCCCAACCCTAACCATAACCCTAACCCGAACACACCCCTAACCTTAATCCCAACCCTAACCATAACCCTAATCACAACATACCCATAATCCCAACGTTAACCATAATCCCAAACTTAATCCCAACACACCCCTAACCCTAGTCCCAAGCCTAACCATAACCATAACTACAAACCTAACCCTAATCCCAACCATCCCTAACTTTACCCCAACTTACTTTAGCCCAACTCTAACCCTAATGGGTAAATGTAAATAAATAAATTTTCTTTATTTTATTATTTTTCCATAACTAAAGGGGAGATAAAGGGGGTTTGATTTACTATTTATAGCGCGTTTTTATGTTTGACAGCGGTCACACGCTAAAAGACGCTTTTTGTTGTAAAAAATAGTTTTTGCATCACCACGTTTTATTCACTATTTTTTTATTTTGATCACTGTGATAGGGTCTATCACAGTAACCAAAATGAACTGGTAGGAAAAATCTTCCTATTGTTGCCGGGTGCCGGCTGGCAGATCTCGGCGGGCACATTACGCATGGGCCCGCCATTTTCTTACTGGAAGAAGATGCCAGTGGCCGTGGGGGGAAGCACGAGGAACCAGGGACACTGGGAGACACTGGTAAGTAACGGGGGGATCGGGGACCCTATCTCTCTGTCCTCTTATGTGTGATCAGGAGGACAGAGAAATTAAATGGCAAATCATGCTTTTTTTTCTTTTTTTGCGGTCGCCGCTATACGATTAATAACTGTGATCGCAACCCGGGGCTCAGTAAAAACTGACCCAAATCATGTTCTGTGGGGTCTCGGCTACCCCCGGCAGCTGAGACGCCAGAGAAAATCCAACTCTGGGGGGCGCTGTACCCTTTTTTTTGTTTTAAGTACACTTAACTACCGCCGATAAATGGCATATCGGCGGTCGTTAAGGGGTTAAATAACGCAATAAAATCAGAAAAAATAGTGCTTAATTTTATTTAAATTGTCATTCATTTTTTATTTATTTTAAAGGCTGCAAATTAATGATATTACTATAAAAGGGCTGAAAGACACTAGTTTTGTAGGAAAACAACCTGATGCTTGAAATATGGAGCCTGACATAAATTCATTAATACATAAAGATTTAAATACAGACATTTAGAGACATAGGGCAGGGGATTTTTATATAGGAGCTGCCCCTCAGCAATTGGCTGGGGACAGCATTTCAAGTACACACCCTAACGCTGATAAAAGCAGGGGAGCTGTGGCCACACACGACAATAGCACACACAGAAACCATTCCAGCACAATCAGTGCAGGAACTGTGGCTTAGGGCACCAGGCTATGACTGCACGCACTGACAAATGTGGAAAGTCATGGTCCAGCTGCAAATTACCTCAAAACCCGTGGACAGCATCCACAGCGGCAAACAGGGACTGCATATGAGGAAGGTCATGCAATAGAAAAGACCTAACCACCATGTACGGCTGCGCAGCAGAGCAGGGAACTGAGAAGGCTCCATGCAGGTAAGAGCCAACAGTATCCCAGCTCAAATTAGGGGGAAAAGAGTAAAGGGTTAAAGCAAACATATGCATTGTCACGCCAAAAACCAGATACAGACAGACAAGTAATAGTAATAGTGATGGGTAATATAGGGTTTAGTACACTGTAGATTAGATAAGGTTAGGATAAGAACTGGTTAAGAAATAGGGGATTTCCAGGTTTGGAGGGGCCAGGGTAGTGATAGGTGAGACACTTCCTGGATTTAGTCAGAGAGCAAGATGAGGAACAGTAAGGTTGCTGCAGGGACAAGTATAAGAAGAGGAGTCCAGCAGTCCACGGCCTCGGGGCTGGAAGTCACATGAGCACGAGGGGACAAGAGCAGCATGAGAGCATCAGCAGCTAGGTTCAGTGGGAAATCCTGGAACGTCTGAGACCTATGGTCTAGAAAAGGTTGGAAAGTGCCATCCTTGATTTTGCCCTCAGAGGGGAAAGCAGGCAGGGAACCCCAAGCATGAACTAGTCTGGCTAGTTGGGAAACTGCAGTACTGGAGGGTATGATACCAGAACAAAGAATTTCAGAAGCACACGGGACAGCACAGGGGAAAGGATCTATGATCAATGAGGATTACTGTGCAATGCCTGTGACTGAATTGGACATGCTAAGTAAAGTTGTTATGTTAAAATTCAACTTGGACTCTGGCAATCACTGTGTGATGTTATCTGAAATCGGGACCCTGCAACCTGAGGAGGACTGTAACCTAAATGTGAGTGACTTGCATTGCAATATCGAAGTAAAATAAAACATAACCTTTAATGGTAAACCCTTTAAAACCTATTGGATAATTCCCAAAAAGACACAAAAGTGATAAAGTGCAAAACAAGTTGTTCCCCTGCAGTGCTCCCACGCTTTGCTGGGTACAATTTACTTGCCTTACCTGGGGACTGCCCTTGTAAGGGCGGGAGCACTGCAGGAGCATGACCGGGATACAATAGAAACTCTTTCCCTCCCCATAACCTACATAGATGCTCCCGTATACATATATGCAACTGGCGAAAAAAAAACTACAGATTTGGTGAGATAAAACCATTTTTTACTGAGCACTGGTAACATTGAGCACTTGTTTTGCACTTTATCACTTTTCTGTCTCTTTGGGAATTATCCAATAGTTTTTAAAGGCTTTACCATTAAAGGTTATGTTTTATTTTACTTCGATATTGTCTCTCCTGATTATTTTCAACTTTGATACATAGAGGACATATAGGTGTGTCTGTACCAAACACGCACTTTTTTTGCTTGTTTTCATATTGACTTGCATTGTACACATATCACACAGCAGTTAAGACATTATAATTTATTTGTGGGGTGCCAGGGTGTGCCAGAACACCAACAGCCCCTTGCCATCACTACCACCCTGGCCACCTCACAAATGCACGTCATGAACACAGTCATCCTGCACAAATGGTGAACACAATTAACTCAGTTAGCCTGCACAAACAGTAAACACAGTTATCACAGTCATCCAGTACAAACCATTAATACAGTCAGCAGGAAAAAATGGTGAACGCAGTTATATCAGTCAGCTTGCACAAATGATGAATGCAGTGATCACAGTCAGCCTGCATAAATGGTTATCACAGTCAGCCAACGCAAACATTAATGGCAGAGAACACAGCCAGCACCCAAAAAAGTGAACACAGCCAGCCAGCATAAAATTGAACGCAGTCAGCCTATGCAAACAGTGAACGCAGTCAGCCAGCACAAGCAGTGAATGCCATGAATGCAGTCAGCCAGCACAACCAGTGAATTCAGTAAGCCAACAAAGTGAAAAAAGTCAGTCAACACAAAAAAATGATCTTAGTGAAAGCAGTCAACCAGCACAAAAATCGAATGCAGAGCACGTCAGAACTTCTGTGGGGTTCCATTTTTTAATCAAAGCCGATGCAGCCAGTACTTGCCATAGGGAGCAGTCCATCTTGGACTTTGATGTATGGCAAAGCTCTCTTCGATCTACTACCCAGAGACTGATATCTTAGCCTTAATTTCCAGGGACAGCTCTCTTAGACCTACTACCTTGGGACTGCTATCTTAGCCTTACCACCCAGGGACAGCTCTCTTAGACCTACTACCCATGGACTGCTATCTTAGCCTTGCTATCCAGTGACAGCTCCCTTAGCCTTACTACCCAGGAACAGCTCTCTTAGTCAGTCGACCCAGGTATAGCTTTCTTTTATCCCTACTACCAAGGAACAGCTCTCTTACGTTCCCTGGCTAGTCTGTGCATTGCAGTCCATACTCGAACCATGTTGCTTGGATGTGTCCATGAGCCTTTACAATTACAAATGGCCCTTTGAAGTCAACCATAATGCTGATGTGGCCCTCTGTGAAAATGAGTTTGACACCCCTGCTCTAGGTCAACACTGTATTGTAAAAGGTTAAAGTTTTTAATTCTAATTCTACTATGCAAGCAAAAGGCTTACTACTGGGCTTAGCAGTAACTGAGCATCACATACGGAGCTTTAGTATATACTATACTACTTTTAAGTAGTGTTGAGCGATACCTTCCGATATTGGAAAGTATCGGTATCGGATAGGATCGGCCGATATTCAAAAAATATCGGATATCGCCGATACCGTTACCCGATCCCAATGCAAGTCAATGGGACCAAAATATCGGAATTAAAATAAACCCTTTCTTGCCTTGTAGGTTCATTCTACATGAAGGAAAACAACTAAGAATAATGCCGGATGTATTTGGGGAGGTGGCGGAGACATTAAAGTCATAGAGGTTTATCCCAATCAAATAGAATAGCATGGTTTTTTTTTTGTTTTAAGACGTTCGGAGTGAAAAAGATATTGACTATGTAAATTTTTTTTTTTATTTTGTCAGATATTGATGTTTCACTATTCCACGCCCTTCCCCTTCTTTTTTTTCTTTTTTTTTTACTTTTCCCACACTTTCATCTTCATCATCATCATCAGCATCTTTGACATCAACTTCTTTTTCACCTTATTCATCTTCTTCTTCATCCTTTACCTTTTTTTTTTTTTTTATTACATTCTTCATATACATTTTATTCAACTATTATTATTCTTCCTATTCTACATATTCTTTTTATTCCACTGTTATTATTCTTCCTATTCTACTTCTTCATCATATTCTCATTTGTGACAGAGGCATTCCCGTAGTTGTTATCTATAAAAGTTTGAAGATTACACCTTCCGTTCTGCCAGTCACAAAAGTTACATTTGTCCGCGTTCAGTTTGGCCTGCAGCATCAGGCTTTATCCAGGGGCACCACGAGGAGGAACGGACTCACCCCCATACACTGCTTAGTCTTCTTCTGCATATAATTTAGATAATATCTTTTGCTCTGATATTAAGTCTTATGCTTAATGTTCTTCTGCTCTTTGTTCTGCAGCCTCTTGTTCTTCTGCTTCTCGGTCTTCCATGTCGTCGTCTCCAGGGTCGTCGTCTCCAGTGTCGTCATCTCTGCCGTCGTCGTCTCCGCCGTCGTCGTCTCCGCCGTCGTCATCTCCGCCGTCGTCGTCTCCGCCGTCGTCGTCATCGGGGTGGTCTTCCGGGTCGTCGTCGTCATCGGGGTGGTCTTCCGGGTCGTCGACTTTAGGGTCTTCAACTTGGAAATGTAGCAGAAGGTACAAGAAGGCTGAGAAAATGCCAAGAACCAGCTGATGGAACTGGAACTCGGATGGCTACCCGAAGGTTCAAGAGCCTATGGAACTACCGAGGACCAGCTGACGTTACTGGAACCCGGTTACTAAGCAGGAGGTACCCGTGCTAAAAAGCACTACCAAGGACCGCCTGACGTTGGCGGAACTCGGATACCCAGAAGGAGGCGCCTAAGCCAAAGGCTCTGCCCGGAACCAGCTGACGTTACTGGAACCAGGATGGGGAGCAGAAGGTACAAGAGCAAAAGACACTGCCGAGAACCAGCTGACGGTACTGAAACCCGGATGGGTAGCCGAAGGTCCAAGAGCCAATGGAACTACCGAGGACCAGCTGACGTTACTGGAACCCGGTTACTAAGCAGGAGGTACCCGTGCCTGAAAGCACTACCAAGGACCAACTGACGTTGGTGGAACTTGGATACCCAGAAGGAGGCACCTAAGCCAAAGGCTCTGCCCGGAACCAGCTGACGGTACTGGAACCAGGATGGGGAGCAGAAGGTACAAGAGCAAAAGACACTGCCGAGAACCAGCTGACGGTGCTGGAACCAGGTGGTGGGCCCGAAGGCCCACAGGAGAGGAGAGAACAGCTAGGCCGCGAGGCAGCCGCAGTTACCGAACCCCAACAGTCCTACAGGGGGAGCTGGGCCTACTGGCACTACAGAACCAGCCTTGACTACCAGTTCACGCAGCCCACATAGGAAGCTCCTAAACTGGAGGCACCCTGGAGTTGGCTAACCCGACCGCACCACGACGGGGCAAGCATAGGCGTCTCAGTGAGCTTGACACAACCCGGAAACAGCTGACGGTGCTGAAACCAGGCTTGGCACGAGGGAGTACCTGTGACAAGAACACTGCCGAGAACCAGCTGGTGGTGCTGGAACCCGGATGCGTTGCCCCAGTGTGCAAGAGCCAATGGCACCGAGGACCAGCTGACGGTGCTGGAACCCGGTTACTAAGCTGTAGGTGCCCGCGCTTAAAAGCACTACCAAGGACCGCCTGGCGTTGGCGGAACTCGGATACCCAGGAGGAGGCACCTAAGCCATAGGCTCGGCCCGGAACCAGCTGACGGTGCTGGAGCCAGGTGGTGGACCCGAAGGTCCACAGGAGAGGAGAGAACAGCTAGGCCGCGAGGCAGCCGCAGTTACCGAACCCCAACAGTCCTACAGGGGGAGCTGGGCCTACTGGCACTACAGAACCAGCCTTGACTACCAGTTCACGCAGCCCACATAGGAAGCTCCTAAACTGGAGGCACCCTGGAGTTGGCTAACCCGACCGCACCACGACGGGGCAAGCATAGGCGTCTCAGTGAGCTTGACACGACCCAGAAACAGCTGACGGTGCTGAAACCAGGTTTGGCACGAGGGAGTACCTGTGTCAAAACCACTGCCGAGAACCAGCTGGCGGTGCTGGAACCCAGATGCGTTGCCCCAGTGTGCAAGAGCCAATGGCACGACCGAGGACCAGCTGACGGTGCTGGAACCCGGTTACTAAGCTGTAGGTGCCCGCGCTTAAAAGCACTACCAAGGACCGCCTGACGTTGGCAGAACTCGGATACCCAGGAGGAGGCACCTAAGCCAAAGGCTCGGCCCGGAACCAGCTGACGGTGCTGGAACCAGGTGGTGGACCCCAAGGCCCACAGGAGAGGAGAGAACAGCTAGGCCGCGAGGCAGCCGCAGTTACCGAACCTCAACAGTCCTACAGGGGGAGCTGGGCCTACTGGCACTACAGAACCAGCCTTGACTAACAGTTCACGCAGCCCACATAGGAAGCTCCTAAACTGGAGGCACCCTGGAGTTGGCTAACCCGACCGCACCACGACGGGGCAAGCATAGGCGTCTCAGTGAGCTTGACACAACCCGGAAACAGCTGACGGTGCTGAAACCAGGTTTGGCACGAGGGAGTACCTGTGACAAAACACTGCCGAGAACCAGCTGGCGATGCTGGAACCCGGATGCGTTGCCTATCAAAGATTGTCTTCCTACAGCCCCAACTAGCGGTGTTGGAGCAAAGGGTAAGCAGGGGGAGCAGAGTGTAGGCCGAAGCCTGCACTGGAGTCAGCTTTGTGTCTGCGTTGCGTTTGCAGGACACTTTGCCGGCTACACAGCGGGGGAACAGCTGGCGGTGCTGAACTCCACTAACACATTGGCTGGTGTTTTTCTCTGTGCAGCTAGCACTTCCGGGCAAAAACTAGCGGTGTTATAGCCCAGGGGCAGCAGGAGGAGGAGAGGAGCAGAGTGTAGGCCGAAGCCTAGTTGAACCAATTTCAAAGGTAACCTTTAACCCCCCCTCAGGTGTTACAAAGTACAAGAGCCACACCTTGTGCAGCATCAATGCTGCACAAGTAAAAGGTTGCTCTATTAAGTTTTCTACTTGCACACGCTGAATGCAACACGTACACAATTTAGCCCATTCTACAGTCAAACTGTAGTTGAGGCGTGACTTGTATTTTTAAGGAGACGCAGCAGGTGTCCCAAATAACGCCTTTGTGCTTGGCGCAGCTTCCTGAGCGTTGTTTTTTGCTGTACAGGAGTCTGCGCTCTTGTGTTATCCCTTGGCAATGCCCTGTTAGCGCTGCCCGTCTTATGACCTCATTTCATGTTGGCCGCTGCGGTTAACGATGGCCATAAATCCCAGACCCACAGTGCCTTTTCATAAAGTCACACTGCGGTGCTGGGATTTGTGGCCTTGAGCAGTAAATATTTTCGACGCTCACACACGTCCTTACACCTGCTTCAGACTGTGCGGACTCTGCTGATCCCTTTTCGCATGCCGCGGCCATGAGGCCGCACAGTCTGAAGAAGGCGGAAGGAGATGAGTGACGACAGGCGAACATATGCACTGCTCGTGCCCATAAACCACACCCTCGCTGACAAAATAAATTAGACAACGAGGGGTGTTGTTTCACGCAGGGCGGATGCACAGGCGCAGCCAGCTAACCATGATGTCAAAAGACGGGAAGCGCTACCAAGGGGGGTGCTGCGTATCATTAGAAAGGAAAGTCACACCTCAGGGACAGTGGAATGGTCTCAATGAGACACATTTTGCACGTGTTGAGTTCCACGTGGGCAAGGAGAAAAAGTCAGCCACCTTGTACAAATGCAGCAGTACTGCTGAACAAGGTGGCTGTTATACATAGAAACACCTGGGGGTGGGGGGCAGGCTCCCTTCAATTTCAGTTCATGTGCCTGCATGGCGTTTGCAGGGCACGTTGCCGGCTACACAGCTGGGGAACAGCTGGCGGTGCTGAACCCCACAAACACATTGGCTGGTGTTTTTCTCTGTGCAGCTAGCACTTCCAGGCTAAAACTGGCGGTGTTATGAGCCCAGGGTCAGCAGGAGGAGGAGAGGAGCAGAGTGTAGGCCGAAGCCTGCACTGGTGGCAGCTTTTGTTATGTTGTGCCTGCGTGGCGTTTGCAGGTCACGTTGCCGGCTACACAGCTGGGGAACAGCTGGCGGTGCTGAACCCCAGTAACACATTGGCTGGTGTTTTTCTCTGTGAAGCTAGCACGTCCGGGCAAAAACTGGCGGTGTTAGAGCCCAGGGTCAGCAGGAGGAGGAGAGGAGCAGAGTGTAGGCCGAAGCCTAGTTGAACCAATTTCAAAGGTAACCTTTAACCCCCCCTCAGGTGTTGCAAGGTACAAGAGCCACACCTTGTGCAGCATTAATGCTGCACAAGTAAAAGGTTGCTCTATTTAGTTTGCTCCTTGCACACGCTGAATAAAACACGTACACTGTTTAGCCCATTATACTGTCAAACAGTAGTGGAGGCGTGACTTGTCTTTTTAAGGAGATGCAGCACAGGTGTCAAAATTTACACCTAGGTGCTGGGCGAAGATTCCTGAGCGTAGTTATTTGCTGTACAGGAGTCTGCGCTCTTGTTATCCCTTGGCCATGCGCTGTGAGCGATGCCTGTCTTCTCACCTCATTTCATGTTGGCCGGTGCGGTTAGCGATGGCCATGAAACCCAGACCCGCAGTGTCTTTTAATAAAGTCACACTGCAGAGCTGGGATTCGTGACCTTGCGCAGTAAATTTTGTCGCCTGTCCCTCATGTCCTTACACCTGCATCAGACTGGGCGGCCTCATCTGATCCCTTCTCGCATGCCGCGGCCATGAGGCCGCACATTCTGAAGAAGGCGGAAGGAGATGAGTAAAGACAGGCGAAGATATCCACTGCTCGTGCCCATCAATCACACCCTCGCAGTCAAAATAAGCAAGACAACGAGGAGCGTGGTTTCAGGCAGGGCGGACGCACAGCCGCAGCCAGCCAACCAAAGATGTCAGAAGACGGGCAGCGCTAACAAGGGGGGTGCTGCGTGTCATTAAAAAGGAAAGTCACACCTCAGGGACATTGTAATGGTCTGTAATGAGACACATTTTTTCCGTGTTTAATTAAACGTGGGCAAGTAGACAAAGTCAGCCACCTTGTACAAATGCAGCAGTACTGCTGTACAAGGTGGCTGTTATACATAGAAACACCTTGTGGTGGGTGGCAGGGTCCCTTTAATTTCAGTTCATGTGCCTGCGTGGCATTTGCAGGTCACGTTGCCGGCTACACAGCAGGGGAACAGCTGGCGGTGCTGAACCCCACTAACACATTGGCTGGTGTTTTTCTCTGTGCAGCTAGCACTTCCGGGCAAAAACTAGCGGTGTTAGAGCCCAGGGTCAGCAGGAGGATGAGAGGAGCAGAGTGTAGGCCGAAGCCTGCACTGGTGGCAGCTTTTGTTCTGTTGTGCCTGCGTGGCGTTTGCAGGTCACGTTGCCGGCTACACAGCTGGGGAACAGCTGGCGGTGCTGAACCCCACTAACACATTGGCTGGTGTTTTTCTCTGTGCAGCTAGCACGTCAGGGCAAAAACTAGCGGTGTTAGAGCCCAGGGTCAGCAGGAGGAGGAGAGGAGCAGAGTGTAGGCCGAAGCCTAGTTGAACCAATTTCAAAGGAAACCTTTAACCCCCCCTCAGGTGTTGCAAGGTACAAGAGCAACACCTTGAACAGCATTAATGCTGCACAAGTCTAAGGTTGCTCTCTTCATTTTGCTCCTTGCACACGCTGAATAAAACACGTACACTATTTAGCCCTTTATACTGTCAAACAGTAGTGGAGGCGTGACTTTTCTTTTGAAGAAGACGCAGCACAGGTGTCAAAATTTACACCTAGGTGCTGGGCGCAGACTCCTTACCGTTGTTATTTGCAGTACAGGAGAGTGCGCTCTTGTGTTATCCCTTGGCAATACCCTGTTAGTGCAGGCCGTCTTATGACCTCATTTCATGTTGGCCGGTGCGGTTAACGATGGCCATAAATCCCAGACCCACAGTGCCTTTCCATAAAGTCACACTGCGGTGCTGGGATTCGTGGCCTTGTGCAGTAAATATGTTTGCCGCTCACACATGTCCTTACACCTGCTTCAGACTGGGCGGCCTCAGCTGATCCCTTATTGCCTGCCACGGCCATGAGGCCGCACAGTCTGAAGAAGGCGGAAGGAGGGGAGTGAAGACAGGCGAACATATGCACTGCTCGTGCCCATCAATCACACCCTCGCAGTCAAAATATATGAGACAACGAGGGGCGTTGTGTCGGGCAGGGCGGACGCACAGGCACAGCCAGCCAACCAATGATGTCTGAAGATGGGCAGCGCTAACAATGGGGGTGCTGCGTGTCATTAAAAAGGAAAGTCACACCTCAGGGACACTGTAATGGTCTCTAATGAGACACATTTTTTACGTGTTGAGTTCCACGTGGGCAATGAGAAAAAGTCAGCCACCTTGTACAAATGCAGCAGTACTGCTGTACAAGGTGGCTGTTATACATAGAAACACCTGGGGGTGGGGGGCAGGCTCACTTCAATTTCAGTTCATGTGCCTGCGTGGCATTTGCAGGTCACATTGCCGGCTACACAGCAGGGGAACAGCTGGCGGTGAAGAACCCCACTAACACATTGGCTGGTGTTTTTCTCTGTGCAGCTAGCAATTCCGGGCAAAAACTAGCGTTGTTAGAGCCCAGGGTCAGCAGGAGGAGGAGAGGAGCAGAGTGTAGGCCGAAGCCAGCACTGGTGGCAGCTTTTGGTCAGTTGTGCCAGCGTGGCTTGTGCTGGACACGATGCAGGCTACACAGCAGGGGAACAGCTGGCGGTGCTGAACCCCACTAACACATTGACTGGTGTTTTTCTCTGTGCAGCTAGCACGTCCGGGCAAAAACTGGCGGTGTTAGAGCCCAGGGTCAGCAGGAGGAGGAGAGGAGCAGAGTGTAGGCCGAAGCCTAGTTGAACCAATTTCAAAGGTAACCTTTAACCCCCCCTCAGGTGTTGCAAGGTACAAGAGCCACATCTTGTGCATCATTAATGCTGCACAAGTAAAAGGTTGCTCTCTTAATTTTGCTACTTGCACACGCTGAATAAAACACGTACACTATGTAGCCCATTCTACTGTAAAACAGTAGTGGAGGCGTGACTTGTCTTTTTAAAGAAAAGCAGCCCAGGTGTCGAAAATAACACCTTGGTGCATGGGCGCAGCTTCCTGAGCGTTGTTATTTGCTGTACAGGAGTCTGCGCTCTTGTTATCCCTTGGCCATGTGCTGTGAGCGCTTCCTGTCTTCTGACCTCATTTCATGTCGGCCGATGCGGTTAGCGATGGACATGAATCCCAGACCCACAGTGTGTTTTCAAAAAATCACACTGCGTGGCTGGGATTCGTGGCCTTGTGCAGTAAATATGTTTGCCGCTCACACATGTCCTTACACCTGCTTCAGACTGGGCGGCCTCATCTGATCCCTTATCGCATGCCGCGGTCATGAGGCCACCCAGTCTGAAGAAGGCGGAAGGAGATGAGTGAACACAGGCAAACATATGCACTGCACATGCCCATCAATCACATCCTCGTTGTCCAAAAAAATAAGACACCGAGGGGCGTTGTTTCGAGCAGGGCAGACGCACAGGCGCAGCCAGCTAACCAATGATGCCAAAAGACGGGCAGCGCTAACAAGGGTGGTGCTGCGTATCATTAGAAAGGAAAGTCACACCTCAGGGACAGTGGAATGGTCTCAATGAGACACATTTAGTACGTGTTTAATTAAACGTGGGCAAGGAGAAAAAGTCTGCCACCTTGTACAAATGCAGCAGTACTGCTGTACAAGGTGGCTGTTATACATAGAAACACCTGGGGGTGGGGGGCAGGCTTCCTTCAATTTCAGTTCATGTGCCTGCGTGGCGTTTGCAGGACACGTTGCCAGCTACACAGCAGGGGAACAGCTGGCGTTGCTGAACCCCACTGACACATTGACTGGTGTTTTTCTCTGTGCAGCTCGCATGTCCGGGCAAAAACTGGCGGTGTTAGAGCCCAGGGTCAGCAGGAGGAGGAGAGGAGCAAAGTGCAGGCCGAAGCCTGCACTGGTGGCAGCTTTTGGTCGGTTGTGCCAGCGTGGCTTGTGCTGGATACGATGCCGGCTACACAGCAGGGGAACAGCTGGCGTTGCTGAACCCCACTGACACATTGACTGGTGTTTTTCTCTGTGAAGCTCGCATTTCCGGGCAAAAACTAGCGGTGTTAGAGCCCAGGGTCAGCAGGAGGAGGAGAGGAGCAGAGTGTAGGCCGAAGCCTAGTTGAACCAATTTCAAAGGTAACCTTTAACCCCCCCTCAGGTGTTGCAAGGTACAAGAGCCACACCTTGTGCAGCATTAATGCTGCACAAGTAAAAGGTTGCTCTATTTAGTTTGCTCCTTGCACACGCTGAATAAAACACGTAGACTATTTAGCCCATTATACTGTCAAACAGTAGTGGAGGCGTGACTTGTCTTTTTAAGGAGACGCAGCACAGGTGTCAAAATTTACACCTAGGTGGTGGGCGCAGATTCCTGAGCGTTGTTATTAGCTGTACAGGAGTCTGCGCTATTGTGATCCCTTGGCCATGCGCTGTGAGCGCTGCCCGTCTTCTCACCTCATTTCATGTTGGCCGTTGCGGTTAGCAATGGATATGAATCCCAGGCCCACAGTGTGTTTTTCAAAAAATAACACTGCGTGGCTGGGATTCGTGGCCTTGTGCAGTAAATATGTTTGCCGCTCACACATGTCCTTACACCTGCTTCAGACTGGGCGGCCTCAGCTGATCCCTTATCGCCTACCACGGCCAGGAGGCCGCACAGTCTGAAGAAGGCGGAAGGAGATGAGTTAAGACAGGCGAACATATGCACTGCACATGCCCATCAATCACACCCTCGCAGCCAAAATATATGAAACGAGGGGGGTTGTGTCGGGCAGGGCGGACGCACAGGCACAGGCAGCCAACCAATGATGTCAGAAGACGGGCAGCGCTACCAAGGGGGGTGGTGCGTGTCATTAAAAAGGAAAGTCACACCTCAGGGACATTGTAATGGTCTGTAATGAGACACATATTTTACGTGTTTAATTCTACGTGGGCAAGGATTAAAAAACAGCCACCTTGTACAAATGCAGCAGTACTGCTGTACTAGGTGGCTGTTATACATAGAAACACCTGGGGGGGTGGGGCCAGGTTCCCTTTAATTTCAGTTCATGTGCCTGCGTGGCGTTTGCAGGTCACGTTGCCGGCTACACAGCAGGGGAACAGCTGGCGTTGCTGAACCCCACTAACACATTGGCTGGTGTTTTTCTCTGTGAAGCTCGCATATCCGGGCAAAAACTAGCGGTGTTAGAGCCCAGGGTCAGCAGGAGGAGGAGAGGAGCAGAGTGTAGGCCGAAGCCTGCACTGGTGGCAGCTTTTGTTCTGTTGTGCCAGCGTGGCTTGTGCTGGACACGTTGCCGACTACACAGCAGGGGAACAGCTGGCGGTGCTGAACCCCACTGACACATCACCTAGTGTTTTTTCTGTGTAGACAACACTTCCAGGTGGCAACTGACAGTGTTGAAACCCAGGGAATCAAAGAGGAGCAGAGTGTAGGCCGAAGCCTGCAGTGGAGCAAGTTGAAAGGGAACCTTTAACCCCCCCCCCAGGCATTTGTTGCTGAAAGAGCCATCTTGTACAGCAGTAATATTGCACATGGAAAATGGTGGCTCCGAAAATTATGCTCCTTGCAAACGCTGAAGTACACACTCATATAATGTGTCCCCTCACACTGTCAAACCGTCCCGGAAGTGGGACTTTCCTTTGTAATGTGACACAGCAAAGCCATCATTCCAACCCCCTTGGTGCCGTGCGCCACCTCCTCAACGTTGTTTGGTTCTGTCACGGAGCCCGCGCTGTAATGTTATCCCTTGGCCATGCACAGTTAGCGGTGCCCGTCTTCTGACATCATGTAGGTGTCAGGCTGGCAGTGCCTGTGCGTCCAAGCTGCCCGAGATCCAACCTTGCAGTGTCATCTAATGTAGTCCCACTGCGGGCCAGGGATCCATGGGCATGCGCAGTGCATATCATCGCCTCTCACTCACCTCCTTCCTGCTTCTTCAGACTGTGCGGCGTCACGGCCGTGGCATGCTATTAGGGATCAGCTGACGCCGCCTAGTCTGAAGAAGCGTGAAGAAGGGGAGTGAGAGGCTAGTATATGCACTGCGCATGGCCATGGATACCAGGCCTACTGTGGGATCACATTAGACGACACTGCGAGGTGGGATTTCGGGCAGCGTGGACGCACAGGCGCAGCCAGGACGACAACAAATGATGTCAGAGGACGGGCAGCGCAAACTGTGCATGGCCAAGGGATAACATAACAGCGCAGGGTCCATGACGGAATCAAACAACGCTAAGGAGCCAGCGCACGGTGGCAAGGGGGTAGCAATGATGGCTGTGCTGCGTCACATTACAAAGGAAAGTCCAACCTCCGGGACGGTTGGACGGTGTGAGGGGACACATTACATGAGAGTGTAGTTCAGCGTTTGCAAGGGGCATAATTTCAAGAGCGACCTTTCCCTTGTGCAGTATTAGTGCTGCACATGGTGGCTCTTTCAGTAACAAACGCCTGGGGGGGGGGGGACAGGTCCCCTTACATTTTAGGTGTGCCAGCGTGGCGGTCGCATGACATGTTGCTGGATACACAGCTGGGGATCAGCTGACGTTACTGAACCCCAATAACAGAGGAACGACTGTTGACTGTGCAGACAGCACTTCCAGGCACCAACTGGCGGTGTTAGAGCCCAGGGACAGCAGGAGGAGCAGATTGGAGGTATTGCCGCACACACAGCTGGGGATCAGCTGACGTTACTGAACCCCAATAACAGAGGAGCGACTGTTAACTGTGCACACAGCACTTCCAGGCACCAACTGGCGGTGTTGGAGCCCAGGGACAGCAGGAGGAGCAGATTGGAGGTATTGCCGCACACACAGCTGGGGATCAGCTGACGTTACTGAACCCCAATAACAGAGGAGCGACTGTTAACTGTGCACACAGCACTTCCAGGCACCAACTGGCGGTGTTAGAGCCCAGGGTCAGCAGGAGGAGCAGAGGAACAGAGTGTAGGACGAAGCCTGATTGGAGCAAGTTGAAAGGGAACCTTTAACCCCCCCCAAGACGTTTGTAGCTGAAAGAGCCATCTTGTGCAGCACTAAGGATGCAAAAGGAAAAGGTTGCTCTTTTAATTATGCTCCTTGCAAACACTGAAGTAAACACTAAAAATGTGTCCCCTTATACCGTTCAACCATCCCGGAGGTGCAAATTTCCTTCGTAATGGGACACAGCACAGCTGTCATTCCTATCCCCTTGGTGCCGTGCGCTGCCTCCTCAGCGTTGTTTTAAGCTGTCACGGAGCCTGCGCTGTTCTGTTAGCCCTTGGCCATGCCCAATTAGCGCTGCCTGTCTTCTGACATAATTTGGTGTCAGGCTGTCAGTGCCTGTGCGTCCACGCTGCTCCAGATCCCACCTCGCAGTCTCGTCTAACGTAATCCCACTGCAGGCCTTGGATCCATGGGCATGCGCAGTGCATATCATCGCCTCTCACTCACCTCCTTCCTGCTTCTTCAGACTGTGCGGCGTCACGGCCGTGGCATGCTATTAGGGATCAGCTGACGCCGCCTAGTCTGAAGAAGCGTGAAGAAGGGGAGTGAGACGCTAGTATATGCACTGCGCATGCCCATGGATCCCAGGCCCGCAGTGTGACTCAATCAGAAGACACTGCGAGGCGGGATCTCGGGCAGCGCGGCCGCACAGGCGCAGCCAGCCTGACACCAAATTAAGTCAGAAGACAGGCAGCGCAAATAGGGCATGCCCAAGGGATAACAGAACAGCGCAGGCTCCGTGACAGCTTAAAACAACGCTGAGGAGGCAGCGCATGGCACCAAGAGGGTAGGAATGACGGCTGTGCTGCGTCACATTACGAAGGAAAGTCCCAGCTCCGGGACGGTATAACGGTATCAGTGAACACATTTTATAAGTGTTAAGTTCTGCGTGTGCAAGGAGCTAAACTAAAAGAGCTACCTTTTCCTTGTGCAGCATTACTGCTGCACAAGATGGCTCTTTCAGTAACAAACGACAGGGGGGGGACAGGTTCCCTTACATTTAGGTTGTTGTGCCAGCGTGGCAGTCGCAGGACACATTGCCGGCTACACAGCTGGGGATCAGCTGACGTTACTGAAACCCAATAACACTGGGTCGTATGTTTTTACTGTGCAGCCTGCACTTCTGAGCCGCAACTGGCGGTGTTGGAGCCCAGGAATAGCAGTTCAGGTGGTAGAAAGATGAACACAGCAGGAGACCTGGATGACACCCAATTACTTAATCAGGCAGAGGAGTGGCAAATTCCTGCGAGATCCAGGCCTGGTTCATTTTCAGGAAAGTAAGCCGGTCAACGTTATCGGAGGACAGTCGCATGCGACGGTCTGTTAGTACACCACCTGCGGCACTAAAGACACGTTCCGATAAGACACTAGCCGCAGGGCAAGCCAGCACCTCCAATGCATACTGGCTTAGCTCTGGCCATGTATCCAGCTTAGAGACCCAAAACTTGAACGGGGAAGAGCCGTCTGGGAGTACAGTAAGAGGGCAAGCCATGTAGTCTGTCACCATCTGACAGAACCGTTGCCTTCTGCTGACTGGAGCCGCCGGTGATGGTGTAGACATTTGGGGCGGGCACACAAAAGTGTGCCAGAGTTGTGCCATACTGGGCTTGCCTTGGGCAGAGGCACTGCTTCTGCTCCCTCTTTGGGCAGAGCCTCCCCCACTGCCTCGACGCACTGAGCTGCTTTGTAAAGCACTAGCAGCACTCCTCTCAGTTGGACAGGAGAAGATGATGGAATTCACCAGTGTGTCGTGGTACTCCCGCAATTTACGCTCCCGGGTCAACGCTGGGATGAGGTTTTGGACGTTGTCCCGGTAGCGAGGATCGAGGAGGGTGAACACCCAATAATCAGGCATGTTGAGAATGTGGTCGATGCGGCTGTCGTTTCTCAGGCACTGCAGCATGAAATCCACCATGTGCTGCAGAGTGCCAACTGGCCCAGAAACGCTGTCCCCTGCTTGAGACATGATCTCTGCCCGCTCGTCATCACCCCACCCTCGCTGTACACACTGACCACTGGACAATTCTGTTGCTCCCTCCTCTGGACGGAGCTCTTCCTCCTCCATTGACTCCTCCTCATCCTCCTCACAAAGTGGCCCCTGCGTACCCCTTTGTGAGGAACCACGTGGCGCTGACTCTCCAGAAGCTGATGGAAAAGGTGACTCCTCATCCTCCACCTCTTCCACAACATCATCCCTTAACCCTTGCAAAGTTTGCTGAAGCAGGCAGATAAGGGGGACAGTCATGCTGACTAGTGCATCATCTGCACTTGCCATCCGCGTGGAATAATCAAAAGGACGCAAAACCTGGCAGATGTCCCTCATAGTGGCCCACTCTGTGGTTGTGAAGTCTGATCGGCGCTGACTGCGACTTCTTTGCGCCTGAGGCAGCTGGTACTCCATAACTGCTTGCTGCTGCTCACACAACCGCTCCAACATATTTAACGTGGAATTCCACCGGGTAGGTAGGTCACATATGATGCGGTGTTCCGGAAGGCGGAATCGGCACTGCAGAGCAGCAATGCGGGATCTGGCCAAGCTGGAACGCCGCAAGTGAGCACACTCTAGGCGGACCTTGTGCAGCAGGGCATCAAGATCCGGATAGTCCCTCAGAAAACTCTGCACAACCAAATTGAGCACATGTGCCAGACATGGGATGTGAGTGAGGTTGCCAAGGGCCAAAGCTGCCACCAGATTTCGGCCATTGTCACACACTACCATGCCTGGCTGGAGATTCGCTGGCAGTAACCACACATCGCTCTCCTGCTTGATGGCATTCCAGAGCTCCTGCGCTGTGTGGCTTCGATGCCCCAATGAAACTAGTTTCAAGACGGCCTGCTGACGTTTGGCCACGGCTGTGCTCATGTCGGTCATAGGTAAACGTTCACGGGTCCATGTGGAGTTGGACTGTGACGGATCCTGCAGAGAGGAATCTGAGGAACTGGTGTAAGAGGAGGAGTCGATGCGTACAGACTGGATTCCTGCAATCCTTGGAGTGGGCAGGACACGTCCTGCGCCACTCGTACGATCTGTACCTGGCTCAACAACATTAACCCAATGGGCAGTGAGGGAAACGTATCGCCCCTGTCCATGCTGACTGGTCCACGCATCGGTGGTGAGGTGGACCTTGCTACTGACGGCGTTCAGTAGCGCATGTTTTATGTTTGCCTCAACATGCCTGTGCAGGGCAGGGACAGCCTGCCTGCTGAAGTGAAAGCGGCTGGGCACCTTGTACTGTGGGACTGCCAATGCCATCAAGTCACGGAAGCTGTCAGTCTCCACCAGCCTGAACGAGAGCATTTCCAGGGACAACAGTTTGGCAATGCCTGCATTCAGAGCCTGTGCTCGGGGGTGGTTGGCCGAGAATGCCCGCCTTTTCTCCCATGCCTGTACTACCGATGGCTGTAGAGTAGACTGGGAGTGTGAGGATGACTGGGAAGGTGGTGCTGTGGGTGGAATTACACAAGGTCTCTGGACAACAGTGCCAGAGGTTCTTCCATGGCGATCCTGGGAGGAAGCCAAACCAGCTGTGCGTGAGCTGGAGGAAGAGGCAACACGAGCTGAAGAGGTGGTAGCTGCCGCTGTTGGTTGGCCTACATCTTCAGTCTGTTTCTGTAACTCCACCGCGTGCCTGGTCCGCACATGTTTCCACATATTTGTGGTATTGAGGTTGCTGACATTTTTCCCTCTTTTTACTTTCTGATGACACAGCTTGCATTTGACAAAACAAATGTCATCTGCAACTGTGTCAAAAAAGGACCAGGCACTGCAAGTCTTGGGAGCGCCCTTTTTGGCTTTGGAAAGAGACAGGCTCCTAACGGGTGCCAAAGTGGAGGCTACAGGCTCCGCAGTCTTCCCCCTCCCTCTCCCTCTTTGGCCCGTAAGGGGAAGCTCTTCCTCAGAGCTGCTCCCACCACCTTCCTGTTCCTCACGCCACGATGGGTCAAGGACCTCATCATCTCCACTACCCTCTGCCACCAACTGCTCCTCCTGGGTAGTCTCAGCAGCACAGTACGCATCAGAAAGCGGCACCTGAGTTTCATCATCAGATGCGTACTGCGCTGTGGTCACCGGAGGCACTGGCCCACCTGCCTCTTCAGAGTCAGAGAGAAAAAGCTGTTGGGCATCACTGCACACTGCCTCTTCTTCCATTTCTCCAATGCTGCTTGGCTGGCCCCCTGTTTCCAAGCCAAGAGATTCAGAGAACAGAAGTAGAGACGGCTCCTGTCCTGGGCTCTCTGACTGCCTGGCCAATTTGGCAGGTGGTGAAGAGACAGATGGCTGCTCTCCAGTGCTCTGTGCCTGAGAGGATGTGGCACTAACTGAAGTCGATGCCGAGGCGTTAGCTGCCATCCACCCGACAACGGCTTCAATTTGGTCTTCACGCAGCAGCGGTGCACGGCGCTCTCCGACAAAGCTGCGCATGAAGGACTGTTCCCTGCTGAAACTGAGTGACGACGAGTCACCGGCGCCCGCAGCAGGCACAGAATCACCACGTCCTCTCCCTGCTCCTCTCCCTGCTCCGCGCCCACGCCCACGTGCCTTACTCCCTGCCCTCTTCATCTTGGTTGACAGATAAAGATAAGCAGAAAAGTACTAAGGCCTTAGTGTGCTTATTCCTGAAATGCTCCTCCTAACAGGTGTAAGAAACACTAATGTTGTAAAGTGTGGACTAAACTTTATTATTTTTCAAATGTGGCCTACACAAGTGTTAAGTTGTGTTTAGTGAACTTTACTTTTTTTGTGTGCAGATCGGGCTACAGAGCTAGTTTAAATCACACGGAGACCGTGCAGACAGCCGTAAACGGCGCTGCAAGGCCAAAAAACCCTCCTCTAGGTTATCCTATGTAGTGTTTTTCCACTATTTAGCTGGAGACGGGTGAAAAGACACTAATAGGAATTTTTTTTTTTAAATTTTAAACCGGCTGCACTATTTGAAAAAAAGGAAATTGTTTTTCAAGGTATGAGGCAGTAACGCACCCTGAGCTGAATCCAACCGGCTATAGCTGCACACAGACTACAGGGCGAGCTGCGCTCACACAGAGACTGTGCAGACAGCCGTAAACGGCGCTGCAAGGCCTAATAAACCCCCTCTAGGTTATCCTATGTAGTGTTTTTCCACTATTTAGCTGGAGACGGGTGGAAAAACAGTAATAGGAATTTTTTTTTTTAAATTTTAAACAGGCTGCACTATTTGAAAAAAAGGAAAATTTTTCTCAAGGTATGAGCCAGTAACGAACCCTGAGCTGAATCCAACCGGCTATGGCTGCACACAGACTACAGGGCGAGCTGGGCTCACACGGAGACCGTGCAGACAGCCGTAAACGGCGCTGCAAGGCCCAAAAACCCCCCTCTAGGTTATCCTATGTAGTGTTTTTCCACAATTTAGCTGGAGACGGGTGGAAAAACACTAATAGGGAATTTTTTAAAAAATTTTTAAACAGGCTGCACTATTTGAAAAAAAGGAAAATTTTTCTCAAGGTATGAGCCAGTAACGAACCCTGAGCTGAATCCAACCGGCTATGGCTGCACACAGACTACAGGGCGAGCTGGGCTCACACGGAGACCGTGCAGACAGCCGTAAACGGCGCTGCAAGGCCCAAAAACCCCCTCTAGGTTATCCTATGTAGTGTTTTTCCACAATTTAGCTGGAGACGGGTGGAAAAACACTAATAGGGAATTTTTTTTTAAATTTTTAAACAGGCTGCACTATTTGAAAAAAAGGAAAATTTTTATCAAGGTATGAGCCAGTAACGAACCCTGAGCTGAATCCAACCGGCTATGGCTGCACACAGACTACAGGGCGAGCTGGGCTCACAGGGAGACCGTGCAGACAGCCGTAAACGGCGCTGCAAGGCCCAAAAACCCCCCTCTAGGTTATCCTATGTAGTGTTTTTCCACAATTTAGCTGGAGACTGGTGGAAAAACACTAATAGGAAATTTGAGAAAAAATGTGCAGCAGGCTGCACTATGAGCAAAAAAGGACAACTGTGTGAGGCAGTGTGAACCCCCCCTGAGCTGAATACAACCGGGTATATGGCTGCACAGAGACTACAGAGTGAGCTGCACACACACACACACACAGAGACCTTGCAGAACGCTGTTAAAACAGCGCTGCAAGGCAAGAGCAAGGTGAACAGTGAAGAACACACAGCGTTTTGCTAAATTAGCCTTTGGAAAGGAAAATAAAGCAATTAGCTAGCTCAACTGGCCCTCAGTTAGAACACAGCATCCTGTCCCTAACTGAAATCACAGCAGAGTGAGCGCAAAATGGCGGCAGCATTTTTTATAGTGCAGAGTGACATCATTTCAGCAGCCAATCACAGCCTTGCCAGTACTTACATGCCCACCATGCTAAACAGGATGTGCCCACACTTCCAATCATTCCGCATTGGCTGCTGCGTTCAGTTTGAATTCTGGGAACTTCCGATTCCGGTATCCGATACGCGGGAAGTATCAGAATTCGGTATCGGAATTCCGATACCGCAAATATCGGCCGATACCCGATACTTGCGGTATCGGAATGCTCAACACTACTTTTAAGTTTTTAAATATTGCTGCAGGAGCTCTGTTGTGCGCTTCAACCTGCTGAAATCAAGTTTACCACTTTAAGTACTTGGGTTGCCATTCTCCTGTCTTTCAGAAATTCTAGGACCCAAGAGAAATAAATGCATCAGGACAACAGAGATAAAAACAGTTCCACTATGGGCAAGTTTTTGTATAGTGGTGCACTTTTTTGGGACAATTTTTTTTCTCAGGGAGAAAAATTTTACATTTACTTCTATCCCCCAACCAAATTTCCCTCTGCCATCCTGATGTGACTTCAATGAACTCCGAGTAAAAGTCTGTTCTCAACTACACCAAAAATACCAGTTAACCAACTGTGATGGCTATTTAGCCGTAAACAAAGTCTATCAAAGTCGAATCAGTTTTTCCTCAGAAACTTTCTCCTGAAACAAAAAGGAGTTGGTCAGTTTGCATGCCATGTCGGGACCTAGGCATGCATTAGGATTCTTAATTACAGAACAAACAGGAAACATGCAGAAAATCCAGAAGTTCCAGACTTTGGCAATAAATGTGGCCTGAAACAGACAATATTTGCTTATAAACTTTGACTACTTTTGCGCCAGTAGTTAGGTGCGTGCATGGTTGACCACTGCGGTGGCACAGTGTTAGTACTCTTACCACCCCGGCTTTGTTTGAGCAAACAATGTGTGTATATGGATGGATGGGGGGTCCCTCGAGCAGGTGATTGGTACCGTTAATGACTGTGGCTTAACGCCTTAACGGTATCCAACACCTCTCACCCTAGGTCTTGGCCTTTTCCGTCTCTCAGCAGCATTCCTGCCAGAAATCTCCTCACATCTCGACAGAGTACACATAATTGGTATCGCTACATCTGGAACGACCCTATCTATAAAACTGTCATAGTATTTAATCTAAACTGCGAACACGGTAAAAAAAATGGCAAAAAATTGTTTTTATTTTTAATAAAAATTATGTTGGTACTTCTGAATCCCATTTCTTTGGAATTTACCCTGAAACCCCTACTTAAGTGCTCGGCATAGAACACAAGAATGTGATCCCAGCCTTATAATGGAAGCAATAAAAAAGTTATGTACCCTAAAATGTTACCAGCTTATCCCACATGAAACCTGCCGCCACTCAGGTCTGTCATCTGTCATCTCTCACTGGAAATATAGGGGTTCCCACTTGAGATGGGCGGACCCTTGGATGTTCGGATCTGGATGAACAGTTAAAAAAAGGTTCGAGTTCAGGTACCAGAACAGTACCCGACCCAAACCTGGACCTCATTCACTTGAATGGGGGGCTTGAACATCCAGCGTTTGCCAAGCTGTCATGTGAATGAAAGCACAGCAAACACTGCTTCTGATCGGCGGTACAATCATTACTGCCATTCAGATGCAGTTCCCTCAGCTGTGATCGAAGGTATAAAGTTTACATCATCTAAGTGGCTGATCACTGTTTGCAACATATGTAAATAATGAGTGTACTGCGTTTTAGAAGTGTTTTTTCAATCTTTTTAATTCACAATGTGTTTCGGAATAGTGCGGATTCCTTCATCAGGGCTACCTGCATTTTTTTTATTAAGCTACATTAGCACCTTGGAATAGGTACTGCACTGTTTTAGTCTAGTTTGCACGTCCAATTACAAGGGTGTTCCACTGTATGTGGATATGCATATATATATATATATATATATATTAATCCGGAGAACAAATGGAAGTTTGTATAAAAATTAACAAGCTTTATTAGAGACAATACATATACCATAGTTTAAAAACAAGCTCATATCCAAAAGTGACTGTGCATTAGACGCTATAATGCAAAAAAGACGCCAGACAAAAAAGGGTTTGCCACTGAATAAACATATTGTGCACATAATTGCATGGTAAATGTAGGTATAGACAAATATATTCTGACACTATACCCAAAAGAACCCTACCAATCACATGTGGGGATAAACCATATTGCAAATTGTAAACCCCTAATGATAGCGATTCCCAGCCTCCGGTACGCGTAATGTGTGTCAGGCATATATAAAATTACTTTGCCCCATATTGTGTCCATAAGCAGAGGGTAGTCAGAACAGCATGTCTTACCTAATGTGGCCGGACCCTAAGCACGCACCCCGACGCGCGTTTCGCTGCTAATAGCGTTGCTTTATCAAGGGGAAGTGTGATTTTGTTGAGGGAGGATCTAAAGTAATCCTTCACGGTTGACTCAGTGATTTCCAAATTAATCTAAAGGGCGTTGCCGGCAACTGAAAATGACCAGACGGAGACTCGTGCCTCTGTGTGGGTGATCGAGCAGATCTCTGGGCCCCTGTTTATTGTCTGACTTTTCATAGTCATAGAAATTATACTTCAACCAATCAGCATAAGAACACGTTCACAGTTCTTAACCTATAAGAATACAGGAAAAACTTAACCATGAGGATACAGGAAAAATGGAAACTACAGATATGGTCACGTCTTTTTGGCATAGAAAAACATATTAACAGATGCCTCAGTCTTGTATAGCGATACCCCCATGAGTCTCTTATCTGGCTCACTCGAGTTAGAATACTCAAGGTCTTTATACCAATTATGAACCATAGACTAGCTGAATAACAAAATGTTATCTTCGTGAGAAACGGGTCAGAATTATTTCATAGCAGCTGTAACCTTCTACCTAAGTAAATAACAGAATTTATCTTTAACCAACAACAAAATGGAGTCAAAGCACAAAATGGAGAATCTTTCATAATTTGTTCGTTCACATTCCCCCCTAGATAAATTTTGTTAATTAATGTCCAGCATCAGAGGTACTATCCCAAGCTATAAGCTCGAGGGGTACTGGTCTTCACATGACTGGTGCCATGTTACCAGCCATGGCTGTTGCGGCGTACCCATCCCCCCTGTATACTAGAATTTATGAAAAACAATTGTTTATAATGGTGGTGGGGATCTTTTGAAGATAGCCATGCGCTTGGCTTCAACATCTTCATCAGGTAACTTTGTGAAATCGGTGTAGAGAAGAGCAGGGGTGGCAACGCTTTTGGTTTCATCATTAGTTGTCTTAGTGCAGAATTTCCTAATACCTACAGAAATACACCAAAGAACAAGTTTTAGTATTACATACATAACAAGGATAAAGGCAGCGACATGTAACAAACTTTACAAAATTCCAGCTATCCAGCCCCCAAGTCCCTCAAACCAATTGGCTGGATTAAGAAAGGAGAATATATCTGCCCACCAACTGTCCTTATTACGGTCATTGTCTTTATCATATTAATCTCTGAGTCTTTGAATATCTTCTAACTTATGTGAATACTGGCAGCCATCTTAAATACAGTTAAATTTGCATTAGCAAGCATAAGGGGAAAAACTTATTGTTTAATATATAAAAGTACAAAAGAGTATAAAGATATACAGTTAGGTCCATATATATTTGGACAGAGACAACATTTTTCTAATTTTGGTTATAGACATTACCACAATGAATTTTAAACAAAACAATTCAGATGCAGTTGAAGTTCAAACGCTCAGCTTTCATTTGAGTGTATCCACATTAAAATTGGATGAAGGGTTTAGGAGTTTCAGCTCCTTAACATGTGCCACCCTGTTTTTAAAGGGACCAAAAGTAATTGGACAGATTCAAGAATTTTAAATAAAATGTTCATTTTTAGTACTTGGTTGAAAACCCTTTGTTGGCAATGACTGCCTGAAGTCTTGAACTCATGGTCATCACCAGACGCTGTGTTTCCTCCTATTTGATGCTCTGCCAGGCCTTCACTGCGGTGATTTTCAGTTGCTGTTTGTTTGTGGGCCTTTCTGTCTGAAGTTTAGTCTTTAACAAGTGAAATGCATGCTCAATTGGGTTGAGATCAGGTGACTGACTTGGCCATTCAAGAATATTCCACTTCTTTGCTTTAATAAACTCCTGGGTTGCTATGGCTTTATGTTTTGGGTCGACCAATCAGTTTGGCTGCATTTGGCTAGATCTGAGCACACAGTATAGCTCTGAATACCTCAGAATTCTTTCGGCTGCTTCTGTCCTGTGTCACATCATCAATAAACACTAGTGACCCAGTGCCACTGGCAGCCATGCATGCCCAAGCCATCACACTGCCTCCACCGAGTTTTACAGATGATGTGGTATGCTTTGGATCATGAGCTGTACCACGCCTTCGCCATACTTTTCTCTTTCCATCATTCTGGTAGAGGTTGATCTTGGTTTCGTCTGTCCAAAGAATGTTCTTCCAGAACTGTGCTGGCTTTTTAGATGTTTTTTAGCAAAGTCCAGTCTAGCCTTTTTATTCTTGATGCTTATGAGTGGCTTGCACCGTGCAGTGAACCCTCTGTATTTACTTTCATGCAGTCTTCTCTTTATGGTAGATTTGGATATTGATACACCGACCTCCTGGAGAGTGTTGGTCACTTGGTTGACTGTTGTGAAGGGGTTTCTCTTCACAATGGAGATTATTCTGCGATCATCCACCACTGTTGTCTTCTGTGGGCGCCCAGGTCTTTTTGCATTGATGAGTTCCACCAGTGCTTTCTTTCTTTCTCTGGATGTACCAAACTGTAGATTTTGACACTCCTAATATTGTAGCAATTTCTCGGATGGTTTTTTTCTGTTTTCGCAGCTTAAGGATGGCTTGTTTCACCTGCATGGAGAGCTCCTTTGACCGCATGTTTACTTCACAGCAAAACCTTCCAAATGCAAGCACCACACCTCAAATCAACTCCAGGCCTTTTATCTGCTTAATTGAGAATGACATAACAAAGGGATTGCCCACACCTATCCATGAAATAGCCTTGGAGTCAATTGTCCAATTACTTTTGGTCCCTTTAAAAACAGGGTGGCACATGTTAAGGAGCTGAACCTCCTAAACCCTTCATCCAATTTTAATGTGGATACCCTCAAATGAAAGCTGAAAGTCTGAACTTCAACTGCATGTGAATTGTTTTGTTTAAAATTCATTGTGGTAATGTCTATAACCAAAATTAGAAAAATGTTGTCTTTGTCCAAATATATATGGACCTAACTGTATATTTTCACCTTGACAATTTCACGTGTCTGCAGGACCTTAAAATAGTCATGGTAACGAACCACCTGACCGTCACCTGATTTAGCCCAGTGCCCTACTGCGCAATCGCGGCGCGAGCCCACGCCGCCGTCCGGGTCCACCCACCCAGCCCGGACCCGCCCAAACAGGGAGAACGAGCGGGCACTAATTGGTCCCGTCCGCAATCACCGCAGGACAATGCCGGACTGAGGGGCCGGAGCCGAGAGGCAGGCGCGCGCACGCGCACAACCGCAGCAGAGCCCGGAGTAAGTATTTAACCCCAAATCTAACTACATACAAGCAGTGGGTGAAATGCATTAATATACATGGTAAAGACGCTGTGTGGTAAGTCCCATATTTGTTCCGGATGACAAGGTCTTTCACTCCACTTCCAATCTCTTGCAGCTTGTAGTTTTTATTTCCACAATAAAGGACGGGGGGGGGGGAAAGGATTTAGACCCCAAATAGACTCATACCAATCAGGCCTAAATTACATAAACATGAACGCATTAAAAACAAACAAAAGTGAAATTAAAATACAGGAAACGCAGGGAAAAGGGAAGGACAAGGGGGAGGAGAGAGAAGAAAATATATAATAATATAATAAGAATATTTACATGAAGATATGATTTCACAGATATGAACCAAAATTGAGGGATTCATTCAATCCAGCGGGCTTCATGGTCCCGAGTGTCACAATCCACCTAAGTTCCCGCTGTGCCAATAGTTTCTTGGTATTGCCACCCCTAATCCCAGAATGTATCACATCTATACCCCTCACTTTAAATTCTTTGGGATTGCAATCATGTACCATACGGAAGTGCCTCGGAATGGTTTTGAGGGTTGATATATCCTCCACTAATCTAGCCGCGCTGATATCCCTCACATGCTCTCTCACGCGTATTCTCAATTCGCGTGATGTAAGTCCCACATATATAAGGGGACAACCACATGTGGCATAATAAACCACATTCTTCGTGCTACATGAGATGTATTCTCGGATCTCAAATGTTTTTTGATCTACTGAGTTAAATGTGGATGTTTGGTAAGTATTGGCGCATGCCAGAGAGTGGCCACATTTGAAAAATCCTTTTCTAGATTGAGTACTACCAAAAGGATTGGGGCTAGGCGCTACATAATGGCTCTTAACTAGTAAGTCACTCAAGTTTTTAGGGCAGGGAGGGGTCATTAGTGGTCTGTCGGTAAGAAAAGGTCTCAGGGAGGGCTCAGTGCTGAGAACAGGCCAGTATTTAGTCAAAATATGACGCATACTGTCCCACTCATGATTAAATACTGAAATGAAACGTATATTATCATCCTTTTTGTGCACAATATGTTTATTCAGTGGCAAACCCTTTTTTGTCTGGTGTCTTTTTTGCATTATAGCGTCTATTGCACAGTCACTTTTGGATATGTGCTTGTTTTTTAACTATGGTATATGTATTGTCTCTAATAAAGCTTGTTAATTTTTATACAAACTTCCATTTGTTCTCCGGATTAATATGTTAATCTCATGGGAGTATATGTGATGGTTGGGTGACTGATAGTTGTCACCACAATGAATCTGGAAATTTTTGTCTTGAGATATATATATATATATGTATATATATATATGTTTTATTTTATTTTTTATTTTTTTTAGTCAGGGGGCATGTTCTCTTTCCTTTAGTACTCATCTTTATATTGTAGCGCCCACTACTCTCTACATTTATAGAGCACACCCTCAAGAAGCGCTTTCATGCATTTATTTTGACTTTTAAACCCTACTAACTAAACGCCTCCTTTTTGCCTCCAGACCCCTGTTCAGATTAACACTCTTCCTCACATGCAATTAGCCCCAAATTTTTAGTGTTGACTTCCACATATCAGGTAACTACATCATACCATATGGGTGTATAATTTATGCATTTCCTCTAGCGCAAGTACGGTGTGTTTAATCTGGATTTGTACCCTGTTTTCCTTTCATTTTGATACCAATGGATTGGTGTCTTAAAGATCCTTCTCCATTAGTAATCTGTGGGCTTGATGTCACCAGACAGTACAGAGGTGACATAAACCCCACAGATATTACCCCACTTGCAAACACTACAGGGCTACTGGGAAGAGCCAGGCAAAGTGCCAGAATTGGTGCTTCTAATACATGTGCCTTTTCTTTTGCAGCTGTGGGCGCTATTTTTAGGCAGGGTGGGGAATATCCATGGCCCCTTACCAGCCTGAAAATACCAGCTCCCAGCTACAGTATCTTCTTTAGCAAGGCTGATTGTCAAAAATGGGGGACCTCCACCACATTGTTTTAATTACCCCTCTCTGACAGCTGAGGGTTGCAGCCCCCACAGCTGTGAGTTTTGCCTGGCTGGTTATCAAAAATACATATTCTGCAATAGTGCCACTTTGAGAGTTTTCCTAATGTTCTGGCACCTCCAAATGCAAAATAGCGCTCCTTCCTTCTCCTCCCTGATGTGTGGCATAACAGGAGCTTCTGACAACATGTGGAATCACTGGGTTTAGGAGAAATTGCGCCATAAATTGTGGGGTCCAGTTTCAAAATTTTTACCACCAAAATGTTATATTTCTACATCCCAATGTTATAAAATCATGTGATACACATGTAGGTTCAAAATCATCACTACACACCCAGGTGAAATCCTTAAGCAGTGAAGTTTCCAACATTGGATCACTTGGTGGATTATCTGCTGATCTGGCACCTCAGGGGCTCGGCTAAAGAAGCCCACAATCTATTCAAACGGAATCTACATTCTAAAAGTCAACAGGAACACATGGGCTACTTGCACAGTGAACAAGTCTGTATGATCATGTTCACACACCACCAAGAAACCTGAAGACACAAAAGAGAATAGTAAAACCAAAAACACTCAGTTTGAAAAAATGTTGCATTCTAAAAGTCAAGTAGTACTCCTTCCCATCCGATCCCCGCTATGTGAAAAAGCAGTAATTCGCAACCACATATGGGATACTGTCACATTTGGTAAAAATTGAAAAACAAATTATAGGGTCCATTTTCTTCCATTAACCCTGTTGTAATTTATAAATTTGATGCTAAAACAGTAATTTAGTGTAAAGTAATTTTATTGTTTTCACATCTAAATGTTATAAATTTTTGTTAATCATCTGTAGGTTAACCCCTTTCTGACATCTGACGTACTATCCCGTCGAGGTGGGTTGGGCCCGTATGACCACCGATGGGATAGTATGTCATATTCGATTGGCCGCGCTCACGGGGTGAGCACTGCCGATCGCGCCCAGGTGTCAGCTGACTATCGCAGCTGACGTCTGGCACTATGTGCCAGGAGTGGTCACAGACCACCCCTGGCACATTAACCCCTGGCACACTGTGATCAAACATGATCACAGTGTTCCGGCAGTATAGGGAAGCATGATGTGATCACGTTGCTCTGAGGGTCTCCTACCTCCATCCTCCCTGCAGCAGGCCCGGATCCAAAATGGCCGCGGGGCTGCTAGGGTTAGGGCTAGGGATAGGGTTAGGGCTAAGGTTAGGGTTAGGGCTAGGGTCAGGGTTAGGGTTGGGGCTAGAGTTAGGGCTAGGGTTAGGGTTAGGGCTAGGGTTGGGGCTAGGGTTAAGGCAACAGTTAGGGTAGAGGCTAAAGTTAGGGTTAGGTTTGGGGCTAAAGTTAGGGTTAGGGTTTGGATTACATTTACGTTTGGGAATAGGGTTGGGATTAGGGTTAGGAGTGTGTCAATTTTAGGGGTGTGGTTAGAGTTACTGTTGGTATTAGGGTTGGGGCTGTGTTTGGATTAGGGTTTCAGTTTTAATTGTGGGGTTTCCACTGTTTAGGCACGTCAGGGGCTCTCCAAATGCGGCATGGCATTCGATCTCAATTCCAGCCAATTCTGCGTTGAAAAAGGAAAACAGTGTTCCTTCCCTTCCAAGCTCTCCCGTGCCCAACTCCCAAACTCCCAAACAGGGGTTTACCCCAACATATGGGGTATCAGCATACTCAAAACACATTGGACAACTTTTGGGGTCTAATTTCTCCTGTTACCCTTGGAAAAATACAAAACTGGGGGCTAAAAATTAATTTTTGTGGAAAAAAAGATTTTTTATTTTCACGGCTCTGCGTTATAAACTGTAGTGAAACACTTGGGGGTTCAAAGTTCTCACAACACATCTAGATAAGTTCCTTGGGGGGTCTAGTTTCCAATATCGGGTCACTTGTGGGGGGTTTCTACTGTTTAGGTACATTAGGGGCTCTGCAAACGCAATGTGATGCCTGCAGACTAATCCATCTAAGTCTGCATTCCAAATGACCCTCCTTCCCTTTCAAGCTCTGCCATGCACTTAAATGGTGGTTCCCCCCACATTTGGGGTACCAGCGTACTCAGGACAAATTGGACAACAACTTTTGGGGTCCAATTTCTCCTGTTACCCTTGAAAAATACAAAACTGGGGGCTAAAAAATAATTTTTGTGGAAAAAAAATATTTTTTATTTTCACGGCTCTGCGTTATAAACTGTAGTGAAACACTTGGGGGTTCAAAGCTCTCACAACACATCTAGATGAGTTCCTTAGGGGGTCTAGTTTCCAAAATGGTGTCACATGTGGGAGGTTTCAATGTTTAGGCACGTCAGTGCCTCTCTGAAAGCAACATGGCGTCCCATCTCAATTCCAGTCAATTTTGCATTGAAAAGTCCGAGCTCTGCCATGTGCCCAAACAGTGGTTTACCCCCACATATGGGGTATCAGCGTACTCAGGACCTATTGTACAACAACTTTTGGGGTCCAATTTCTTCTCTTACCCTTGGTAAAATAAAAAATTGGGGTCAAAAAATCATTTTTGTGAAAAAATATGATTTTTTATTTTTACGGCTCTGCATTATAAACTTCTGTAAAGCACTTGGTGGGTCAACATGCTCACCACACATCTAGGTAAGTTCCTTAGGTGGTCTACTTTCCAAAATGGTGTCACTTGTGGGGGGTTTCAATGTTTAGGCACATCAGTGGCTCTCCAAACGCAACATGGCGTCCCATCTCAATTCCTGTCAAATTTGCTTTGAAAAGTCAGACGGCGCTCCTTCTATTCCGAGCTCTGCCATGCGCCCAAATAGTGGTTTACCCCCACATATGGGGTATCAGTGTACTCAGGACAAATTGTACAACAACTTTTGGGGTCCATTTCTCCTGTCACCCTTGGTTAAATAAAACAAATTGGAGCTGAATTAAATTTTTAGTGAAAAAAAGTTAAATGTTCATTTTTATTTAACCCCTTCCCGACCCATGACGCCACGTAGGCGTCATGAAAGTCGGTGCCAATCCGACCTGTGACGCCTATGTGGCGTCATGGAAAGATCGCGTCCCTGCAGATCGGGTGAAAGGGTTAACTCCCATTTCACCCGATCTGCAGGGACAGGGGGAGTGGTAGTTTAGCCCAGGGGGGGGTGGCTTTACCCCCCCGTGGCTACGATCGCTCTGATTGGCTGTTGAAAGTGAAACTGCCAATCAGAGCGATTTGTAATATTTCACCTATTATAACTGGTGAAATATTACAATCCAGCCATGGCCGATGCTGCAATATCATCTGCCATGGCTGGAAACACTAATGTGCCCCCACCCCACCCCACCGATCGCCCCCCCAGCCCTCCGATCTGTCCGGTACACTGCTCCGGCTCCCCTCCGTCCTGTGCTCCGCTCCCCCCGTGCTCTTGTCCGCTCTCCCCGTGCTCCAATCACCCTCCCCCGTGCTCCAATCACCCCCCTGCACTCCGATCCACCCCCCGTGCTCCGTTTCACCCCCCGTGCTCCGTTCCACCCCCCATGCTCCGTTCCACCCCCCGTGCTCCGTTCCACCCCTCCTGCGCTCCGATCCACCCTCCATGCTCCGACCCCCCCGTGCGCCCCCCCTCCCCATCATACTTACCGATCCTGCCAGGGTCCGTCCGTCTTCTTTCCTGGGCGCCGCCATCTTCCAAAGTGCATTTTAATCACTGAGATATAATCTATCTCAGTGATCAAAATTAAAAAAAAAATAAATGACCCCCCCCTTTGTCACCCCCATAAGTAGGGACAATAAAAAAAATAAAGATTTTTTTTCCCCACTAATGTTAGAATAGGGTTAGGGTTAGGGGTAGGGTTAGGGTTAGGGTTAGGGTTAGGGGTAGGGTTAGGGGTAGGGTTAGGGGTAGGGTTAGGGCTAGGGTTAGGGTTAGGGTTTCGGTATGTGCACACGTATTCTGGTCCTCTGCGGATTTTTCCGCAGCGGATTTGATAAATCCTCAGTGCTAAACCGCTGCGGATTTATGGCAGATTTACCGCGGTTTTTCTGCGCATTTCACTGCGGTTTTACAACTGCGATTTTTTATTTGAGCAGTTGTAAAATCGCTGCGGAATCCGCACAAAGAAGTGACATGCTGCGATTTTTGTTTCGAATAGGTTTACATTGAACTGTAAACTCATGGGAAACTGCTGCGGATCCGCAGCGTTTTCCGCAGCGTGTGCACATACCTTTAGAATTAGGCTATGTGTACACAGTGCGGATTTGGCTGCGGATCCGCAGCAGATTGGCCGCTGCGGATTCGCAGCAGTGTTCCATCAGGTTTACAGTACCATGTAAACCTATGGAAAACCAAATCCACTGTGTCCATGGTGCGGAAAATACCGCGCGGAAACACTGCGTTGTATTTTCCGCAGCATGTCAATTCTTTGTGCGGATTCCGCAGCGTTTTACACCTGTTCCTCAATTGGAATCCGCTGGTGAAATCCGCACTAAAAACACTGGAAATCCGCGGAAAATCCACAGGTAAAACGCAGTGCCTTTTACCCACGGAGTTTTCAAAAATGATGCTGAAAAATCTCACACGAATCCGCAACGTGGGCACATAGCCTTAGGGTTGGAATTAGGGTTGTGGTTAGGGGTGTGATTAGGGTTATGGCTACAGTTGGGATTAGAGTTAGGGGTGTGTTGGGGTTAGTGTTGGAGGTAGAATTGAGGGGTTACCACTGTTTAGGCACATCAGGGTCTCCAAACGCAACATGGCGCCACCATTGATTCCAGCCAATCTCGTATTCAAAAAGTCAAATGGTGCTCCCTCACTTCCGAGCCCCGACGTGTGCCCAAACAGTGGTTTACCCCCACATATGGGGTACCAGCATACTCAGGATAAACTGCGCAACAATTACTGGGGTCCAATTTCTCCTGTTACCCGTGTGAAAGTAAAAAAATGCTTGCTAAAACATCATTTTTGAGGAAAGAAAAATGATTTTTTATTTTCAGGGCTCTGCGTTGTAAACGTCTGTGAAGCACTTGGGGGTTCAAAGTGCTCACCACATATCTAGATAAGTTCCTTTGGGGGTCTAGTTTCTAAAATGGGGTCACTTGTTGGGGGTTTCTACTGTTTAGGCACACCAGGGGCTCTGCAAACGCAACGTGACGCCCGCAGACAATTCCATCAAAGTCTGCATTTCAAAAGTCACTACTTCCCTTCTGAGCCCCGACGTGTGCCCAAACAGTGGTTTACCTCCACACATGGGGTATCAGCGTACTCAGGAGAAACTGGACAACAACTTCTAGGGTCCAATTTCTCCTGTAACCCTTGGGAAAATAAAAAATTCTGGGCTAAATAATTATTTTTGAGGAAAGAAAACGTATTTATTATTTTCACGGCTCTGCATTATAAACTTCTATGAAGCACTTGGGGGTTCAAAGTGCTCACCACACATCTAGATAAGTTCCTTTCGGGGTCTAGTTTCCAAAATGGGGTCACTTGTGGGGGGTTTCTACTGTTTAGCCACATCAGGGGCTCTGCAAACGTAACGTGATGCCCGCAGAGCATTCCATCAAAGTCTGCATTTCAAAACGTCACTACTTCAATTCCGAACCCCGGCATGTGCCCAAACAGTAGTTTACCCCCACATATGGGGTATCACCGTACTCAGGAGAAACTGGACAACAAATATTGGGGTCAAATTTCTCCTGTTACCCTTGGGAAAATTAAAAAATTCTGGGCTAAATATTTATTTTTGAGGAAAGAAAACGTATTTATTATTTTCACGGCTCTGCATTATAAACTTCTTTGAAGCACTTGGGGGTTCAAAGTGCTCACCACACATCTAGATAAGTTCCTTTCGGGGTCTAGTTTCCAAAATGGGGTCACTTGTGGGGGGTTTCTACTGTTAAGCCACATCAGGGGCTCTGCAAACGCAACGTGACGCCCACAGAGCATTCCATCAAAGTCTGCATTTCAAAACGTCACTACTTCACTTCCGAGCCCTGGCATGTGCCCAAACAGTGGTTTACCCCCACATATGGGGTATCAGCGTACTCAGGAGAAACTGGACAACAACTTTTGGGGTCAAATTTCTCCTGTTACCCTTGGGAAAATAAAAAATTGCAGGCTAAAAGATCATTTTTGAGAAAATAATTTTTTTTTTTTATTTTCATGGCTCTGCGTTATAAACTTCTGTGAAGCACTTGGGGGTTCAAAGTCCTCACCACACATCTAGATTAGTTCCTTTGGGGGTATAGTTTCCAAAATGGGGTCATTTCTGGGGGATCTCCAATGTTTAGGCACACAGGGGCTCTCCAAACGTGACATGGTGTCCGCTAATGATTGGAGCTAATTTTCCATTTAAAAAGCCAAATGGCATGCCTTCCCTTCCGAGCCCTGCCGTGCACCCAAACAGTGGTTTACCCCCACATATGGGGTATCAGCATACTCAGGACAAACTGGACAACAACATTTGGGGTCCAATTTCTCCTATTACCCTTGGCAAAATAGGAAATTCCAGGCTAAAAAATCATTTTTGAGGAAAGAAAAATTATTTTTTATTTTCATGGCTCTGCGTTATAAACTTCTGTGAAGCACCTGGGGGTTTAAAGTGCTCAATATGCATCTAGATAAGTTCCTTGGGGGGTCTAGTTTCCAAAATGGGGTCACTTGTGGGGGAGCTCCAATGTTTAGGCACACAGGGGCTCTCCAAATGCGACATGGTGTCCGCTAACAATTGGAGCTAATTTTCCATTCAAAAAGTCAAATGGCGCGCCTTCCCTTCTGAGCCCTGCCGTGCCCAAACAGTGGTTTACCCCCACATATGAGGTATCGGCGTACTCGGGAGAAATTGCCCAACAAATTTTATGATCCATTTTATCCTATTGCCCATGTGAAAATGAATAAATTGAGGCTAAAACAATTTTTTTGTGAAAAAAAAAGTACTTTCTCATTTTTACAGATCAATTTGTGAAACACCTGAGGGTTTAAAGTGCTCACTAGGCATCTAGATAAGTTCCTTGGGGGGTCTAGTTTCCAAAATGGGGTCACTTGTGGGGGAGCGCCAATGTTTAGGCACACAGGGGCTCTCCAAACGCGACATGGTGTCCGCTAACGATGGAGATAATTTTTCATTCAAAAAGTCAAATGGCGCTCCTTCCCTCCCGAGCCTTACCATGTGCCCAAACAGTGGTTTACCCCCACATGTGAGGTATCGCTGTACTCAGGAGAAATTGCCCAACAAATTTTAAGATCCATGTTATCCTGTTGCCCATGTGAAAATGAAAAAATTGAGGCTAAAACAATTTTTTTGTGAAAAAAAAGTACTTTTTCATTTTTACGGATCAATTTGTGAAGCACCTGGGGGTTCAAAGTGCGCACTATGTATCTAGATAAGTTCCCTGGGGCGTCTAGTTTCCAAAATGGGGTCACTTGTGGGGGAGCTCCAATTTTTAGGCACACGGGGGCTCTCCAAACGTGACATGGTGTCCGCTAAAGAGTGGAGCCAATTTTTCATTCAAAAAGTCAAATGGCACTCCTTCCCTTCCAAGCCCTGCCGTGCGCACAAAGTGGTTTACCCCCACATATGAGGTATCAGCATACTCAGGACAAATTGGACAACAACATTCGTGGTTCAGTTTCTCCTTTTACCATTGGGAAAATAAAAAAATTGTTGCTAAAAGATAATTTTTGTGACTAAAAAGTTAAATGTTCATTTTTTCCTTCCATGTTGCTTATGCTGCTGTGAAGCACCTGTAGGGTTAATAAACTTCTTGAATGTGGTTTTGAGTACCTTGAGGGGTGCAGTTTTTAGAATGGTGTCACTTTTGGGTATTTTCAGCCATATAGACCCCTCAAACTGACTTCAAATGTGAGGTGGTCCCTAAAAAAAATGGTTTTGTAAATTTCGTTGTAAAAATGAGAAATCGCTGGTCAAATTTTAACCCTTATAACTTCCTAACAAAAAAAAATTTTGTTTCCAAAATTGTGCTGATGTAAAGTATACATATGGGCAATGTTATTTATTAACTATTTTGTGTCACATAACTCTCTGGTTTAACAGAATAAAAATTCAAACTGTGAAAATTGCGAAATTTTCAAAATTTTCGCCAAATTTCCGTTTTTATCACAAATAAACGCAGAATTTATTGACCTAAATTTACCACTAACATGAAGCCCAATATGTCACGAAAAAACAATCTCAGAACCGCTAGGATCCGTTGAAGCGTTCTTGAGTTATTACCTCATAAAGGGACACTGGTCAGAATTGCAAAAAACGGCAAGGTCTTTAAGGTCAAAATAGGCTGGGTCATGAAGGGGTTAAACATTCAAAAAATTCCTGTGAAACACCTGAAGGGTTAATAAACTTCTTGAATGTGGTTTTGAGCACCTTCAGGGATGCAGTTTTTAGAATGGTGTCACACTTGGTTATTTTCTATGATATCGACCCCTCAAAATGACTTGTGAGATGTGGTCCCTAAAAAAAAATGGTGTTGTAAAAATGAGAAATTGCTGGTCAACTTTTAACCCTTATAACTCACTAACAAAAAAAATTTAGTTTCCAAAATTGTGCTGATGTAAAGTAGACATTTGGGAAATGTTAAGTATTTTGTGTGACATATCTCTGTGATTTAATTGCATAAAAATTCAAAGTTGGAAAATTGCAAAATTTTCAAAATTTTCGCCAAATTTTCATTTTTTACACAAATAAACACAGGTAATATCAAAGAACTTTTACCACCATCATGAAGTACAATATGTCACGAGAAAACAATGTCAGAATCGCCAAGATCCGTTGAAGTGTTCCAGAGTTATAGCCTCATAAAGGGACAGTGGTCAGAATTGTAAAAAATTGCCTGGTCATTAACGTGCAAACCACCCTTGGGAGTAAAGGGGTTAAAAAACAAATTTTATAAACGTTTTGAAAATATTGGAAATTGTAGCTCAACTTCTAGCCCTTCTAAAATCCTAACAAAATAAAATGGCATTTCAAAAATTAATCAGATGTAAAACAGTCTTGTGGATAATGTTATTAATTAATTATTTTGTGCAGCACGACTGCCTGGTTTAAAGATGAAAAAATTGAAAGTTTGAAAATTGCAAATTTTTCAAAATTTTCTCCATAATGACATTTTCACAAATAAACATAAAAGATATCAACCTAAATTTACCACTTCCATAAAGTGCATTGTGTCATGAAAAAAACAGTAGCAGAATCACTGGGATATGTTGAAGTATTCAAGAGTTATTACCACATAAAATGACACTGGTCAGATTTCAGAAATTTGGCCTGGTCATTAAGGTCAAAATTGGCTGTGTCACTTAGTGGTTAAATTGCAAAATGTAGCCTGCACTTAATTACAAAAAAGCAAACATTTTTAATTCTTTTCTATTGTTTTCTTAACATCTTAAACACTTGTTTTTTCAATCTTTGGTTCAGTTAGCTATTTTCTAATGTCTGGAATCTACAGTGGATTGATGTGTCCTTTCTTACTCCCATTTATTTTTGTATTCTCCTTTGCTACTTTTTTGTTATGATACATTTTGAGTAATGATAACATTTACAATGAATGCTATGTAAGACTTAAAATGTGGTTGCAAACCTCTGGATAACGCATTTATATTTTACATTTTTCTTAGACTAAAAAGACAAAAAATACGTGCTTTCCATATTTATTGCACATTTTTGTATTAAAAAATACCAATAAAACCTAGATTATGTGTCCTACGTTATTAACAATGGATCTTGCACAGAGTATAGATTCAGCTTAGTTTATCTTTGGTTCCTGTCACTTTCTAATTAAGCTTCTCAATTTAATTCCGCAAACTCCTATTCCCGCAATGAGATGGCCAATCCCTTTCCTTGGGACAACTCTATTTAATGAATGAAAATCTCTGTGTTGACAATGTTCCTTCTGCCTCATATTAATATACCTATTGCTAAGTCTAAGGCTGACTGTCCCTTGAGAATTGACTATTTTCTGTGAAAGGAACTGAAAACACTGACTGCCTAATAACATTCTCATACTTGTTAAAGCCTTCTTTTTCTGTGGTACATACTTTTTATGTAGAAGCAAGCTTTTATGTAGAAGCAAGCTATTAAATTTTATGTGGACTGAGAAATTTGGATTCTCTCATCCCTTGTTTCTTAGGTTTTTCCTTCTTTCTATCTATCTAACTATCTATCTATCTATCTATCTATCTATCTATCCTTTTGCTTCAAGAACATATCTGTAACAGGCAGCTAATAAGTCAAAAAATAATTCATAATCGGAATTTCATTTTAAAGAATGAAGATCTGTGAAGAAAGTAACCATTTAGCATGTGTATTTAGATGGATTGTTTATGATATTGCAATTTTTTTCCATTTGATTAGTTTGTTTTTAGATTTGTTAGATTATTTTATCTCTGAACACTATTGTTAAAAAATGTAAATTAGGATAATAAAAATAAATATACATGCTCTTACGTTAAAAAACACTCCCATTTTTGACGATCCTTTTGAGATGGTTGAGGTATTAAAAAAGTGAGAAAAATATGACACTGTATGTTAGGGTTGCCAGAACACTCCAAATGAATATAATAATAACAATAAGGTGCGTTCACAACCCAGGGTCCACCATGCAGAGATGGTAACTGCTGATCAGCAATGGCGGACACAAAACGGCCGTATCGCACCGAACACACGCTGGTTAACAGTCACCCGGTGTGTACTACGGCGAGCTCTGTTACATCACAGAAGTGCCGTACCATAGTATACAGACTCCGTACCATGTTAGCAGTCACAGAGCACAGCAGAGTCAGCACGAGTGAGGTCACAAGCCCCTAGGACGCGGGGGTGAGAGTCTATCTAAACCCTCTATGCGCGCGGCGTCACAACAGCGATCGCTACTGACCACGCTAATTAGCAGATTGAGTGCACAGAGTCGCACTGGCGAACACCACTAACAAACGCTTACTATAGTGGGTGTGCAGACTGAGATCACGGCGGTGCACTGGCAATGCCACTATTAGGCGCTGTCTCCTGATCCAAACACCCGGACTCATTCACAACACGAGGGAAGGGAATAATTAGGAGCTGTCACCAGAGACATACACTCTACACACGCACACCACGATATTTGGATATATTAGAGCACAGGGCCGGCTCCAGGTTTTTGAGGGCCCCCGGGGTGAAAGAGTCTCAGTGGGCCCCCCCTTTAACACATACCATGATTCATGATGCACAGATACAGCAGAGAAATATAGGTATAGTACAATGCCAGATTTCACTTCTTACATGGGTTGAACTGGATGAACTTAAAGTCTTCCTTCAACCTTAATAAATATGTTACTATGATAGCTATTGTAAATTCTGCAATGCCATACAGCAAAAGGGGCTTTATATACGTCAACCCCTTATATGCCAATTTTCGTGACCTACTCCCTCTCCCTCAGTTACCAGTAGGCATTTTATTGTTAGCTGCACTTGCTGCAAAAAAAAACTGCATACATTGAATATGACAATTTTTTAATAGAAAACTTTTTAAAGTAAACATTAGAAAGTATTAACGTAGAACATTTGTAAAAGTGCAAAATGGGTAGCATATAGCACAGCCACATAGTATATAGCACAGCCACATAGTATATAGCACAGCCACATAGTGTATAACGCAGCCACATAGTATATACACAGCCACGTAGTATATAGCACAACCTCATAGTATATAACACAGCCCATGTACTATATAGCACAGCCATGTAGTATATAACACAGCCCACATAGTATACAGCACAGCCGCATAGTATATAGCACAGCCACATAGTATATAGCACAGCCATATACTATATAGCACAGTCAAATAGTATATAACACAGCCCATGCACTATATAGCTGTTGTGAATTCTGTGGCTGAATTCACTCCTGTGGTCACAAGTGGTACTGCAGCTTCTGAGCTTCCTCCCTCAGGTGTTCTGGTGAGCTCGTTAACTGCTTCATTACTTAACTCCGCCTGATTCTGCTATCCTTGCTCCTTGTCAATGTTTCAGTGTTGGATCTGAGCTTCTCCTGATTGTTCCTGTGACCTGCTGCTCTGTATAGCTAAGTGCTTTTTGCTTTTTTTTGTTGCTTTTTTTCTGTCCAGCTTGTCTTTTGTTTTGCTGGAAGCTCTGAGACGCAAAGGGTGTACCGCCGTGCCGTTAGTTCGGCACGTTGGGTTTTTTTTGCCCCCTTTGCGTGGTTTTGCTTTAGGGTTTTTTGTAGACTGCAAAGTTCGCTTTACTGTCCTCGCTCTGTCCTAGAATATCGGGCCCCACTTTGCTGAATCTATTTCATCCCTACGTTTTGTCTTTTCATCTTACTCACAGTCATTATATGTGGGGGGCTGCCTTTTCCTTTGGGGAATTTCTCTGGGGCAAGTCAGGCCTATTTTTCTATCTTCAGGCTAGCTAGTTTCTTAGGCTGTGCCGAGTTGCCTAGGTAGTTGTTAGGCGCAATCCACAGCCGCTTTTAGTTGTGTTTAGGATAGGATCAGGTGTGCAGTCTACAGAGTTTCCACGTCTCAGAGCTCGTTCTTGTATTTTTGGGTATTTGTCAGATCACTGTGTGCGCTCTGATCGCTAAGCACACTGTGTTTCTGGATTGCCTTCATAACACCTGTCATTAGCAAACATAACAATAGCACAGCCATGTAGTATATAACACAGCCCACGTACTATATAACACAGCCACATAGTATATAACACAGCCCACGTAGTAGTATAGCACAGCCACGTAGTTTATAACACAGCCCACATAGTATATAGCACAGCCACTGAGTATATAACACAGCACATGTATATAGCACAGCCACATAGTATATAACACAGCCACATAGTTTATAGCACAGCCACATAGTATATAACACAGCAACATAGTATACAGCACAGCCACATAGTATATAACACAGCCACGTAGTATATAGCACAGCCACATAGTATATAACACAGCCCACATAGTATATAGCACAGCCATATAGTATATAGCACAGCCACGTAGTATATAGCACAGCCATGTAGTATAACACAGCCCACATAGTATATAGCACAACCACATAGCATATAGCACAGCCACGTAGTATATAGCACCCGGGTGTGGAGAGGAGACTCTCCCCCAGGGACTGGGCACCATATCCCTGTAATTAAAATAAAAAATAGTTATATGCTCACCTTCTGGCGGCCCCTGTATCCAGCCCAGGCCTTAGCGATGCTCCCGAAGTCTCGGCAGCTCCCATTCCCAGTGATCCTTTGTGACAATGACCTGTGATGATGTAGCGGTTTCACGTGATGCTACGTCATCTGGGGTTATTGTCGCAAAGGATCACTGGGAACGGGTGCTGCCGGGAGAATCGCGAGGATAGGGAAGGCTGCGGAGGACACCAGAAGGTGAGAATATCACAATTTTTTATCTTTTTTATTATTTTTAACATTATATCTTTTTACTATTGATGCTGCATAGGCAGCATCAATAGTAAACAGTTGGTCACACTTATCAAAATGGGCCCCCCCATTTCGCTAGGGCCCCGGCACTTGCCCGGGTGCACCGGGTGTTGACGCCGACTCTGTTAGCGCACAGCCGTGCAACCGTGAGATCCTTTTATATTGCAGTCTTCCAGGACCTTGCTAATGGACCAATTCAAGTAGCTGGAGCACCTGGGCATGTGTCCTCCAACCACCAATGAGTGGTGGTCTCACAGGCATGCTCAGAAGGCCGAAAGCAGGACTTAGTCCGAGGAGCGTTTGCTCGCCACTGACTAATGCTGGTTGCTATAGCTGGACCTGGGAAGGCAGCAGCAACCAGATGCACAGCATTAGCCTGAACAAGACGCTGGGACCAACGTCTATGCTGAGCAGGATCTTCTATGGCTGAGAAAGAATGGGAGACCACAGAAGACATGGCTTGAGATTTCCCCTGTGCAGCGGCGGAATCTTGATACCTAACACTGTATGCATTATTAATTGTTCTGTGCTGTCTTATATAAGATTAATATTTTGATTCATAAATGATAAGGTGGGCACCAAGAATCCCCATATATCTATGATGTATTTTACCCCTTACCAACATCCACCGTATAAAGTCAGTAGTGTATGTACCAGCACACAGGGTGAGCTTGTCCCACACGAGACGGGTCATGACCATGTCTTACAGCACGGACCTGCCTCTGATAATCGCGGGTACCTGATGGGTATCTAAGGCAGCTGGAGGTCTGTTGAAGACCTCCCTGCTTCTCATTATGGAGCTCCATTCAAACCCAGCCTGTGGCCGGGTTTCAAAAGAGACTGTGATTTTCACTACATGCACTAATGCTGTAACATTGCTGTTTATAGCACAAGCTATAGGCTGATTATTGGCGAACTCACAGTGAGCGTATTGTATATATACAACATATGCTAATACATGGAATATATTTATTCCTCGGCAGAGTCACTGCCAACTCCACAATAGCCCAATATTCCTATCTGAACACTGGAGCCGGCCTGCCTGCCTGCCATTATTCAGTTGTCCTTCATCTTGGGCTCTTCTGCCTGGGGTAGAGTCCGTTCTTCTCCTTTTTGTGAACAAATCTCAGCCTCCTTGTCTGTTTTCCCAGAGAATTTCCTGTTTCATTGCCTGGCCTCTGAAGGGATCCTTGGCTTCAAAAAGAACTTGAATGCGTAGCTCTTCCTATCTTAATTAGTTCTAACTACTTTTTATCTCTGTAACCATAGCTTGTTTCCTCTTCCATATATGTCCAAAGAGTCAGCTTTGTCCCTAATGTTCTGTGTGTGAAGGTGGTGTTATTTTCCCATCGCTTGATATGTCTTACAGATTTAAATTTTTTTCAATGACAACTCCTCCTTTTTGAGGTGGCACGGGGGGGCTGTTTTACAGATCATCCTCCAAGCCTAACTTACAGCTCAACTTCCCAGGATTCCACAGTACCCTCTCCTTCTGGGACTCGGAGATGGGCTTCTCTGTGAGCTCAATCAGCGCCTTCAGATAAGCCTTAAACTCCTGGCTGGAGGCAGTCAGAAGTGATGTTGAGTGGATGTCTGGGTGGCTGAAGAGCCTTGTGCTAGCATGAATGTTCAGGAATTAGCTTCTCGTGTAGACCAGCTTGCTGCTAGGATACAGGGTATTTCTGATTATATTGTTCAAACTCCTGCTTTAGAACCGAAGATTCCTACTCCTGATTTGTTTTTTGGTGACAGGTCCAAATTTTTGAGTTTTAAAAACAACTGTAAACTGTTTTTTGCATTGAAACCTCGATCCTCTGGTGATTCCATTCAACAAGTTAAGATCATCATCTCCCTGCTGCGTGGTGATCCACAGAATTGGGCATTTTCCCTGGAATCTGGGGATCCTGCTTTGCTTAATGTAGACTCCTTCTTTCAGGCGTTAGGATTACTGTATGATGAACCTAATTCGGTGGATCAAGCTGAGAAGACCTTGTTGGCCCTGTCTCAGGGGCAAGAGGCGGCTGAATTGTATTGTCAGAAATTCAGAAAATGGTCTGTGTTGACTATATGGAATGATGATGCTTTGGCGGCAATTTTCAGAAAGGGTCTTTCTGAATCCGTTAAAGATGTTATGGTGGGGTTTCCCACACCGTCCAATCTGAGTAATTCTATGTCTCTGGCCATTCAGATTGACCGGAGCTTGCGGGAGCGCAGAACTGTGCGCGCTATGGCGTTATGCTCAGAGCAAATTCCTGAGCCTATGCAGTGTGATAGGATTCTGTCTAAAACAGAACGACAAGGTTTCAGACGTCTCAATAGGTTGTGTTATTATTGTGGCGACGCTTCCCATGTCATTTCTGTCTACGCTAAGCGGACAAAGAGGATCGCCAGTTCATTTACCAACAGTACTGTACAACCTAAATTTCTGTTATCTGTGTCCTTGATCTGTTCATTGTCATCATTTTCTGTCATGGCGTTTGTGGATTCGGGTGCTGCCTTGAACTTAATGGACTTTGACTTTGCTAGGCGTTGTTGTTTTCCCTTGCAGCCTTTGCAGAACCCTATTCCTTTAAGGGGCATTGATGCTACACCCTTGGCTAAAAATAAGCCCCAGTTTTGGACACAGGTGACCATGCGCATGGCGCCAGCCCATCAGGAAGATTGTCGATTTCTGGTGTTGCATAATTTGCATGATGCTATCATGCTGGGTTTTCCCTGGTTACAGGTACATAATCCTGTTTTGGATTGGAAGTCCATGTCTGTGACTAGTTGAGGATGTCAGGGGGTTCATAATGATGTTCCTCTGATGTCTATCGCCCCTTCTTCCTCTTCTGAAATTCCAGAGTTTTTGTCTGATTTTCAGGATGTATTCGATGAGCCCAAGTCCAGTTTCCTTCCATCGCACAGGGACTGCTATTGTGCTATTGACTTGATTCCAGGCTGTAAGCTTCCTAAGGGCCGACTTTTCAACCTGTCTGTACCTGAACATGCCGCCATGCGGAGCTATATTAAGGAGTCTTTGGAGAAAGGGCATATTCGGCCATCTTCTTCACCGATGGGAGCGGGGTTATTTTTTGTTGCTAAAAAAGATGGTTCCTTAAGACCCTGTATTGATTATCGCCTCTTGAATAAGATCACGGTCAAGTTTCAATATCCTTTACCTTTGCTTTCCGATTTGTTTGCTAGGATTAAGGGAGCTAGTTGGTTTACTAAGATTGACCTTCGGGAGGCTTATAATCTTGTTCGTATTAAACAGGGTGATGAATGGAAAACTGCGTTTAACACGCCCGAAGGCCATTTTGAATACCTTGTGATGCCATTCGGACTCTCTAATGCTCCAACTGTTTTTCAGTCCTTCATGCATGATATCTTCCGGGATTATCTTGATAAATTCTTGATTGTATATTTGGACGATATTTTGATTTTTTCCGATGATTGGGAGTCTCATGTGCAGCAGGTCAGGATGGTATTTCAGATCCTTCGTGACAATGCCTTGTTTGTGAAAGGGTCTAAGTGTCTTTTTGGGGTGCAGAAGGTTTCCTTTTTGGGCTTTATTTTTTCTCCCTCGTCTATAGAGATGGATCCGGTTAAGGTTCAGGCCATTCATGATTGGATTCAGCCCACATCCGTGAAGAGCCTTCAGATATTTTTTCGGTTTTGCTAATTTTTATCGCCGTTTCATTGCTAATTTTTCCAGCGTGGTTAAACCCTTGACTGATTTGACGAAGAAGGGCGCTGATGTGGCGAATTGGTCCCCTGCGGCTGTCTCTGCCTTTCAAGAAATTAAACGTCATTTTACTTCTGCTCCAGTGTTGCGTCAACCAGATGTTTCTCTTCCTTTTCAGTTTGAGGTTGACGCTTCTGAGATTGGGGCAGGGGCTGTTTTGTCTCAGAGGGATCCTGTTGGTTCCTTAATGAAACCATGTGCCTTCTTTTCCTGTAAGTTTTCGCCTGCTGAACGCAATTATGATGTCGGCAATCGGGAGTTGTTGGCTATGAAGTGGTCGCTTGAGGAGTGGCGACATTGGCTTGAGGGAGCTAAGCACCGTATTGTGGTCTTGACCGATCATAAGAATCTGATTTACCTCGAGTCTGCCAAACAGTTGAATCCTAGACAGGCTCGATGGTCCTTGTTTTTTTTCTCGTTTTGATTTCGTGGTCTCGTACCTTCTGGGTTCTAAGAATATTAAGGCTGATGCCCTCTCTAGGAGTTTTTTGCCTGATTCTCCTGAGTAATAACCCAAAAGAGAAATGGACACAGTGAGCTAAAATATAACAATTTTTATTATGTATAATTATTAAACAATAGAGAGAAGTAAAAAGCTTATTTAACAAGATGCACAAAAGAATAAAATAAGAGGGAGCCCCCTCTCCCGCACACGGATCCAGGTCGGTACCCTATCTATGCATATTGTACTTCTCAGATACTTCAGGCATACTCTGCACTAAGCACTTTATTTCTGCTTACTTTTTGCATATCCTAGTATATATCGTCCACTATAGCTTGGCTTTATTTTGGCTTATCTTGTGCCGTATTACATATTCTGCCACTCTTCCTATGGTATGGATTACCTTTGAATATATAGATATATATATCTTGCACTAGGCACTTTATCACTGTTTTCTTTTTGCATATCATAGTGAATATCGTCCTGTATTAATATCTCTGGGAGCACACATACTATACATTACTTGCCATAGATTCATATATTTTATTCTACTAGCCGGTCCTGTCTCTATCTGCATTTATGCATTATACATGACTTTCAGTGAGGACTGTCTCTTATATATATTTTATATATACTTTTTACATTGGTAATGTGGTAGAACTACATATAATCTTAGTCTTTGTGTTGCCCCTATAGTACATCATTTGCTCCGTGTGCGGCACTAGTGTCGCCTCTCTTATTTTATTCTTTTGTGCATCTTGTTAAATAAGCTTTTTACTTCTCTCTATTGTTTAATAATTATACATAATAAAAATTGTTATATTTTAGCTCACTGTGTCCATTTCTCTTTTGGGTTATTATATTAGATATTATGGCGGAGCTCTGTATCTCCGGTGCCCTATTTATAGGTTTACTGATTCTCCTGAGGTCTTAGAGCCGGTCGGTATTCTGAAAGAGGGGGTGGTCCTTTTTGCCATTTCCCCTGATTTACGATGGGTTCTTCAGGAATTTCAGGCTGACAAACCTGACCGCTGTCCTGTGGGGAAACTGTTTGTTCCTGACAGATGGACTAGTAGAGTGATTTCTGAGGTTCACTGTTCCGTGTTGGCTGGTCATCCTGGCATTTTTTGTACCAGAGATTTGGTTGGTAGGTCCTTTTGGTGGCCTTCATTGTCGCGTGATGTGCATTCTTTTGTGCAGTCCTGTGAGACCTGTGCGCGGGCCAAGCCTTGTTGCTCCCGTGCTAGTGGGTTGCTTTTGCCATTGCCGGTCCCTGAGAGGCCCTGGACGCATATTTCTATGGATTTTATTTCCGATCTTCCTGCTTCCCAGAGGATGTCGGTTATCTGGGTTGTTTGTGACCGATTCTCTAAGATGGTTCATTTGGTGCCTTTGCCTAAATTGCCTTCTTCTTCTGATTTGGTTCCATTGTTTTTTCAGTATGTGGTCCGTTTGCATGGTATTCCGGAGAATATTGTGTCCGACAGAGGTTCCCAGTTTGTTTCTAGGTTTTGGCATGCCTTTTGTGCCAAGCAAGAGGTTTCACATGTACCCATTCAGATGGAGACGTTTATTCTCAGCGAGGTAAGGCAAGTGTAGGACCTGGTATAAGAGAGATGCCGTAAAGGGGCTACCAGGTACACATAAAATTGGCCATTTTTATGCGCTAAACGCTCTCATTTTTCATATTTCTAGTGCAGTAATGCAGTTCAAATTTCGTGTTTCAAGTTTGCATGTTTCAGCGCTGCAGTGTGCTGCCTTATTTACTTAACTATATACGAGTTGGCGACTCTAGGTTCAGCACCTGTTCACACTTAGTCTATGTTTGGATGTGCCGGTCAGGTTTTTGAAATGTATTCTTTAGCCTTCTGATCGTGCACTCCGCCTCCTAGCCACAGGTGTTTTAATTACAGCAGGTCCAATACCCCTCCACAGAGAGAGAGAATTTTAGTCTAGGAAGAGATTTCACATGTGCCCATTCAGATGGAGAAGTTTATTCTCAGCGAGGTAAGGCAAGTGTAGGACCTGGTATAAGAGAGATGCCATAAAGGGGCTACCAGGTACACATAAAATTGGCCATTTTTATGCGCTAAACGCTCTCATTTTTCATATTTCTAGTGCAGTAATGCAGTTCAAATTTCGTGTTTCAAGTTTGCATGTTTCAGCGCTGCAGTGTGCTGCCTTATTTACTTAACTATATACGAGTTGGCGACTCTAGGTTCAGCACCTGTTCACACTTAGTCTATGTTTGGATGTGCCGGTCAGGTTTTTGAAATGTATTCTTTAGCCTTCTGATCGTGCACTCCGCCTCCTAGCCACAGGTGTTTTAATTACAGCAGGTCCAATACCCCCCCACAGAGAGAGAGAATTTTAGTCTAGGAAGAGGTTTCACATGTACCCATTCAGATGGAGACGATTATTCTCAGCGAGGTAAGGCAAGTGTAGGACCTGGTATAAGAGAGATGCCATAAAGGGGCTACCAGGTACACATAAAATTGGCCATTTTTATGCGCTAAACGCTCTCATTTTTCATATTTCTAGTGCAGTAATGCAGTTCAGATTTCGTGTTTCAGGTTTGCATGTTTCAGCGCTGCAGTGTGCTGCCTTATTTACTTAACTATATACGAGTTGGCGACTCTAGGTTCAGCACCTGTTCACACTTAGTCTATGTTTGGATGTGCCGGTCAGGTTTTTGAAATGTTTTGTTCCAAGCTGGGCATTGATTTGTCTTTTTCCTCTGCATTTCATCCTCAGACAAACGGCCAGACCGAGAAAACTAATCAGACTTTGGAGACTTATTTGAGATGCTTTGTGTCTGCTGATCAGGATGATTGGGTGGCTTTTTTGCCATTGGCCAAGTTTGCCCTTAATAATCGGGCTAGTTCGGCTACTTTGGTTTCGCCTTTCTTTTGTAATTTTGGTTTTCATCCTCGTTTTTCTTCTGGGCAGGTTGAGCCTTCTGACTGTCCTGGTGTGAATTCTGTGGTTGACAGGTTGCAGCAGATTTGGGCTCATGTGGTGGACAATTTGGTGTTGTCTCAGGAGGAGGGTCAGCATTTTGCTAACCGTCGTCGGTGTGTTGGTTCCCGGCTTCGGGTTGGGGATCTGGTCTGGTTGTCTTCCCGTCATGTTCCTATGAAGGTTTCTTCTCCTAAGTTTAAGCCTCGGTTTATTGGTCCTTATAGGATTTCTGAGATTATTAATCCGGTGTCTTTTCGACTGGCGCTTCCGGCCTCTTTTGCTATCCATAATGTCTTCCATAGATCTTTGTTGCGGAATAATGTGGAGCCCGTTGTTCCCTCTGTTGATCCTCCGGCCCCTGTGTTGGTTGATGGGGAGTTGGAATATGTTGTTGAGAAGATTTTGGATTCCCGTTTTTCGAGGCGGAAGCTTCAGTACCTTGTCAAATGGAAGGGTTATGGCCAGGAGGATAATTCTTGGGTTTTTGCTTCTGATGTCCATGCTGCTGATTTGGTCCATGTCTTTCATCTGGCTCATCCTGATCGTCCTGGAGGTCCTGGTGAGGGTTCGGTGACCCCTCCTCAAGGGGGGGTACTGTTGTGAATTCTGCTCTTGGGTTCCCTCCAGTGGTTGTAGGTGGGAATGCAGTTGTCTCTGAGTCACAGTCCTGGCCAGGTGTATCTGCTAATTGCTGTTCTGACTGGGATATTTAAGTGTGCAGGATTCATTAGCCCTTGCCAGTTGTCAATGTTTCTTTGGAAGTATTGGATCTCTGCCTGGCCTCACCTGCTTAGCTGCCAGTTCAGCAAAGATAAGTGTCTGTTTCTTTTTCTGAAGCACACTTGGTGTGTGCTTATTTTCAGTGCTGATCTTTTGTTTCTATTTGTCCAGCTTAGACTGTGTCAGTTGTTTTTCTCAGTCTGGTTGGATTCTCTGGAGTTGCAGTTATACTCTCCACATCTTTAGTTAGGTGGTGGAGTTTTGTATTTTCTGCTGTGGATATTTTTGTAGTATTTTTATGCTGACCGCTTAGTATCCTGTCCTGTCCTTTTCTATTTAGCTAGAAGTGGCCTCCTTTGCTAAGCTTGTTTTCTGTCTGCGTGTGTCTTTTCCTCTCCAACTCACAGTCAATATTTGTGGGGGGCTGCCTATCCTTTGGGGGTCTACTCTGAGGCAAGATAGTTTTCCTATTTCCATCTTTAGGGGTATTTAGTCCTCCGGCTGTGTCGAGGTGTCTAGGTTTTGTTAGGCACACCACACGGCTACTTCTAGTTGCGGTGATAAGACCAGGGTTTGCGGTCAGTATAAGTTACCACCTACTCCAGTGAAGGTTTTCATGCTGCTCCAAGGCCACCTGATCATAACAGAGGCCCCACAGGAACCCTCTGGGACCTGCTCTGGGCCAGCAACTGGTCCTGTTATCCTGCTTAATGATGAGAGTCCAGATGGCAACTCGTAGCCTGTATTCCGAGCACTCAGACTGCGGTTAACAGCAGTTATAAAGCTGTCTCCCTGGGACATAACAACACTTTCCCTTTACACTGACAGGCTATGAGTAACCCTTTCATCTCTCCCTGACAGACTTGAGATACTATGTTCCTGCCACCCTGATAAGCTGTGGGACAGACCTTCCATCATCCAGAAAGATTGGAGACCCTACTTTCCCACCACCCTGACAGACTGGGGACACTACTTTCCTGTCCCCCTGACAGGCTGTGGACACTACTTTCCCACTACCCTGACCAAATGAGGACCAGACTTTCACACCATCAAGACAGGATGGGGATAAAACTTTCCCTGCCTCTTCTGTTACCTCATGAGACTTGCTAAACATGGGGCAGGTACCACCGGCCATGTCACAGTCCATCATTACACTTATCAGCTGTAAGCAACCACCTTCCTTAGAATTCCCATGATTCTCCCCATGCTCCTCTAATGCTTTAGGAGCAGTGCTAATCATGGAGCAGCTGTCATTGGCCATGTAACAATCCATAGTGGTCAGCTGCACGGGACCACCTGCTTCATTTTCCCATGCCTGTTCCTATCGCCATTAGCACTGATGTTTGTTCCTTTTAGGGGACCCTCAGAATCATCATACCAATGCATGACATGGCTGAGTTTTCCTGTACCACAAAACACATTATCATTATGCATTGACATCACAGTTTTGACAGTTGAAACACATGACATACCAGTCAATCCAACCGTCCCACATCAGTTCCCAATAAAATATTTGAGGGGAGGTTCTTGGATACCCCACTTCCCTTAACCCCCTCACTGCACCCCAATCCAGGAAAACCTGAGCCATCAGTAAGGGTCGGCAAATGCCCCCAAACTCGATGACATTCTTGGTCTTCCCAGGGAGAGTTCTTCAGGTAACACAAACTCAGGGCAGATGAGGGTTTGCTCTATGCTGGTGACTTTGTCGCCCACGGTAACCGGTTGCAAATTTTCACAGGCCCTCCCAACCTCCCCTCTCACAAAAAAAACAGCTGCAGTAGACCTTTGGACCTCAAGTGTGCTGTTCAACTTCTGCCTTTCCAGGCAGGTGAAGCTGATGTGACCAGTTCGGTCGCAGGTAGTGCACCGGCGAGAGTCAGATGCAGGCTGGGTGCTCAAAGATGGTGTGAGTACTCCTGAAGATCAGCTGGCAGGAGCATTGGAGGTAGTTGTCGGAAAACCCCCTTTCAAGCTGGCATTCTTAATCTGTAGTAATCTGTAAAAAATGTTCTCTATAACATGGAGCATGGTGATATTTCTACTTGAAAGCTGTCTTGTAGTTTAACAAATACTTTCAGCCAATATTTAAAATTTTAGGTCACAAGCATAATAAATGGATCATGTCCAGGCCCACATTGCTAATCTGCCCTTCCGACATTTGCCCAGTGGCCAGCGGTGTTCTGGCTGCCGGCACCTTTAATTTTTCATGCACCTGGTGGTGCAGCATGACGAGGGGCTGGACGTGCAGTGTGCACATGTGGCTGGAGCCATGGCCGGCTTCCGTAATGTGCACATAACGGTGAGAGGGGGCAGCGCTGCTGCTTGTCGCACAGCTAAAAAGAGGAGGGTGCGGCACTTACATAATGATTGCACACAGCATCCTCCTCTTCTATGTGCAGATCTGTCTCCGATGTCCGATCAGCCAAGACCTGTAGGGGGAGGAGAATCAGCATGCAGAGCAGCAGCACAGAACAGCAGGAAAAGATGAGAAATAGCCTCCCTGTTTGCCCATTGCCCAGCACATTCCAGGTACCCTCTCCAAATGCCCATCTCAACTTTTGCTGTGCTAAGTAGCAGGGGGAAGGGGCATTTGACAAATTAAACGTGGCAGATTAGAGTATGTGTTTTCCTGGGTATGTATGTTTTCCTATGTGTGTTTTCCTATGTGTTTGTGTGTGTGTGTTTCCTGGGTGTGTGTGTGTTTTCCTGAGTGTGTGTATGTGTGTTTTCCTGGGATTGTGTGTTTTTTCCTGGGTGTGTGTGTGTGTGTTTTCCTGGATGTGTGTGTGTTTTCCTGGGTGTATGTGTTTTCCTAGGTGTGTATTTTCCTAGGTGTGTGTGTATGTGTGTCTGTGCTTTCCTGGGTGTGTGTGTTTCCCTGAGTGTGTGTGTGTGTGTTTTTCCTGGGCGTGTTTTCCTGGGTGGGTGTGTGTTTTCCTAGATGAGTGTGTGTGTTTTCCTGTGGGTGTATTTTCCTGGGTGTTTGTGTTCCCTGGGTGTGTGTAGGTGTATTTTCCTGGGTGTGTGTGTATTTTCATTGGTGTGTGTGTTTTTTCCTTGGTGTATGTTTTCCTGGGTGCGTGTGTATGTGCTTTCCTGGGTGTGTGTTTTCCTGTGTGTGTTTTTCCGTGTGTGTGTGTCCGTGTTTTCCTGGGTGTGTGTTTTCCTGGGTGTGTGTTTTCCTATGTGTGTACGTGTGTTTTCTTATGTGTGAATGTGTGCTTTCTCATGTGTGTATGTGTTTTCTCAAGTGTGTGAGCGTGCATGTGTGCGTGTTTTTCTTGTCTTTGAGCGTGCATGTGTGCGTATGTTTTTCCTCTCTTTGAGCGCGCATGTGTGCAGGCTTGTGGACAGCCCATCATTTCACTTTCAAATATCAAATTTGTAGTTTATATATATATCAGTCCCAGAGTACCCTGTATGGCGGATAGTGGTCGGCCTCAGCGTATCCCGCTTGATGAATAGTGGTCGGCCCCGATGGAACCCATGTGGCGGATAGTCGTCGGCCCCGGAGTATCCTGTGTGACGGATGGTCATCGGCCCTGGCGTATACCTTGTGACATACATGGCATAATTGAAGGGAACTTGGCAGCAGAATTGTGCACAGTAACCTACACACAGTGTCAGGTCAGCGCTGTTACACTGATTAAAATGATACATGGTGATCAAATCCATCTTGTGGTTGTTTAATCTTTATTCTCAGTTTTGTGTTAATGATATGGGGCGGCCTGTGGATTGGTCTTCATGTGATGCTCTGCTTAGGTATTCATAATGTAGACTGCTGACAGGTCACTGATCCCTCACTGACCTGCCATAATGAATATTTTATATATATACATATATCATGTGAAACACAAATCCTCTTCTGCAGGCAGATGCCAGTGGTGGCACCTGTGCTGCAGCCTGATCGCATATGTACTGTGTATATAATTAATTTGTTAAAGGTTATCCTGAAATTCATAAACAAAATCTGTTTTGAAAATGGCGCCGGCCATGCCTGCGCAGTAGCAGCTATCGGTGATCCGACAGCTGCTACTGCGCAGGTGGCGCCATCTTTGTATTGAAAAAATATATCCTCCTCCAACCAAAATGGCAAGCTGTGGTTGTGGTTTACATATGCTGATGTAAAATTCTGAACTTGTGAACAGGGCCTTACTCTGCATTTATGCACTGTATATATACACTTCTCCTGTCATGTTGTCGGAGAGCCAGTCCAACATATAGTGCCAGGAAGCAAAATGCAATAGGAACAGCGTCTACCGAACGCCATAACCACATCCTCATAGGTTGTAAGCAGAGCCCTTATTCCTCTTGGTAACTGTCAATTTATGTGATTATTGTTATGTTGTAATGTGTTTTATTGTCTTTACAAGTCCCATCTAAAATTTAGAGTGCTGCGGAATATGTTGGTGCTACAGAAATAAAATTATTATGGATGTGCAAAAAGAGCAGAGCTAGCGCTGGAATAAAGGTCACAACAAATACTGTCATGAATGGAATACAGTTTATATGGCACGAAGTAATGTAGCCATATATACCAATATATCAGATTCTGTTGGGGGTTCCAAATGTAAAGTGCTTAGTGAAATAAAGGAATTTGCTTAGAAAGGTCACATAGGTTTTGGACCTGCTATGAAGATACAGAACACACAGCGAGCGATAGCTTGCACACAGAGTTAAACGCCACTCAGTGAACAGTACCAGAAATGAACATGAAAGCAAAAACAAAACAGAAGCTCTGCTACAGAGCTGTGCCACTCCTACACAGCAACGGAATAGGTGATCTGCAATAGAGCTGTGTCACTCGCACACAGTAACAGAATAGATGCTCTGCAATAGAGCTGTGTCACTCGCACACAGTAACAGAATAGATGCTCTGCAATAGAGCTGTGTCACTTGCACACAGTAACAGAATACGCACAGAGTCAAAAGGAAAACAATATGCTGATGCTAGTTAGCTAAAACAAAACCCTGTAGAACTCACAGGGGAGCAAAAAGGCTCTATGGTTGAACTTGCTCTGTAACTCAGCTGTGCTAACCGCACACACGACTGGATACAGGCGCTGGAAGCCAAGCGACAAGCAAAAACTCTAACTGGCTCTAAGCTAAGCTAGATCACAATACACATACGTGCAGCCAGAGTGGTAGCGTATCCACTCTCACACACCAACACAAATGATACTAGCGCACAGGTGTGTGCCTCTGAGAGCCCTTTATACGTAAAGCTCAAGTCCAGTCAGACAGGACCTTGGATCAATCTGGTGCTGCCACATCACCAGAGCAGCTGACAACTGAGCACCAATGAGACGGCACCACCTCACGGACATGCTCAGTAACATGATTTCTGGACTTAAGCTCTGGAGTGCAAAGCTGCATGTGTATACCAGTCATTACTATAGATTTAGCTGGAGAGCCAGCAGTAGCCACACGTACAGCACGAGTCTGAGCAAGATGCTGGGACCAGAGTTTGTGCTGAGTAGTCATCCCAGCGGCTGGCCCAGAATGGGAGACCACGGCACAAGACAAGGCTTGAGATCTATCCTATGCAGCAGAAAAATCCTATATAGGATGGCCAAGCTCGGGAGAAATTGAATGATAAATTATAGGGTCCATTTTCTCCTATAATCCCTGGTTTAAATGATAAATTTGATGCTAAAATAGTATTTTAGTAGAAAAAAGTAATTTTTTGTTCTCACTTCTAAATGTTATAAAGTTTTGTGAATCACGTGTAAGATAAAAACGCTCAGTATACCCCTAGATGAATTCCTTGAGGGGTGCAATTTCCAAAATGGGGTTACTTGTGGGGTTTTCTGCTGTTTAGGCACCTTAGGGGCCCTGCAAATGTGACATAATGCCAACAATTTATTTCAGCCAAATTTATGTTCCAAAATTCAAGTATTGCTCATTCCGTTCCAAGCCCTGCCATTTGTCCAAAATGAGGTTTATGACAACATGTGGGATATCATCGTAAGAAAGTGGGTAACATACAGTGTGGTTTCTATTTGATGTTACTTTTTGCAAAGTGAGAAATTTGGGGCTAAAATAACATTTGTGTGAGAAAATGAAAAACTTCAATTTGACAGCTTAATGTTATGAAATTTTATGTAGTACCTGTGGGTTCAAATTGCTCACTATACCCCTAGTTAAAATTCTTGAGGAGTTTCATTTCCAAAATGGGGTTACTTGTGTGGCTTCTGCTTTTTTGGTGCCTTAGGGCCCTTGCAAATATGACATGGTGCCCACAATTTTTCAGCCAAATTTGTGTTACAAAATTCAAATAGTGCTCCCTCATTTCCGGGCCCTGCCGTCAGTCCAAACAAAGGTTAATGACCACATGTGGGGTATCAACACACTCATAAGAAACTGGGTAACAAATTTTTAGGTCTATTTTCTCATGCTATTCCTTGTGAAAGGAAATATTTGAAGCTAAAACATTTTTTGCGTAAATTTAAAATGCATATTTCTTTCATTCCATTTTGCATTAATTCCTGTGTAGCACTTGAAGGATTAAACTATTTCAGATAGCAGTTTTGAAGTTTTTGAAGGGTGTGGTTTTTAAATTGGTATCACTTTTGGGGAGTTTCCAAAATATAGCCCCTTCAAGGTCCATTTAAATCTGAAAAGGTTCCTAAAGAAACAGGTTTTGGAAATTTGCTGAAAAAATTGGAAATTGCTGTGAAACTTTTAACTCTTCTAACATCCTAACAAAATGAAATAGTGTTTAAAAAATGATGCAGATATAAAGTAGACATACGGTAAATGTTATTTATTAACTATTTTGTACAGCATGACTAACTGGTTTAAGGATATAAAGATTGAAACTTTGAAAACTGCTAAATCTAAAATATTTTCACCCAAATTTTAAAATTTTCACAAACAAATGCAAAAAATATGGAACAAAAGTTACCATTAACATAAAGTACAAGGCATCATGAACAAACAATGTGAGAATTACTGGGATCAATTGAAGTTATTGCCACATAGCGTGACACTTGTCAGAATAAAAAAATTTGGCCTGGACATTTAGGTCAAAATTGGTTTGGTCACTAAAGGTACTGTCACACTAGACGATATCGCTAGCGATCCGTGACGTTGCAGCGTCCTCGCTAGCGATATCGTCCAGTGTGACAGGCAGCAGCGATCAGGCCCCTGCTGTGCTGTCGCTGGTCGGGGAAGAAAGTCCAGAACTTTATTTCGTCGCTGGACTCCCCGTAGACATCGCTGAATCGGCGTGTGTGACACCGATTCAGCGATGTCTTTGCTGGTAACCAGGGTAAACATCGGGTAACTAAGCGCAGGGCCGCGCTTAGTAACCCGATGTTTACCCTGGTTACCATCCTAAAAGTAAAAAAACAAACACTACATACTTACCTACAGCCGTCTGTCCTCCAGCGCTGTGCTCTGCTCTCCTCCTGCTCTGGCTGTGAGCGTCGGTCAGCCGGAAAGCAGAGCGGTGACGTCACCGCTCTGCTTTCTGGCTGCCCGGCGCTCACAGCCAGACCAGAGAAGCAGAGCGCCGAGGACAGACAGCGGTAGGTAAGTATGTAGCGTTTGTTTTTTTACTTTTTAGGATGGTAACCAGGGTAAACATCGGGTTACTAAGCGCGGCCCTGCGCTTAGTTACCCGATGTTTACCCTAGTTACCGGGGACCTCGGGATCGTTGGTCGCTGGAGAGCTGTCTGTGTGACAGCTCTCCAGCGACCAAACAGCGACGCTGCAGCGATCCGGATCGTTGTCGGTATCGCTGCAGCGTCGCTTAGTGTGACGGTACCTTTAGGGTTTAACCTTCCTCTAGTGTTACCTTTCTGTTACTCTTTCTTATGTTAACGGGTCAGTTTTGTCCTGTGTCTTAAATCACCCCTAGGGTACCCTAAAAACATTTATTTATGACCCAATTTGTTTCTTACCTCTTAGTTACCTTGTTAGGGTTTCTCATCCATGGAAGGATTGATTTTAATATTTTTGTTGTGGCCCCCTGGGCCTTTCATTTGAGAGCATACCCTTCATTTTAAATATAAAAATATTGTCAAACGAACCTCAAGAGAATAATATAAACTATACTCTGCAAGTACCAACTCTAAGCTGATTTGGCCATACATGCCTGGACATGTCCCTAACTCAAGTTGTTGGAGGTAGAGCTGGCTGTGGGCTGTTGGTTTATATTGTGCTTATGAGTTCAGTTTTGGGACTTATTGTTGTTTTTTTTACTCTTATATTAGACCTGGGTCGAAATTGACCCCAACAACACAAATGTTATAATTTTAATAAGAGCATTTTACAACTTAGTAAAATAGTTTTATTTTATTGTATTTTGTTTAACAATAAGTTCCTGAAAAAGTCAAAAAGTCTTGATGCAATAAAGAAATCTATGTAGAATTTGTATGCATTTAAAACCTAAAACGGGTCGGTCACAACCCTAACACTAGAGGAAGGTTAAATTTATTTAATTTTTCATGATTGTTACAACAAGGGCTCTTTCAGCATCATAAGAGGATTTAGAATCCCTTTTTTACTTCAGCCTTTGTTGTCCATTGCTATGAAGTCAGATACAATACAGATCTGGAAAGTTTTGTGCTCAATAATCAGTCATTCCGTCATATTATAGTAAGATGAAACTCTGCAAAATATACATATACATTGCATTCTCTGCAACATTTTGCATGGTAATAGATTTTTCTTCATTTTATTTCTATTGTGTCTTGGAATAAATCTTTCTATTAAACAAATAATGACATTGTTGTAGCTAGAGGAAATGCTGAGTTGAATAGCCATTACACACGCTATGCTTTTATAACTGACCTACCCCTATCATTTTTCCTAAAAAAAATAAAAATTGTTATTGGCTCACATACAATATTCATGAGCACGAACAACTGCCTTTTTTACTGACTTGACCTTGGAGCTGTTCGAGTGGAAATTAGTTTTTTTGCCTTTTTTTACGTGAAAAAGCCTATATAGCTTTGGTTTCCTGTGAAAGCTGAAAACTCATTTTAGGGAATTGATGAGGACAAATGTGTGTTTATGTCTCAAAGTGGAAAATAAACTGAAAAGAAGAAAATATGTTATGCTGAACTCTAGCAGTCTGAGGCTATGTCTTATGTCTTTCTATTTTTAATTGCTTACAGGGTTTTCCAGACGCTGCAGAGACAGATATATGTCACTTCAACATCGTACCTTGAATTAATCAAGACCTTTAAGAATCTATTAGAACGCAAAAGACTGGAGTTGTTAACCAGCAAGAACAGATATCTTGTTGGGCTTGAAAAACTGGATTTTGCTTCCTCACAAGTGAGTAAAGATGTATTTGCAGCTGTTCAAGGTAATACCCTTCCCACTGTTTCTCCTCGAGACGTATGCATTTGGAATTAAGCTTCCAGAAAGCATGTTATGAACATGAGTTGAAATTAACAGTAGCCTAGGGTTATACAAAAAGTTTAAGCAGATGGGCCAAATTTCTCCAGTTTTTAATTAGATTATAATGTACTCTCATTAGTAAGCAGAGCAGGCAGACTGACACCGAAATCACTGGAGCAATTTTAACTTCCTCCAATGTAAATGGAAAATAAAACTTGTTTGTTGGCGTTACTTGTTGTGAGAGCAGCATGAGTCACAGTCACTTGTTTCCATTTTTGGACACCCTACAAAATAAAAGTTTTCAAACCATATCAGTTAGCACAGTGGATAGAGATGGCAAAGTCCCCAAACACATCTGTTGGTACTTCACTCCTTGGAAGTAAAGCGTTTATTAATTAAGAAAGTCGAACTATCTTCCCAAAGTGAATGCAGATGTATAGTATACCGATTTACACATGCCATAGCCATTTTTTCATTTAATATACCTGTCACTTTTGTACTTCTTGCCTCAGTTGTGCGTCTCCTAATGCGCATACAGGTTAATGGAAATTGTCTCAGGATAAAAACTAACTGGCACACTGTGCTGTCAATGTATTTTAAGCATTTATGATCTATTGTATCTCATAGAGTGTTATCACGGAACAGAATAAGGAGAAAATAATTTCTATATTTTTGTCACATTAGCAGACTGTGTTAGCCATGTAAGTACTGCTCGATAAGAACATGAGAATGCGCTCAAGTCATGAATAGTAACATGCCAATTCATCAAGTCATTAATGTTTAAAGAATTGCACTACACCTCGTGGAGAAATGGTCTCTGAAATTGTCTGGGTTTTTCCTGTCAAGGGAAATTGACCACCTGTCCATCAGCATGGCTGAAAACAATCATATCCAGTACAAATTGCTTTCCCTTTTTGACAAGGTATTTCAATTATCATTGAATTTTGAAATGTGTCAATGTCAATTTGCGCTTGGTGGACATTTTCATCTCTACCGCACAATCATTTCTTTTTAATTCTACCATTTCTGGTATAGGTTTAGCTAATTCACATCTATCTATCTATTTATCTATCTACCTACCTACTCAGGCTCTGTCTTGGTCATCACAGTTACACATAACTTCCAATCTCTAATTACATTTCAGACAATGGAAGTTGCCAGCAGTAATGTACTGATTATTACTGATGTAATCTTTTCTCAATTAGATTGATCTACCATTAACAATATATCTAATTTCACAGTTTAAAACAAAATCAATCCAGTAAAAAGTGATAACATTTACTTACACAGTATTTTGCCTCCTGGTCTTTAAAGGATGAAGCCATGTTCAAGGTTATTCAATTTATTGTGTTCTGCTGGTCATAAATGTTCAGTCACTCTCCCCTCCCCAGCCACTGTTTTAAATAATGATATACTGGTCATTGAAGAGCAGATAATAAAAATTGGAGTCAGGACAAAGTTTTTTTTTCAAATTGGTGTTGAAATAGGTAAAGGGGATCCCTATTTACTATGGAGAAAACTGGCTGAAGGTGAAAGTGACTGAGTATGAGTGTCCATCAAAACCAGTTCATAATATGGTTGTGCATGTTAGGAGTCGAGTTCTCTCCACTGCACAGGGGGAATCTCGAACCATGTCCGCTGCGGTCTCTCATTCTGCATCAGCCGCAGTGGAGCCTGCTCAGTGGAGACGTCGGTCCAAGCATCTTGCTCAGTCTCACTCTGTGCAAAGGGTTACTGCTGCTTTTCCTGCTTCTGCCTTTGAAGCCAGTGCTGGGTAGCGGCGATCAGATGCTTTTGGGACTAAGTCCTGCTTTTCCCCTTCTGAGCATGACCAGGGCAAGATCTCCCATTGGAGATCGAAGGTCACATGCTCAGATACTGCAGCAGATCCCATTGGTCCTCCAAGAAGGTCCTGAAGGTGCTCAACTTCTGTGGCAGCCTCCCATTGGTCCTTCTGGGAAGGCCCTGTACATGCTGCAGCTATCAAAGGTTTGCATGGCCGCACAGCCATGCGCTAGTATACATTTGTAATCGTGTCAGCTCCCTTTGGCAGCTCCCTTGGTTGCCCTCACCAAGAAGGGAGCAAATCCCAAGATGTGGTCGGAGGAGGTCTCCAAGGCCTTTCTCTTGATTAAGTCACAGTTCGCTAGCGCTCCCATCCTACATCGCCCTGATGTAGATAAGCCATTTATTATGGAGGTGGATGCCTCATCCGTTGGTGCTGGAGCAGTCCTCTTCCAAAAGGATGCTCAAGGTCGGAAGTAAACTTGCTTCTTCTTCTCCAAGACCTTTTCACCAGCAGAGAGGAATTATTCCATCGGGGACAGGGAGTTGCTTGCCATGAAGTTGGCTTTCTGAGAGTGGAGACACCTCTTGGAGGGAGCTCGCTTTCCCTTCCAAGTGTTCACTGACCACAAGAACTTTGTGTACTTACAGACGGCCCAGCGGCTGAATTCTTGCCAGGCTAGATGGACCCTGTTCTTCTCCCGGTTCCATTTTACTCTCCATTTTCTCTCCTGGGAGAAGAACATTCGTGCCGACGCTCTCTCTCGCTCCGTAGTGTCATCTGAGGAAGAGAAGGAGGAGCCTCTGCTTATTGTCCCTTCTGAGAGCTTGAGAACTGTAGCTCTGGTTTTGCTAGAGTCTGTGCCCCCAGGCAAGACTTTCGTTCAATCTAATTTGCGACCGGTGGTTCTCTCTTGGGCTTACTCGTCCAGGGTGGGTGGACATTTTGGGACCAAGAGGACATCTGAGCTTTTGGTGAGGACGTACTGGTGTCCGCATATGGCCCATGACGTCGGGGACTATATTCGGGTGTGTGTCTCATGTGCCAAAAATCGGTCTCCTCGGCAATGGCCTGCTGGATTACTTTATTCCCTACTGGTGGCAGACAGGCACTGGGAGATGGTCAGGAAGTGACTTCGTGGTGGGCTTACCAAAGTCTCATAACTGCACCGTTATCTGGGTTGTCACCGATTATTTCTCTAAGATGGTGCACTTGGTGCCGCTTCCACGGTGACCTTCTGCTCTGGCCTTAGCGGCGTTGTTCAGTAAACATATTTTCTGTTTACATGGTATGCCTGATAAAATTGTCAGTGACTGGGGTGCCCAGTTCACGTCTCGGTTTTGGAGAGAGCTCTGTCATTTACTCAGCATAGAACTAAATCTCTCCTCTGCATATCATCCCGAGACGAATGGGTTGGTAGAGAGAGCCAACCAGACTCTGGTGACGTATTTGCAACATTTTGTCTCTGCTAGGCAGGATGACTGGGCATCTTTGCTACCTTGGGCAGAATTTGCTCTGAACAACGCCGTAGCCGATTGCACTGGGCAGACTCCTTTTCTCCTTAATTATGGCCAGCATCCGCGTGTCCCTGTGCCCATGCCTGTGTCATCCACTGATTCCGGGGTGGCAGACTGGGCAGTGGAGGCACGTGACATTTGGGACCGCACACAGGATGCCATTCGGGCTTCCAAGGAGAGAATGAGGGTTTCTTCTGATGCTCACCGGCGCCCCACTCCTGGAGACTTAGTGTGGCTCTCCGCCCGTAACATCAGGCTGCAAGTTGAGTCCACTAAGTTTGAGCCTCGCTACATTGGTCCTTTCAAGGTTCTGGAACAGGTTAACCCTGTGGTTTACTGTTTGGCTATTCCTCCGTGCCTTGGTATCACCGACACCTTCCACGTTTCCCTCTTAAAGCCCGGCTATATGTCCCGGTTTTCTTACTTATCTGCCGGGACATCATGTTCATCCACGGATGAGTAGGAGGTGAATGATATCATGGGGTGCAAGGTAGTACGTGGCAAAAAATACTATCTGGTGGACTGGAAGAGCCACAGCCCTGAGGACAGAACCAGGGAACCTGTAGAGCACATTCGGGCTCTGCTGCTCATTGCAGCCTTTGAGCGTAGCGAGGCCCAAGAAGGGGGGCCCTTGGAGGGGGGGTAATGTTAGGAGTCGTGTTTCCGCCGCTGCACAGGGGGAATCTCGAACCATGTCTGCTGCGGTCTCTTATTCTGCATCAGCCGCAGTGAAGCCTGCTCAGTGGAGACGTCGGTCCCAGCGTCTTGCTCAGTCTTACTCTGTGCAAAGGGTTACTGCTGCTTTTCCTGCTTCTGCCATTGAAGCCCTTGCTGGGCAGCGGCGAGCAGATGCTTTTGGGACTAAGTCTTGCTTTTCCCCTTCTGAGCATGCCCAGGGCAAGATCTCCCGTTGGAGATCGAGGGTCACATGCTCAGATACTGCAACAGATCCCACTGGTCCTCCAGCAAGGTCCTGAAGATGCTCAACTTCTGTGGCACTCTCCCATTGGTCCTTCTGGGAAGATCCTCTACATGCTGCAGCTATAAAAGGTTTGCATGGCCGCACGGCCATGCCCTTATTATACATTTGTAATCGTGTGTGTGTTGATGAGTGCATGTCGTTCCTTAAAAAACCCATCCCTGTTATGACCTGGTGGTTAGGAGCACCCGGAATGACCTGATAGTTAAACCTCATACAGGACGAGCTCTGGGATGTGGGAGCTCTGCTGACCGCAAGCCCTAATCATATCACACACACTAGAAATAGCCGTGGAGCGCTCCTGACCAGACCTAGGTGCCTCGTCACAGCCTAAGAACTATCTAGCCCTAGAGATAGAAAATAAAGCCTACCTTGTCTCAGAGAAATTCCCCAAAGGTAAAGGAAGCCCCCCACATATATTGACTGTGAGAAAAGATGAAAGTCACAAACGCAGAAATGAAACAGGTTTCAGCAAAGGGAGGCCAGACTTACTAAATAGACAGAGGATAGGAAAGGTAACTTTGCGATCAGCACAAAAACCTACAAAAAACCATGCAGAGTGTGCAAAAAAGACCGACTCACGGTGCGGAGGGGCCACTCTGCATCCCAGAGCTTTCAGCTAGCAAGACAAACTCATGATAACCAGCTGGACAAGAAAACAGTGAACAAATAATGACTATCAGGAACTTAGCTTCTGCAGGAGAAGGCAGGTCACCAGAGAGATCCATGTTGTGAATTCTGTTGTCGGGCTCCCTCCTGTGGTCATGAATGGTACTTCGGCTGGTTCTGTCCATGGACTTTCTCTGGTGGCTGTGGGTGTTTCTGAGTTTCCTTCCTCAGGTGACGAGGTTAATTCGTTAGCTGGCTGCTCTATTTAACTCCACTTAGATCTTTGCTCCATGCCACCTGTCAATGTTCCAGTATTGGTCTAGTTCACTCCTGGATCGTTCTTGTGACCTGTCTTCCCAGCAGAAGCTAAGTGACTGCTTGTTTTTCTCTGGTTTGCTATTTTTCTGTCCAGCTTGCTATTTTGATTATTGTCTTGCTTGCTGGAAGCTCTGGGACGCAGAGGGAGCGCCTCCGCACCGTGAGTCGGTGCGGATTGTCTTTTTGCGCCCTCTGTGTGGTCTTTTTGTAGGTTTTTGTGCTGACCGCAAACCTACCTTTCCTATCCTCAGTCTGTTCAGTAAGTCGTGCCTCACTTTGCTTAATCTATTTCATCTCTGTGTTTGTATTTTCATCTTTACTCACAGTCATTATATGTGGGGGGGCTGCCTTTTCCTTTGGGGAATTTCTCTGAGGCAAGGTAGGCTTTATTTTTCTATCTTTAGGGCTAGCTAGTTCCTTAGGCTGTGCCGAGTTGCATAGGGAACGTTAGGAGCAATCCACGGCTATTTCTAGTGTGTTCGATAGGATTAGGGATTGCGGTCAGCAGAGTTCCCACGTCCCAGAGCTCGTCCTATATTATCAGTAACTATCAGGTCATTCCGTGTGCTCTTAACCACCAGGTCCATTATTGTCCTGACCACCAGGTCATAACAGTACAGGTGGCCCAAAGTCCTAATGCATCTCAATAGAGGGATAAGAGAAGTTCTGAGACCATTTTTTTTTCTTTGCAGTGTGTTTTGTCTCTCTTTTCCCCTTTACATCTGGGTGGTTCAGAACACAGGTGTAGACATGGACATTCAAGGTCTGTCCTCTTTGATGGATAATCTCACTATAAGTGTACAAAACATTCAAGATTTTGTGGTTCAGAATCCGATGTCAGAGCCTAGGATTCCAATTCCTGATTTGTTTTTTGGTGATAGATCTAAGTTCTTGAATTTCAAAATTAATTGTAAATTGTTTCTTGCCTTGAAACCTCGCTCCTCAGGTGACCCTGTTCAACAAGTAAAGATCATTATTTCTTTGTTACGTGGTGACCCTCAAGACTGGGCATTTTCCCTTGCGCCAGGAGATCCGGCATTGCGTGATGTTGATGCGTTTTTCCTGGCGCTTGGATTGCTTTATGACGAACCTAATTCAGTGGATCAGGCAGAGAAAATCTTGCTGGCTCTGTGTCAGGGTCAGGATGAAGCGGAGATATATTGTCAGAAGTTTAGAAAGTGGTCTGTGCTCACTCAGTGGAATGAATGTGCCCTGGCAGCAATCTTCAGAAAGGGTCTCTCTGAAGCCCTTAAGGATGTCATGGTGGGATTTCCCATGCCTGCTGGTCTGAATGAGTCTATGTCTTTGGCCATTCAGATCGATCGACGCTTGCGTGAGCGTAAAGCTGTGCACCATTTGGCGGTACTATCTGAGCATGGGCCTGAGCCTATGCAATGTGATAGGACTTTGACCAGAGCTGAACGGCATGAACACAGACGTCGGAATGGGCTATGTTTTTACTGTGGTGATTCCACTCATGCTATCTCCGATTGTCCTAAGTGCACTAAGCGGTTCGCTAGGTATGACACCATTGGTACGGTACAGTCTAAATTTCTATTGTCCGTTACTCTGATCTGCTCTTTGTCATCCTATTCTGTTATGGCATTTGTGGATTCAGGCGCTGCCCTGAATTTGATGGACTTGGAGTATGCTAGGCGCTGTGGTTTTTTCTTGGAGCCCTTGCAGTATCCTATTCCATTGAGAGGAATTGATGCTACGCCTTTGGCCAAGAAGAAGCCTCAGTACTGGACCCAATTGACCATGTGCATGGCTCCTGCACATCAGGAGGATATCCGCTTTCTGGTGTTGCATAATCTGCATGATGTGGTCGTTTTGGGGTTGCCATGGCTACAGGTTCATAATCCAGTATTGGACTGGAAATCTATGTCTGTGTCCAGCTGGGGTTGCCAGGGGGTACATGGTGATGTTCCATTTTTGTCTATTTCGTCTTCCACTCCTTCTGAAGTTCCAGAGTTTTTGTCGGATTATCGGGATGTATTTGATGAGCCCAAAGCCAGTGCCCTACCTCCTCATAGGGATTGCGATTGTGCAATTAATTTGATTCCTGGTAGTAAGTTTCCTAAGGGCCGATTGTTCAATTTATCTGTGCCAGAACACGCCGCTATGCGGAGTTATATAAAGGAATCCTTGGAGAAAGGCCATATTCGCCCGTCGTCATCACCGTTAGGAGCAGGGTTCTTTTTTGTGGCCAAGAAGGATGGTTCTTTGAGACCTTGTATTGATTACCGCCTTCTCAATAAAATTACAGTCAAATTTCAGTATCCTTTGCCGTTGCTGTCTGATTTGTTTGCTCGTAATAAAGGGGCTAGTTGGTTCACCAAGATAGATCTTCGAGGGGCGTATAATCTTGTGCGTATTAAACAAGGCGATGAATGGAAAACAGCATTTAATACGCCCAAGGGCCATTTTGAGTACCTGGTTATGCCATTCGGGCTTTCCAATGCTCCATCAGTATTTCAGTCCTTTATGCATGAAATCTTCCGAGAGTACCTGGATAAATTCCTGATTGTGTATTTGGATGATATTTTGATCTGTTCGGATGATTGGGAGTCTCATGTGAAGCAGGTCAGAATGGTGTTCCAGGTCCTTCGTGCTAATTCCTTGTTTGTGAAGGGGTCAAAGTGTCTATTTGGAGTTCAGAAGGTTTCATTTTTGGGGTTCATTTTTTCCCCTTCTACTATCGAGATGGACCCTGTTAAAGTCCAAGCCATTTACGATTGGACTCAGCCAACATCTGGGAAGAGCCTGCAAAAGTTCCTGGGCTTTGCTAATTTTTATCTGCGATTCATTGCTAATTTTTCTAGTGTTGCTAAACCGTTGACTGATTTGACCAAGAAGGGTGCTGATGTGGTCAATTGGTCTTCTGCAGCTGTAGAGGCTTTTCAGGAGTTGAAGCGTCGTTTTTCTTCTGCCCCTGTGTTGTGCCAGCCAGATGTTTCTCTCCCGTTTCAGGTTGAGGTTGATGCTTCTGAGATTGGAGCTGAGGCTGTTTTGTCGCAAAGAAGTTCTGATGGCTCGGTGATGAAGCCATGTGCTTTCTTTTCTAGAAAGTTTTCGCCTGCTGAGCGCAATTATGATGTTGGTAATCGAGAGTTGTTGGCCATGAAGTGGGCATTCGAGGAATGGCGTCATTGGCTTGAAGGAGCCAAGCATCGCGTGGTGGTCTTGACAGATCACAAGAATTTGACTTATCTTGAGTCTGCCAAACGGTTGAATCCGAGACAGGCTCGATGGTCGTTAATTTTCTCCCGTTTTGATTTTGTGGTTTCGTACCTTCCGGGCTCTAAGAATGTGAAGGCTGATGCCCTGTCAAGGAGTTTTGTGCCTGACTCTCTGGGTGTTCCTGAGCCGGCGGGTATTCTCAAAGAGGGGGTAATTTTGTATGCCATCTCCCCTGATTTGCGGCGGGTGCTGCAAAAATTTCAGGCTGATAGACCTGACCGTTGCCCAACAGAGAAACTGTGTGTCCCTGATAGATGGACTAGTAGAGTTATCTCTGAGATTCATTGTTCAGTGTTGGCTGGGCATCTTTGGTACCAGTGATTTGGTGGCTAGATCCTTTTGGTGGCCGTCTTTGTCACGGGATGTGCGTTCTTTTGTGCAGTCCTGTGGGACTTGTGCTTGGGCTAAGCCCTGCTGTTCTCGTGCCAGTGCGTTGCTTTTGCCCTTGCCGGTCCCGAAGAGGCCCTGGACGCATATTTCTATGGATTTTATTTCGGATCTCCCCGTCTCTCAAAAGATGTCGGTCATTTGGGTGGTTTGTGATCGCTTTTCTAAGATGGTCCATTTGGTACCTTTGTCTAAATTACCTTCCTCCTCTGATTTGGTGCCATTATTTTTCCAGCATGTGGTTCGCTTACATGGTATCCCGGAGAACAACGTTTCTGACAGAGGTTCCCAGTTTGTTTTGAGGTATTTGGCGATCTTTTTGTGCTAGGATGGGCATTGATTTGTCTTTTTCCTCGGCTTTCCATCCTCAGACAAATGGCCAAACCGAACGAACTAATCAGATTTTGGAAACATATCTGAGATGCTTTGTTTCTGCTGATCAGGATGATTGGGTGTCCTTTTTGCCGTTGGCTGAGTTCGCCCCTAATAATCGGGCCAGCTCGGCTACTTTGGTTTCGCCGTTTTTCTGCAATTCCGGTTTCCATCCGCGTTTCTCTTCAGGGCAGGTTGAGTCTTCGGACTGTCCTGGTGTAGATACTGTGATGGATAGGCTGCAGCAGATTTGGACTCATGTGGTGGACAATTTGACATTGTCCCAGGAGAAGGCTCAACGTTTCGCTAACCGCCGGCGTTGTGTGGGTCCCCGACTTCGTGTTGGGGATTTGGTTTGGTTGTCGTCTCGTTATGTTCCTATGAAGGTTTCCTCTCCTAAGTTTAAGCCTCGTTTCATTGGTCCGTATAAGATTTCTGAGGTTATCAATCCTGTGTCATTTCGTTTGGCCCTTCCTGCTTCTTTTGCCATCCATAATGTGTTCCATAGGTCGTTGTTGCGGAGATACGTGGCGCCTGTGGTTCCATCCGTTGATCCTCCTGCCCCGGTGTTGGTTGAGGGGGAGTTGGAGTATGTGGTGGAGAAGATTTTGGATTCTCGTATTTCGAGACAGAAACTCCAGTACCTGGTCAAGTGGAAGGGTTATGGTCAGGAAGATAATTCCTGGGTTTTTGCCTCTGATGTTCATGCTGCCGATCTGGTTCGTGCCTTTCATTTGGCTCGTCCTGGTCGGCCTGGGGGCTCTGGTGAGGGTTCGGTGACCCCTCCTCAAGGTGGGGTACTGTTGTGAATTCTGTTGTCGGGCTCCCTCCTGTGGTCATGAATGGTACTTCGGCTGGTTCTGTCCATGGACTTTCTCTGGTGGCTGTGGGTGTTTCTGAGTTTCCTTCCTCAGGTGACGAGGTTAATTCGTTAGCTGGCTGCTCTATTTAACTCCACTTAGATCTTTGCTCCATGCCACCTGTCAATGTTCCAGTATTGGTCTAGTTCACTCCTGGATCGTTCTTGTGACCTGTGTAGGTTTTTGTGCTGACCACAAACCTACCTTTCCTATCCTCAGTCTGTTCAGTAAGTCGGGCCTCACTTTGCTTAATCTATTTCATCTCTGTGTTTGTATTTTCATCTTTACTCACAGTCATTATATGTGGGGGGCTGCCTTTTCCTTTGGGGAAATTCTCTGAGGCAAGGTAGGCTTTATTTTTCTATCTTTAGGGCTAGCTAGTTCCTTAGGCTGTGCCGAGTTGCATAGGGAGCGTTAGGAGCAATCCACGGCTATTTCTAGTGTGGTTGATAGGATTAGGGATTGCGGTCAGCAGAGTTCCCACGTCCCAGAGCTCGTCCTATATTATTAGTAAATATCAGGTCATTCCGTGTGCTCTTAACCACCAGGTCCATTATTGTCCTGACCACCAGGTCATAACAGATCCAGGAGCGAACTGAACCAATGCAAAAACATTGACAGCTGGCATGGAGTAACGATCTGAGAGGAGTTAAATAGAGCAGCCAACCAAAGGATAAACCACGTCACCTGTGCAAGGAACCTCAGAAGCAGCAGCTTCACTCATAGCCACCAGAGGGAGCCCATAGACAGAAGTCGCCGAAGTACCACTCACGACTACAGGAGGGAGCCCGACAACAGAATTCACAACACATCCCTTGTGTATGACTGTTTGCGTAAGGTGTATGGCTGCTATCTAGCGTCCGGCTGAACTCACAGCGTTAACACACGAAACATCGTCTACTGCTGTGACCGCCAGTACAGCGCCATGCACCATTAGAGCGCTTCTTTAGCCCAAGTCTGAGTGGTTAGTGGCGTCCGCCAGTACGGCACAGCTCGCACTCTCATGCTATTTAATTATTAGTTTTGTTACGTGCGGTACTGGGGCCATGTGATGCAACAGGGTTTGCTTCTTTCACACAGGGTGAAGCTAACCCATGTGTATCCTCATTGTACCACCATATATAATCCATCATTGCTTAGCAGCAGGCACCATCTCTGCATGGTTGACCACGGGCTACGAACACACCTTACTGCTTTTCTCTAATTATTTGGTACATTCCGCTAGCCCTAACAGTGCATTACACTATGACAGTGTCCTCCAACTCCAATTCTCAAGAGCTCCTAACGGGTCATGTTTTCAGGATTTCCTTAGTATTGCCCCTGTGATAATTGCACCTGGACAGACAAAAATTGCATCACCTATGCAATACCAAGGAAGTCCTGAAAACATGACCTGTTGGTGGTTCTGAAGGACTGGAGTTGAGGGACACTGAACTTTGAGCACCAGGTTGTGCCCTATTTTGAAAGTAAATGTCATTTGAAGAGTTTGACAATGGGAAAATGCTCCCTTAATCAGTACATTGAATTGGAGGTACAATAATGTAGGGTGGCGATGGGTTGCTATGGCAATCAGAGGACTAAGAACGACTTCCTGAGTAAGCATTTTATTCTGAAAACAAAACAAATGTCCCTCCAAAAATTCATATTTTGGTATTGCTTTGTCCATAACTGCCAGTACTGTAAAAAGGTTTCATTAATTCTTTTGCACTGTGGAAGCTGTAAAAGTGAAAAAAAATCCCAGAATTGATGTTTATTTTCATCCCACCCACCTCACAAAAACATGAAATAAAAAGTGATTGAAAAGTAACGAAACAAAAAATACTATAGAAATCTGGTATAACTGTAATCACACTGACCCGAATAATACAGAAATCTTATCATTAACGCGGCTTGATGAACAGCAGAATAAAAATAAAATCAATTCTTGAATTGCTGTTTATTTGGTTTTTTTTTGCCTCCCTAAAAATTGGAATAAGGCTTTGTTCACATTTATACTTTCCTCTCCACTGAGCGCTTATGGCAGGGTTTCTGTATAAATCCCATAAAATGCTATTCAGACAAAATCCCGATGAAACCACTCAATAGAACGAAGTAGATTGAATCACATTTGACTCTATCCTCTTCTTTGGAATTGTCACATCATCTTAGGTGTCTTTTTAGTACAAAAAAGTGAGATTGACCACAATAGTGAGCTAAAAAGATGGATACCACTGGAACAGATGCGAAATGGTGTCCAAATTGACTTTGTCTGTTCATTGTAGTGAGTGGTTCTGTCATGTTTTTCATCTGAATTTTGAGGGGATTTAGTGAAATTGGAAGGTAAGGAGCAATGCGTGACATTTTAGAACACATTTTGTTTGAATAGATTGTGGGTGCCATTAGCAGAGCCTCTGAGGTGCCGAAATAGTAGAAATTCCACATATTGAAAACTTCACTGCTTGATGAATTCACATACGGGAATAGTGAGTGTTTTTAACTCACAGGTGCCTCACATAATTTTATAACATTGGTACTTTGAAATGTAACATTCTAGTGGTAAAAATAAAAATAAAATTATGTGCAAATTTTTCATATTCACAAAAGTGATAGACCATATGATGGCACAAACTACTGTTTGGCCACACGGCAGAGCTTAGTAGGAAGGAGCGCCATTTGACTTTTGGTGGGCAGATGTTCTAGATTAGTTTGAGACATTTGAAGAGCCCCTAAAGTGTCAGTACAGCAGAAAATTCACAAAAGTTACTTCATTTTAAAAATTACACATCTCGTTGCATTCATCTATGGCTACATGGACTATTTTGGTCCTACAGGTGTTTTCACTCTGCAACATCCACTCCATGAGTTTTTCTGAAGAATTACAAATTTGCCAGTTTATTTCCCATACTTTATGCCCAACTTATGCTTCTGGAGACACGCACCTCATACATTGTAAGTGGGCTCTCCCCACTATAGTAAGGTTAACATATGGTCGTTTTGTAAAATTTGGGAGAAATTTTCTAATATATTTTATGGTCCATTTTCTCATATTATCCCTCATGAAAATGAAAAATTTCCATTTAAAGCAATAAAGGAAAACATTTAATTTTTAATTCCGATTTGCATGTGTAGCACATGAAAGGTTAACAAATTTTCTAACAGCAGTTTTGAATAATTTGTAGTGAGTAGTTTTTAAAATGATATTACACTTCAAAACTGAATAGGATGGTCGAAAATTTGATTTGTAAATTTCATTGAAAAAAATTAAAATTTGCTGCTAAATTTTAACCCTCATAACATGCCAGCAAAATAAAAGGAGGTTGAAAGTGATGCTGACATAATAAATGTGGCTTATTACCTCTTTTGTGTGGTATTGCTATGTGATTTAAGAAAACGCTACAACAAAAGGCAAACTGGAGACTAAGCAGCACGGAAAACTAGTCGGTCAGGTGGGTCACCAGTGGTTTCTCCCCATCCACTGCCCTATATTTACAGGTCTCTCTAAGTGGGTGTAAAGGGAGAGACCTGTCAGTCATTGGCAGCGGGCGAGGAGAAACCACAGGGAATCCACGTGGCCAACTAATGCGGCTCAGTGAACGTCAGCTTTAAAGTATGTTTTTCTCGGAAACACCATAGTGTTCAGAGTCAAACATACCTGGCTGAGATGATGCACAAGTGTATGATACATACTGCCCGTGGATCAGGTTCTCTTTAAGCTCAAAATTGTCTCTGTCACGAAGGAGCTCAAAAGACCTACAGGATAATGTTGAATATTTTTGTAAGCAGGAAATACAAGAAATTAAATCTATGATCTTTTTTTAACAGAATGTTTTCAGATAACAGACCATTAACCAAATAGAGACAGTGTGATATTTTATTGCAATATTTGTTCTCAGACCTCTTCCATGTCTTCATGTTTTTTTGGCTCATCAGATAACAATCATGCAACAAGAGTTGACAGAGCTAAAGCCTATGCTGATTGAACGAAGTGGGGAGACAGAGGAGCTGGTAAATATTATTGCAGATGAGACTTTGGAGGTGGAAGCGGTTAAAAGTTTAGTTGAAGCAGATGAGGCAACAGCTAACAAGGCGGCTTTGGAAGCCAAAGCCATTAAGGTATGTTGACATAACATATGCAGGCTTCACAGGGGAGAGAATTGTAAATTAGATTTAATATTGATCAGGCAATACACAATCAAGAAAATTGGACACACATGTCTTTGTAAAAACTGTGGCAGTGAATTGAGCGTTAAAATTAGAGCTGAATATGAGATAGACAGAGGCTTGCCTGCTGCTGACATGATATTCATGTCTATTATGGCTATTGATCAAAAGCACAGCAAACTGCTGCAAGTTTGCTCATTATGGTCCCTGTTGAGTTATAGAATTTATCATTTTGTTTACTAAGAATATTAAGCTCCACTTCAGGAATGGAATGCAAATGTATTATACATGGATATAATGAAGAGCTCTGTATTCAGATACACACTGGATAATGGATGCAATTCTATAAAGGCTTTTTAATAAGAGATTAGTATGGCACTGTCACCATTACATACTGCTGCTATAGAATTCAGGCTTGATAAGATCATAGGGACATGATGTGCAGACGTCGCATTTTTCAGTGAAATGTTCACCTTCCATGAGGTATATGCTTATTTAAAATCTTACAGGGACACCGGGTTATGCTAAGCAATAAAAAGAGACTATGTAATGAAGGAATCTGCTTAAAAAAATTGGTAAAAAAAGAAAATCAACAGAAATAGAAAATTCCCCATCAAAAGTTGATAAAAAAACGCACATTTCACACATTAACTATACTATAATAACAGTTATTATATCTACTAATTAAGACAGACAATATTTTTTAAATGAAAAATATCTTTTGACGCAGCCTTGCTTCTGGCAAAAATGACATTGTTTTGCTTATAGGTTGTTTAATTACCATCAAAGGTGCAAACATAGCTATTTAAGCTAGATTATAAAGTTGTTTTTAGTGTTGAATTCATTTTAATGACATAGATAAATAAAAATCAATCAAAGCCTCATCCTAGGAGTGGAAGCTATCACTATCAACAACAGCACAATAACAGTCAACTCTAACTGAAGGTCACTGGTGATTTTTAGTTTCTACTTGCCCATAGAATGTTTACTGTAGTGCAATCCATGTTTTTTAAAACCGTAAAGAGGATTTGCAGTACTTTAGAAAAAAATTCATGTAGTTGCTAACAGAGGCAACTACTGTCTGTTGTACCCGGCTTCGGTCAGTGACTGCTCCTGCCAGAGATTCAGCTGCTCCTTGCCAACAGAGTATAAGTTTCTCTTCCTGTTGACAGGGCGGAACTACTGACGTCATGCTGATTGACAGCCAGCTTCCCCCAATTAGGCAGCGGAAGCCAGCTGTCAATCAACATGATACCAGTAGTCCCTCCCTTTCAACAGGAAGAGAAACTGCTGCTCTGCTGACAGGGAGTAACTAAATCTCTGACAGGGGCAGTCAATGACCGGCGCTGGTTAAAAGAGGCAGGTAGTTGGCTCTGTTAGCAACTATATGCCTTTTTTTCAAAGTCACAGAAATCGCCTTTAAATTGAGATGTAAAAAGTTTCTAAAATACATAACATGTTTAATATAATCCATGTACAACAATCATTTGGCAAAATTCTGAAATATTAGCTTATTAAATCTGTCTATAATGGAGCCTCCACTTGCATATCACCTAGAATAAGGTCAGGGTCTGACAGCTTGAGACCTTTGATGCCTTGCACAGAGTTTATCGATACCCACAAGTCACATGGACACAAATTTGTTCATTGAATTAACCTTTTATCCTAATTATTGATCCCTTCTAGTCAATATATTTCCAGTTTAATTGCATGTTATTATAGAAACTTTTAGCATGGCTTGCAATGAAATCAGAGTGGATTGATGACATTCAGTTATACGGATTTAGCTTAGTTTTTTAAGGCCTTTTACCCTTAAAATGCTAATTATATATATGCACATATAAATTTAAGTTCTGCAGGTTTCAAGAACCTTACATATTTTAGACAAAACGTTTAGCATTTTTCTAGAGTTCAACAACCTCGGCCAACTCAAAATAGTACCATGTGCTCATCAATTCTTTGAATTTAATCACATAAATAAAAATACACTTTAGGTTTGTAATCCCTTCAAACTTTGTGAATCAAGGTCAAAATTATATTTCTCATTCCTCCTGAGGAGAATAGAATTTATTTACATTTTATGGTTTTTAATGTTTTAATAAATCGTTGTGCAATAACTGTCTACAGGCCATTGTTTACTTAGCTTTTTGTGCTACAGAATTCCACCTGCTTTCAGGAAGTAACCAATAGTGGCTATCCTAAGCCTTATTAATTCTTGGACCTAATTTCAACCATTATTCCCCTTCTACCTATTTTATTAGTTATTTTTAGTAGTTCATAGTCATAAGGTAAGTTGTTTTCCCTTTTTTGTGACTATGCAAACATGCTTTATTCTTAACGAGTGCAATTCATAAAACAGTGCTAGTGATGGTTCTGCAGAATCTCAATCAAGTTCTTAATTTTTTTTTTGATTAGCACTACAGCCTTTTGTCGGTAAATCTCAACTTGGGAGTATAGTTATCTCCCTCGGTGTCAGTAAGCGACTGGCTGTAGGAATAGAATATAAAGCTTATGAGGTGTGTTCAAAGGAGTCTTTTAATGATTGCTGCATTGCAGTAGCAGAAGGTAGCAGAATGTGACCAAAAAAGTGACAAGAGAGAAAAATATATAAATCCGAATTCATCAAAGTGCTTAAGTCAGAAATCCGGTGTAAATTGCTTTGAAAAAATCACAATGTGGAAATGCAAAAAGATTCAACTTCAATCAGTTTTAGCTCAGATCCACCAAAATGAGTGGAGCTGGTGTAATGTGGCCAGGGCTATCATCGTGGGCGAGCTGCTGCTTCTCCATGCCCTGGCACCCCACAAATAAACAGTGTCCCAGTCCGTCAATCTTGTGCTGTGTACTCACTTTCAGGCCAAAAGCCTCTGCTGCATCCACGTCCTTTCATCCAGGATCAGCTGCACACATCAATGGACACGGGGTTCATTATAAAAAATGGAACTTTATTGAACAGTTCAGATACAACAGTCTTTAACATGCAGTTTCGGGTACAGCACCCTCCAGTTCGAGTCTCATCAATATAGTACATTTCAAGCCACTGCTTACGTTAAGCTAGGACAATCCCTACACTTAATCCTCTTGTCAGCACACCAGACTTCCAGTGGGGCCCCACAGCACTCCCAAAATCCATTACTTTTCCCTTGTGTGTTTCCCCATCTGACTTCCTCTGTATGGAAGGGAATAAGGCACACTCAGTGCCTAGTTTCTCCATTGGCCCTGGATATTGCAGGAATGTCCACAGGAAATTTGGTACTACTTTATTCTGTCAGAACGTTATGTGCGTCACATGCCTCCAGTTGACTGCCACCTGAACCTGAACTTCACACAAACCTCACTCTTTCCCTTGACTAGCTAAACCAGGAAATACTTCCCCTTTTTGCTTGATTCTTCCCTTCCCATTAGGTGCCTTCCCAAACATTAACTGTATCCTAACCTACTCCTATATCATACACACTAATAGGCCCACCACTGCCCATTTTATTATTATTATTTATTATTATTATTTATTTATATAGCACCATTGATTCCATGGTGCTGTACATGAGAAGAGGTTACATACAAGTTACAAATATCACATACAGTAAACAAACTAACAATGACAGACTGATACAGAGGGGCGAGGACCCTGCCCTTGCGGGCTTACATTCTACAGGATTATGGGGAAGGAGACAGTAGGTTGAGGGTTGCAGGAGCTCCGGTGTTGGTGAGGCGGTAGCTCCGGTGCTGGTGAGGCGGCAGCTCCGGTGTTGGTGAGGCGGTAGCTTCGATAGTGATGAGGCGGCAGCGGTGTCAGTGCAGGCTGTAGGCTTTCCTGAAGAGATGGGTTTTCAGGTTCCGTCTGAAGGATCCGACTGTGGTTGATAGTCGGACGTGTTGGGGCAGAGAGTTCCAGAGGATGGGGGATATTCGGGAGAAGTCTTGGAGGCGATTGGATGAGGAGCGAATAAGTGTGGAGGAGAGAAGGAGGTCTTGGGAGGACCGGAGAATACGTGAGGGAAGATATCGAGAGATTAGTTCAGAGATATATGGAGGAGACAGGTTGTGGATGGCTTTGTAGGTCAGTATTAGCAATTTGCCCATCAGCCATATTTTTCCTTTCTATCACTAACTAAGCCTTAAACTATGTTCTAAGATTTCCCTAAACCCTGAGCTGAGTATACCATGTTACCTTAGGCATTATCAATACAGTACCTACACAGCAGAATCAGTACTCATAACTTTATGCATTTTACATTGCATCACACACATACAAAACAACCGCAAATCAGTATTCAAACTACAATTGTTGTCTTCAGGGAAAGACAGTCCCTGTCACGCCCTTATACTAGGGTGGGATGTGAATGGAAGAAGGGAGTGGCACCCCATATCATCTAATTCATGACGAATTGTGGTATGCCTTAAGCCAGAAATCTTACTCCTGTCCCTGACTAGAGTAAGAATTGTGGTGAGGCGCATGCAGGCGCAAGCCACTGGTCACTTTCTCCTGATTCATTAAGAAGTGTGGGCCTTTAGTCTTAATGAATCAAGAGCGTCTGATTTCCATACACCCCTTCATCAAGACCAGTGTTGTTCGTATCGGTTTTGTTGAATCAGGGATATAGTTTTCAAACCAATCAAAACACATAATTTGATGCATACACTTTTTTGGCTATTTGTCACATTTTTTCTCATATATCAGATAAAATGTGTGATATATAAGCGATGCCAAGAAGCTTCTTCTCTAAGATATATTGCTAAATATATAATCTGTTGTTCATCTCTACGGCACATGATCTTGAAAAATGTCCACGGCTTTGATTATTCCATAGCTTTATAATTAGAACAAAAGGTCATGATGTGAAATGGCAAAAGCACGCAAGAGCAGAGAAAATGGAACGTCAGGAACAATATTATATTCAAACTTTAATGTTATCTTAATTTCTTTCACAGTAACTAGCTATTTGGGTTTTGTAGGAATCTAGCTAATGACTGCATGGGTGTATTAATGAGTGAAAAGCAGGATTAGACACATGATTTGTAATTAAACACTTGCTATTGTATTATTATACTCCTTAGAAGACATACCATGAACTATTTTGGGTCAACTATATGGAATCTCTGGTAATAAGCAATTCGTGATTTTCCATTCCTGCATGCACTAATGCAAGTTCAAAGAAAAACCTTTCTCCTTGACAGTGGCCTGACTCTTAGAATCCTACACGCTCTTATATATGGACTGGAAGTTAATTTCTCTCTGCATTCCTTTGACAGACTCTTGATGTAACTATCATAGAAATGCAGAGGTTCAGATTTTGGGTCCACGGTGAAAATGATGTTGGACTCTGTGAAATAGCTACTACTAAAGGTGCAGCTCAAAAAATTAGAATATCATCGAAAAGTTAATCTACTTAAGTTCTTCAAAACAAAAAGTGAAACTCATACAGTTAGGTCCATATATATTTTGACAGAGACAACATTTTTCTTATTTTGGTTATAGACATTACCACAATGAATTTTAAACAAAACAATTCTGGTGCAGTTGAAGTTCAGACTTTCAGCTTTCATTTGAGGGTATCCACATTAAAATTGGATGAAGGGTATAGGAGTTTCAGCTCCTTAACATGTGCCACCCTGTTTTTAAAAGGACTAAAAGTAATTGGACAGATTCAATAATTTTAAATAAAATGTTCATTTTTAGTACTTGGTTGAAAACCCTTTGCTGGCAATGACTGCCTGAAGTCTTGAACTCATGGACATCACCAGACGCTGTGTTTCCTCCTTTTAGATGCTCTGCTAGGCCTTCACTGCGGTGGTTTTCAGTTTCTGTTTGTTTATGGGCCTTTCTGTCTGAAGTTTAGTCTTTAACAAGTGAAATGCTGTTCAATTGGGTTGAGATCAGGTGACTGACTTGACCATTGAAGAATATTCCACTTCTTTGCTTTAATAAACTCCTGGGTTGCTTTGGCTTTATGTTTTGGGTCATTGTCCATTTGTAGTATGAAATGACGACCAATCAGTTAGGCTGCATTTGGCTGAATCTGAGCACACAGTATGGCTCTGAAGACCTCAGAATTCTTTCGGCTGCTTCTTTCCTGTGTCACATCATCAATAAACACTAGTGACCCAGTGCCACTGACAGCCATGCATGCCCAAGCCATCACACTGCCTCCGCCGTGTTTTACAGATGATGTGGTATGCTTTGGATCATGAGCTGTACCGCCCCTTTGCCATACTTTTCTCTATTTATCATTTTGGTAGAGGTTGATCTTGGCTTCATCTGTCCAAAGAATGTTCTTCCAGAACTGTGCTGCCTTTTTTAAGCAAAGTCCAGTCTAGCCTTTCTATTCTTGATGCTTATGAGTGGCTTGCACCGTGCAGTGAACCCTCTGTATTTACTTTCATGCAGTCTTCTCTTTATGGTAGATTTGGATATTGATACGCCTACCTCCTGGAGAGTGTTGTTCACTTGGTTGGCTGTTGTGAAGGGGTTTCTCTTCACCATGGACATAATTCTGCGATCATCCACCACTGTTGTCTTCCATGGGCGCCCAGGTCTTTTTGCATTGATGAGTTCACCAGTGCATTCTTTCTTTCTCAGGATGTACCAAACTGTAGATTTTTCCACTCCTAATATTGTAGCAATTTCTTGGAAGGGTTTTTTCTGTTTTCGCAGCGTAAGGAAAGCTTGTTTCACCTGCATGGAGAGCTCCTTTGACCGCATGTTTACTTCACAGCAAAACCTTCCAAATGCAAGCACCACACCTCAAATCAACTCCAGACCTTTTATCTGCTTAATTCAGAATGACATAGCGAAGGGATTGCCCACACCTGTCCATGAAATAGCCTTGGAGTCAATTGTCCAATTACTTTTGGTCCCTTTAAAAGCAGGGTGGCACATGTTAAGGAGCTGAAACTCCTAAACCCTTCATCCAATTTTAATGTGGATACCCTCAAATGAAAGCTGAAAGTCTGATCTTCAACTGCATCTGAATTGTTTTGTTTCAAATTCATTGTGGTAATGTCTATAACCAAAATTAGAAAAATGTTGTCTCTGTCCAAATATATATGGACCTAACTGTATGTTAGGTAGAGTCATTACAAACAGAGTGATCTATTTCAAGCGTTTATTTCTGCTAATGTTGATGATTATGGCTTACAGCCAATGAAAACCCAAAAGTCATTATCTCAGTAAATTAGAATGCTTTATAACAACAGATTGAAAAATGATTTTAAAATCCGAACAGTTGGCCTACTGAAATGTACGTTCATTAAATGCACTCGATACTTGGTTGGGGCTCCTTTGGCATAAACTACTGCATCAATACAGCGTGGTATGGAGGTGATCAGCCTGTGGCACTGCTGAGATGTTATAGAAGCCCAGGTTGCTTTAATAGCAACCTTCAGTTCATCTGTATTGTGGGGTCTGGTGTCTCTCATCTTCCTCTTGACAATACCCCATAGATTCTCTATGGAGTTAAGGTCAAGTGAGTTTGCTGGCCAATCACGCACAGTGATACTGTTGTTTGTAAACCAGGTATTGTTACTTTTGGCAGAGTGGACAGGTACCAAGTTCTGCTTGTATCCAGAAGAAAACCAATCAAACACAAAGAGAACATGCAAACTCCTTGCATATGTTGTCCTTGGTGGGATTTGAACCCAGGACCTCTGAGCCACCAAGCTACTCATATAATGACCGTTATTTGGTGATATATCTCACAGTAAAGTTCAGTAATACAGGTTTGATGGAAATGCAACATTTTCAGAAACTTCAGGGAAAATGTTGAATGTTTCATAAAAGTGTACAAAGAGATGCTTTTAAACAAAATGTCAGGCCACATGTTGTCTGTGTTACTGTAAGCAGCCTTTGTAGCGTGAATGAGCTACTGTACCATGAACTACAGATAGTCTGGACATGTGTCTCCTCAAGCACATCAGGAACATTATTGGTCAGCAACTGCAGTGTGATTATCAAGTGAATTAATTCCTGAGATAATCATTAAAAACCTCATTGATGCCATGTGTTTATCTGTGTGTGATGCTCATACTCGACCTCGGCTACATATATTGAATCTGTGCTGCCTGCCCTTACCGTGGATTATCTGACCACATGTTTGCCTCCATCCACCTATATGTCGTACCCATTTATTTGACCCTTTGGTCAGCTGTTGCAGACCCAGGAACTTCTCTGGAGTTGTATCTGGTGACTACCAGCAGCCAAGCTTATCCTCACCATCAAAGGTTATAACAAATGACCAGTAGTCACTTAGTTACGTCCTTAAACCCACTTACATCCAACAGCATTACAGTGTTTTATTCTTTTTTTAGTGCACATTTTCTCACACCGGTCCTATAATCAGAATGAGTCCTTATAGTTTGGCTTGAAAAAAGACCCTGCAAGATGAAAAACTTACCTGTATATATTATGCCTCTATTAAGGTAAAAATTAAATTTTCTTTAATTGTTAAAACTTTGGAAAATTAGCAGTATGAAGTGAAATATTGCGCCAGTGAAAGCACAGAAACATGAAGTAGAAGGAAACTGATACTTTAGTGTAGAGAAATTACATTGCTTGTTAAAGAAGAGAACTTTTCATTAATGAGCCCTTAAATACTAGAAATACTAATGTCTGTCAATCAGAATATTTAATTCCTCTACGACATGTGGGTATATGCCATCTGGATGGCCTCTGTATTTCTTTTTGGGTTAGGCAGGTGACATTTGATAGAGAGGTTTACTTTATTACAGAGTATTGCTCCTGACATTTTATTTTCCTCTATAACTGCAGTAGAAAAGAAGATTTTTGAAAGATTAGCCTTTTCCTCTTCTACTCCAAACATTCCACTTAGATTATATTTGAGAGGGCCAACACTTTAAGTTTGAATTTTTTAAATAGGTATACTTGAAACATATTTTTTATTCTTTTTGCTTTGTTATAAATCTGTTAGCCTTGCTACCCTTTCTGTTTTTTATTTAATCTGCTATTTTCCCTGCACTTCTTTTTCTTAGTTATTCATTAAACTAAAAATATCCTTTTACTTTTGGACATAGTAATATCATGTAATTTTTACATTTTCATAACTTACTGTAAAGGGAGTAATAAGAGCTAATGTCACAAGATTGTATTGCAAAGAAAGTGAATGTTGTTGCTTTATTCAACTCAGGCTACGAGAGCTATGAAAGCATTCTTAATCCACCTGTCGAAACAAACTCCACTTGTGCACATCCACTTGGTCACCGTACTCTACAGAGAAATCTCATAAATGTAACATGCTTTCCAGGCCTGAAGCATTTATGGTACACTCTCTTCTGTGGGCAAAGTCTAACTGACAAGAATTGGGAATGCACTGGACATGGGTGAGATATGGTATAGATTACAATGAAGAGAGTGGGGGTCATTATCCTCTTCATCTACTGACTGTTGGGCTCACATGACCTCTTCCTCCTCATCCTCCTCCATTTGTACCTCGGCTCCTGCACCTCCATTAACATTTTGTCTGGTACCATGAGCCCCCCTTGATTGCTGTAATCCACCATCCCATGGCACCCACCTGTGCGACGACAGTCTGAAAATTAGATATATTGTTATCTCTTCCACATCCTCCTGTGCTTCCTCCTCTTCTTCTGGAACCACCACCTACTCACGCAGACTAATCAAAGTGTGCTCCAGCATCTAGATGACCGGAATAGTGATACTGATTTCTCCAAATTCTCAGACCTGCCTATTAACCTCCTGCCAACTGCCTTTTGGATGAATCTATCTGTTGCAATATGCATTAAAACATATTGCACATCATATCGCGCAGCATATTGTACATTCATCATTCCAAAATGCCTGTGGTTCCTCTGCCTTTCTCTATGTGCTGCTTTGGTCTGTCCTCTTCAACCTGTGGTTTTCAGTGTGCCCAATTTCTTGCTCTATTACAGTGGGGAAAATAAGTAGTTGATACACTGCTGATTTTGCAAGTCTTCGTATCTTCAAAGAAAGCAGAGGTCTGTAATATTTATCGTAGGTACACTTCATCTGTGAGAGACCGAATCTAAAAATGAAAACCAGAGAATCACATTTTATGATTTTTTAATAATTAAATTGCATTTTATTCCATGAAATAAGTATGTGATAACCTACCAACCAGCAAGAATTCTGGCTCTCACAGACCTGTTAGTTTTTCTTCAACAAAGTCTCCTACTCTGCACTCATTACTTGTATTAATTGCACCTGTTTGAACTCGTTATCTGTATAAAAGACCCCTGTCGAGAAACTTAAGCCATCATACTTTAACCTCTCCACCATGGCCAAGACCAAAGAGCTGTCTAAGGACACCAGGTACAAAATTGTAGAGCTGGACAAGGCTAGGATGGGCTACAGGACAATATGTGAGCAGCTTGATGAGAAGGCAACAACTGCTGGCACAATATTACAAAATCAGGAAACACAAGATGACTGTTAATCGTCCTTAGACTGGGGCTACATGCAAGATCTTGCCTCGTGGAGTAAGGATCTTTTCTAGAAAGGTCAGAAATCAGCTAAGAACCATACTGGAGGACGTGGTGAATGACCTGAAGAGAGCTGGTACCATATTCTCAAAACATTACCATTAGTAAAACACTACACTGTCATGGAATAAAAGCAGGCCCCTGCTCACACCAGCACATGTCCAGGCCCATTTGAAGTTTGCTAATGATCATCTGGATTATCCAGAGGAAGCATGGGATACGGTCAAGTAGTAAGAAGAGACCAAAATAAAACTTTTTGGTATCAACTTCACTTGGAGGAAGAAGACGGATGAGTACAACTCAAGAACATCATCCCAACCATGTAGTATATTGCAGGAAACATCATACTTTGGGGGTGCTTTTCTGCAAAGGAGACAGGACAACTGAATGGTATTGAAGGGAGGATGGATGGGTCATGTATTGCGAGATTTTGATCAGCAACCTCCTTCCCTAAGTAAGAACATTGAACATGGGTCATGCTGAGTCTTCCAGCATGACAATGAAATAATATATAGCAAAAAAAGGGGTTTTTAACCACTCAAATAAGGACAAAGTTGGGTACCCAAAATATTGTTCAAAATAGCAAAGGGAAACCTAAAACATAACATTTAATTAACATTATTTAAAAACAGAACGACACAACACTCAAAGACAAACTTGTGCATTAACCAAAGTTAATTGGACAAAGTACTGATAAATAGTGTTGAGCATTCCGATACCGCAAGTATCGGGTATCGGCCGATACTTGCGGTATCGGAATTCCGATACCGAGTTCCGATACTTTTGTGGTATCGGGTATCGGATCCATAGTGAGGTGTAAAATAAAGAATTAAAATAAAAAATATTGATATATTCACCTCTCCGGCGGCCCCTGGACATCACCGCGGGTAACCGGCAGGCTTCTTTGTTTAAAATGAGCGCGTTTAGGACCTGAGGAATGACGTCGCGGCTTCTGATTGGTCGCGTGCCGCCCATGTGACCGCCACGCGACCAATCAGAAGCCGCATTCTAGGAATTTAGGACCTGAGGAATGACGTCGCGGCTTCTGATTGGTCGCGTGGCGGTCACATGGATGGCACGCGACCAATCAGAAGCCGCGACGTCATTCCTCAGGTCCTAAACGCGCTCATTTTAAACAAAGAAGCCTGCCGGTTACCCGCGGTGATATCCAGGGGCCGCCGGAGAGGTGAATATATCAATATTTTTTATTTTAATTCTTTATTTTACACATTAATATGGATCCCAGGGCCTGAAGGAGAGTTTCCTCTCCTTCAGACCCTGGGAACCATCAGGATACCTTCCGATACTTGGTGTCCCATTGACTTGTATTGGTATCGGATATCGGTATCGGCGATATCCGATACTTTTAGGGTATCGGCCGATACTATCTGATACCGATACTTTCAAGTATCGGACGGTATCGCTCAACACTACTGATAAACAGTCCAGAGGAAAATGCTCATTAGACAAATTTGTTCACTGCACAGCCCTTAAGGTTGTTATTCAAACATACACCTTTTCGGTAAAGCAGAGAGTCCAAATATATACAAAAGGTGTTATTGTCAATAAAGAAGAAATAAACCACCTATAAGGTGATGAATCAACACTACTGATGATCACCAGTACAGTGCTTTAAGTACAAGGAGGCACATAAAAATTTTTTTAGAACGATCTCACCCAATTATGATGATGCCGCATGCTGAAATGTGTCCTCCATATCTGAACAAGAATCCAATGGGTCAATTTCCACTTCTTGGATTCATTGAACTCAAAGACCACCTCCTGTGTTCTGGACCACCTCCCTACGCATTTCATCCCAGAGAGGAATCATCATTGGACAGGGTAGTCAGTCCGTGGTCATAATAATGATGGCATGCTCAACCGAGATAAAGATCTCCAGGGAGCCTCTCATGAGTTGTATCCAAAATGGCATCTCTTAAATAAGGTACTCATATCAGGGGTAATGCCCACCCATCAAAAACAGCTGATCCACAGCCTATCAGACATCAGCTTACAGCCGATACTCAGTGATTTAACTAACCTCATTGGTGATTCAAGGTTGCAGTCTCTAAAGCGCTACGTATCGCACATGAGGTGCATGCTGAAAATGGCCCCGTCGTATGCAAATTTGCTCCTGGGCTAGTGGGAGGAAACTGTAGTCTTCGGTGATAAAGGTACAGTGAACAATGACAGAGCCCTGCTGTGGCTCAGATTTATTGATGATGTGTTCGTGGTATGGAAAGGGACTGGTGAATCTTTTTCAAGTTTTGTTAATAGTCTGAATTCCAATGATCTTGATACTTCTTTCACATTTGAATGGGACCCCTTGAAACTCCCTTTTTTGGATGTAATGATTGAGAGGATGCCTGATGGCTCCCTTGGCACCAGTGTCCACAGGAAATCCAGCTGTTTTTGATGGGTGGGCAGATATGGGGGACACTGTCCCTCTATTGAGATGCATTAATACTTTGGGCCACCTGTACTGTTATGAACTGGTGGTTAGGACAATAATGGACCTGGTGGTTAAGAGCACACGGAATGACCTGATAGTTACTAATAACACAGAACAAGCTCTGAGACGTGGGAACTCTGCTGACCGCAATCCCTAATCCTATCACACACACTAGAAATAGCCGTGGATTGCTCCTAACGCTCCCTATGCAACTCATCACAGCCTAAGGAACTAGCTAGCCCTAAAGATAGAAAAATAAAGCCTACCTTGCCTCAGAGAAATTCCCCAAAGGAAAAGGCAGCCCACTGTTGTGAATTCTGTGGCTGAATTCACTCCTGTGGTCACAAGTGGTACTGCAGCTTCTGAGCTTCCTCCCTCAGGTGTTCTGGTGAGCTCGTTAACTGCTTCATTACTTAACTCCGCCTGATGCTGCTATCCTTGCTCCTTGTCAATGTTTCAGTGTTGGATCTGAGCTTCTCCTGATTGTTCCTGTGACCTGCTGCTCTGTATAGCTAAGTGCTTTTTGCTTTTTTGTTGCTTTTTTTCTGTCCAGCTTGTCTTTTGTTTTGCTGGAAGCTCTGAGACGCAAAGGGTGTACCGCCGTGCCGTTAGTTCGGCACGGTGGGTTTTTTTTTTGCCCCCTTTGCGTGGTTTTGCTTTAGGGTTTTTTGTAGACTGCAAAGTTCGCTTTACTGTCCACGTTCTGTCCTAGAATATCGGGCCCCACTTTGCTGAATCTATTTCATCCCTACGTTTTGTCTTTTCATCTTACTCACAGTCATTATATGTGGGGGGCTGCCTTTTCCTTTGGGGAATTTCTCTGGGGCAAGTCAGGCCTATTTTTCTATCTTCAGGCTAGCTAGTTTCTTAGGCTGTGCCGAGTTGCCTAGGTAGTTGTTAGGCGCAATCCACAGCCGCTTTTAGCTGTGTTTAGGATAGGATCAGGTGTGCAGTCTACAGAGTTTCCACGTCTCAGAGCTCATTCTTGTATTTTTGGGTATTTGTCAGATCACTGTGTGCGCTCTGATCGCTAAGCACACTGTGTTTCTGGATTGCTTTCATAACACCTGTCATTAGCAAACATAACAGTACAAGGAGCCCAACTAATGATTCTCAATAGAGGGAAAGAAAAAGTTCTGACATCATTTTTTTTTTTTTTTTCTGCTCTGTGTTCACTTTTTTTTTTCCCCCTAGACATTTGGGTGATTCTGGACACAGGTGTGGACATGGATATTCAGGGTCTGTGCTCTTCAATGGATAATCTCGTTATAAATGTACAAAAAATTCAAGATACTATTGATCAGAAATCTATGTTAGAACCAAGAATTCCTATTCCTGATTTGTTTTTTGGAGATAGAACTAAGTTTCTAAGTTTCAAAAATAATTGTAAGCTATTTCTGGCCTTGAAACCTCATTCTTCTGGTAATCCTATTCAACAGGTTTTGATTATTATTTCTTTTTTGCGCGGCGACCCTCAAGACTGGGCATTTTCTCTTGCGCCAGGAGACCCTGCATTGAGTAGTGTCGATGCGTTTTTCCTGGCGCTCGGATTGCTGTACGATGAGCCTAATTCAGTGGATCAGGCTGAGAAAAATTTGCTGGCTTTGTGCCAGGGTCAGGATGATATAGAAGTATATTGTCAGAAATTTAGGAAATGGTCAGTACTCACTCAGTGGAATGAATCTGCGCTGGCAGCTTTGTTCAGAAAGGGTCTCTCTGAGGCTCTTAAGGATGTCATGGTGGGATTTCCTATGCCTGCTGGTTTGAATGAGTCTTTGTCTTTGGCCATTCAGATCGGTCGACGCTTGCGCGAGCGTAAATCTGTGCACCATTTGGCGGTACTGCCTGAGGTTAAACCTGAGCCTATGCAGTGCGATAGGACTATGACTAGAGTTGAACGGCAGGAATACAGACGTCTGAATGGTCTGTGTTTCTACTGTGGTGATTCCACTCATGCTATTTCTGATTGTCCTAAACGCACTAAGCGGTCCGCTAGGTCTGCCGTCATTGGTACTGTACAGTCCAAATTCCTTCTGTCCATTACCTTGATATGCTCTTTGTCGTCATTTTCTGTCATGGCGTTTGTGGATTCGGGCGCTGCCCTGAATCTGATGGATTTGGATTATGCTAAACGTTGTGGGTTTTTCTTGGAGCCTTTGCGGTGTCCTATTCCATTGAGAGGAATTGATGCTACACCTTTGGCCAAGAATAAACCTCAATACTGGGCCCAGCTGACCATGTGCATGGCTCCTGCACATCAGGAAGTTATTCGCTTTCTGGTGTTGCATAATCTGCATGATGTGGTCGTGTTGGGGTTGCCATGGCTACAAACCCATATTTCCAGTATTGGATTGGAATTCCATGTCGGTATCCAGCTGGGGTTGTCAGGGGGTACATGGTGATGTTCCATTTTTGTCGATTTCGTCATCCACCCCTTCTGAGGTCCCAGAGTTCTTGTCTGATTATCAGGATGTATTTGAAGAGCCCAAGTCCGATGCTCTACCTCCGCATAGGGATTGTGATTGTGCTATCAATTTGATTCCTGGTAGTAAATTCCCTAAAGGTCGATTATTTAATTTATCCGTGCCCGAACACGCCGCTATGCGCAGTTATGTGAAGGAATCCCTGGAGAAGGGACATATTCGCCCATCGTCATCACCACTGGGAGCAGGGTTCTTCTTTGTAGCCAAGAAGGATGGTTCGCTGAGACCGTGTATTGATTACCGCCTTCTTAATAAGATCACTGTTAAATTTCAGTATCCCTTGCCATTGTTATCTGACTTGTTTGCTCGGATTAAGGGGGCTAGTTGGTTCACTAAGATAGATCTTCGTGGTGCGTATAATCTGGTGAGAATCAGGCAAGGAGATGAATGGAAAACTGCATTCAATACGCCCGAGGGTCATTTTGAGTATCTAGTAATGCCGTTCGGACTTGCCAATGCTCCATCTGTGTTTCAGTCTTTTATGCATGACATCTTCCGTGAGTATCTGGATAAATTCCTGATTGTTTACTTGGATGACATTTTGATCTTCTCTGATGATTGGGAGTCTCATGTGAAGCAGGTCAGAATGGTTTTTCAGGTCCTGCGTGCTAACTCTTTGTTTGTGAAGGGATCAAAGTGTCTCTTCGGTGTGCAGAAAGTTTCATTTTTGGGGTTCATCTTTACCCCTTCTACTATCGAGATGGATCCAGTTAAGGTCCAAGCCATCCAGGATTGGATTCAGCCGACATCTCTGAAAAGTCTGCAAAAGTTCCTGGGCTTTGCTAATTTTTATCGTCGCTTCATCTGTAATTTTTCTAGCATTGCCAAACCATTGACCGATTTGACCAAGAAGGGTGCTGATTTGGTTAATTGGTCTTCTGCTGCTGTGGAAGCTTTTCAGGAGTTGAAGCGTCGTTTTTGTTCTGCCCCTGTGTTGTGTCAGCCAGATGTTTCTCTTCCGTTCCAGGTCGAGGTTGATGCTTCTGAGATTGGAGCAGGGGCTGTTTTGTCACAGAGAGGTTCTGATTGCTCAGTGATGAAACCATGTGCTTTCTTTTCCAGGAAGTTTTCGCCCGCTGAGCGTAATTATGATGTGGGCAATCGAGAGTTGCTGGCCATGAAGTGGGCATTCGAGGAGTGGCGTCATTGGCTTGAAGGAGCTAAGCATCGCGTGGTGGTATTGACTGATCATAAGAACTTGACTTATCTCGAGTCTGCCAAGCGCTTGAATCCTAGACAGGCCCGTTGGTCGTTATTTTTTGCCCGCTTCGACTTTGTGATTTCGTACCTTCCGGGCTCTAAAAATGTGAAGGCGGATGCTCTGTCTAGGAGTTTTGTGCCCGACTCTCCGGGTTTATCTGAGCCAGCGGGTATCCTCAAGGAAGGAGTCATTGTGTCTGCCATCTCCCCTGATTTGCGGCGGGTGCTGCAAAAATTTCAGGCGAATAAACCTGATCGTTGTCCAGCAGAGAAACTGTTCGTCCCTGATAGGTGGACTAATAAACTTATCTCTGAACTTCATTGTTCGGTGTTGGCTGGTCATCCTGGAATCTTTGGTACCAGAGAGTTAGTGGCTAGATCCTTCTGGTGGCCATCTCTGTCACGGGATGTACGTACTTTTGTGCAGTCCTGTGGGATTTGTGCTAGGGCTAAGCCCTGCTGTTCTCGTGCCAGTGGGTTGCTTTTGCCCTTGCCGGTCCCAAAGAGGCCTTGGACACATATTTCGATGGATTTCATTTCTGACCTTCCCGTTTCTCAAAAGATGTCAGTCATTTGGGTGGTCTGTGATCGCTTTTCTAAAATGGTCCATCTGGTGCCCTTGGCTAAATTGCCTTCCTCCTCTGATTTGGTGCCTTTGTTCTTTCAGCATGTGGTTCGGTTGCATGGCATTCCTGAGAATATTGTTTCTGACAGAGGTTCCCAGTTTGTTTCAAGGTTTTGGCGAGCCTTTTGTGGTAGGATGGGCATTGACCTATCCTTTTCCTCGGCTTTCGATCCTCAGACTAATGGCCAGACCGAACGAACCAATCAGACCTTGGAAACATATCTGAGATGTTTTGTTTCTGCAGACCAGGATGATTGGGTGTCCTTTTTGCCGTTGGCTGAGTTCGCCCTTAATAATCGGGCCAGCTCGGCTACCTTGGTTTCTCCATTTTTTTGCAATTCTGGGTTCCATCCTCGTTTCTCTTCAGGACAGGTTGAGTCTTCGGACTGTCCTGGTGTGGATTCTGTGGTGGATAGGTTGCAGCAGATCTGGACTCAGGTAGTGGACAATTTGATCTTGTCCCAGGAGAAAGCTCAACTTTTCGCTAATCGCAGACGCCGTGTGGGTCCCCGACTTCGTGTTGGGGATCTGGTTTGGTTATCTTCTCGTCATATTCCTATGAAGGTTTCCTCTCCTAAATTTAAACCTCGTTTTATTGGTCCGTATAGGATTTCTGAGGTTCTCAATCCTGTGTCTTTTCGTTTGACCCTCCCAGACTCCTTTTCCATACATAATGTATTCCATAGGTCGTTGTTGCGGAGATACGTGGCACCTATGGTTCCATCTGTTGAGCCTCCTGCCCCGGTTTTGGTGGAGGGGGAATTGGAGTATATTGTGGAGAAGATTTTGGATTCTCGTGTTTCTAGACGGAAACTCCAGTATCTGGTTAAATGGAAGGGTTATGCTCAGGAAGATAATTCCTGGGTTTTTGCCTCTGATGTTCATGCTTCCGATCTTGTTCGTGCCTTTCATGCGGCTCATCCTGGTCGGCCTGGGGGCTCTGGTGAGGGTTCGGTGACCCCTCCTCAAGGGGGGGGTACTGTTGTGAATTCTGTGGCTGAATTCACTCCTGTGGTCACAAGTGGTACTGCAGCTTCTGAGCTTCCTCCCTCAGGTGTTCTGGTGAGCTCGTTAACTGCTTCATTACTTAACTCCGCCTGATGCTGCTATCCTTGCTCCTTGTCAATGTTTCAGTGTTGGATCTGAGCTTCTCCTGATTGTTCCTGTGACCTGCTGCTCTGTATAGCTAAGTGCTTTTTGCTTTTTTGTTGCTTTTTTTCTGTCCAGCTTGTCTTTTGTTTTGCTGGAAGCTCTGAGACGCAAAGGGTGTACCGCCGTGCCCTTAGTTCGGCACGGTGGGTTTTTTTTTTGCCCCCTTTGCGTGGTTTTGCTTTAGGGTTTTTTGTAGACTGCAAAGTTCGCTTTACTGTCCTCGCTCTGTCCTAGAATATCGGGCCCCACTTTGCTGAATCTATTTCATCCCTACGTTTTGTCTTTTCATCTTACTCACAGTCATTATATGTGGGGGGCTGCCTTTTCCTTTGGGGAATTTCTCTGGGGCAAGTCAGGCCTATTTTTCTATCTTCAGGCTAGCTAGTTTCTTAGGCTGTGCCGAGTTGCCTAGGTAGTTGTTAGGCGCAATCCACAGCCGCTTTTAGTTGTGTTTAGGATAGGATCAGGTGTGCAGTCTACAGAGTTTCCACGTCTCAGAGCTCGTTCTTGTATTTTTGGGTATTTGTCAGATCACTGTGTGCGCTCTGATCGCTAAGCACACTGTGTTTCTGGATTGCTTTCATAACACCTGTCATTAGCAAACATAACAGTACAAGGAGCCCAACTAATGATTCTCAATAGAGGGAAAGAAAAAGTTCTGACATCATTTTTTTTTTTTTTTTCTGCTCTGTGTTCACTTTTTTTTTTTCCCCTAGACATTTGGGTGATTCTGGACACAGGTGTGGACATGGATATTCAGGGTCTGTGCTCTTCAATGGATAATCTCGTTATAAATGTACAAAAAATTCAAGATACTATTGATCAGAAATCTATGTTAGAACCAAGAATTCCTATTCCTGATTTGTTTTTTGGAGATAGAACTAAGTTTCTAAGTTTCAAAAATAATTGTAAGCTATTTCTGGCCTTGAAACCTCATTCTTCTGGTAAACCTATTCAACAGGTTTTGATTATTATTTCTTTTTTGCGCGGCGACCCTCAAGACTGGGCATTTTCTCTTGCGCCAGGAGACCCTGCATTGAGTAGTGTCGATGCGTTTTTCCTGGCGCTCGGATTGCTGTACGATGAGCCTAATTCAGTGGATCAGGCTGAGAAAAATTTGCTGGCTTTGTGCCAGGGTCAGGATGATATAGAAGTATATTGTCAGAAATTTAGGTAATGGTCAGTACTCACTCAGTGGAATGAATCTGCGCTGGCAGCTTTGTTCAGAAAGGGTCTCTCTGAGGCTCTTAAGGATGTCATGGTGGGATTTCCTATGCCTGCTGGTTTGAATGAGTCTTTGTCTTTGGCCATTCAGATCGGTCAACGCTTGCGCGAGCGTAAATCTGTGCACCATTTGGCGGTACTGCCTGAGGTTAAACCTGAGCCTATGCAGTGCGATAGGACTATGACTAGAGTTGAACGGCAGGAATACAGACGTCTGAATGGTCTGTGTTTCTACTGTGGTGATTCCACTCATGCTATTTCTGATTGTCCTAAACGCACTAAGCGGTCCGCTAGGTCTGCCGTCATTGGTACTGTACAGTCCAAATTCCTTCTGTCCATTACCTTGATATGCTCTTTGTCGTCATTTTCTGTCATGGCGTTTGTGGATTCGGGCGCTGCCCTGAATCTGATGGATTTGGATTATGCTAAACGTTGTGGGTTTTTCTTGGAGCCTTTGCGGTGTCCTATTCCATTGAGAGGAATTGATGCTACACCTTTGGCCAAGAATAAACCTCAATACTGGGCCCAGCTGACCATGTGCATGGCTCCTGCACATCAGGAAGTTATTCGCTTTCTGGTGTTGCATAATCTGCATGATGTGGTCGTGTTGGGGTTGCCATGGCTACAAACCCATAATCCAGTATTGGATTGGAATTCCATGTCGGTATCCAGCTGGGGTTGTCAGGGGGTACATGGTGATGTTCCATTTTTGTCGATTTCGTCATCCACCCCTTCTGAGGTCCCAGAGTTCTTGTCTGATTATCAGGATGTATTTGAAGAGCCCAAGTCCGATGCTCTACCTCCGCATAGGGATTGTGATTGTGCTATCAATTTGATTCCTGGTAGTAAATTCCCTAAAGGTCGATTATTTAATTTATCCGTGCCCGAACACGCCGCTATGCGCAGTTATGTGAAGGAATCCCTGGAGAAGGGACATATTCGCCCATCGTCATCACCACTGGGAGCAGGGTTCTTCTTTGTAGCCAAGAAGGATGGTTCGCTGAGACCGTGTATTGATTACCGCCTTCTTAATAAGATCACTGTTAAATTTCAGTATCCCTTGCCATTGTTATCTGACTTGTTTGCTCGGATTAAGGGGGCTAGTTGGTTCACTAAGATAGATCTTCGTGGTGCGTATAATCTGGTGAGAATCAGGCAAGGAGATGAATGGAAAACTGCATTCAATACGCCCGAGGGTCATTTTGAGTATCTAGTGATGCCGTTCGGACTTGCCAATGCTCCATCTGTGTTTCAGTCTTTTATGCATGACATCTTCCGTGAGTATCTGGATAAATTCCTGATTGTTTACTTGGATGACATTTTGATCTTCTCTGATGATTGGGAGTCTCATGTGAAGCAGGTCAGAATGGTTTTTCAGGTCCTGCATGCTAACTCTTTGTTTGTGAAGGGATCAAAGTGTCTCTTCGGTGTGCAGAAAGTTTCATTTTTGGGGTTCATCTTTACCCCTTCTACTATCGAGATGGATCCAGTTAAGGTCCAAGCCATCCAGGATTGGATTCAGCCGACATCTCTGAAAAGTCTGCAAAAGTTCCTGGGCTTTGCTAATTTTTATCGTCGCTTCATCTGTAATTTTTCTAGCATTGCCAAACCATTGACCGATTTGACCAAGAAGGGTGCTGATTTGGTTAATTGGTCTTCTGCTGCTGTGGAAGCTTTTCAGGAGTTGAAGCGTCGTTTTTGTTCTGCCCCTGTGTTGTGTCAGCCAGATGTTTCTCTTCCGTTCCAGGTCGAGGTTGATGCTTCTGAGATTGGAGCAGGGGCTGTTTTGTCACAGAGAGGTTCTGATTGCTCAGTGATGAAACCATGTGCTTTCTTTTCCAGGAAGTTTTCGCCCGCTGAGCGTAATTATGATGTGGGCAATCGAGAGTTGCTGGCCATGAAGTGGGCATTCGAGGAGTGGCGTCATTGGCTTGAAGGAGCTAAGCATCGCGTGGTGGTATTGACTGATCATAAGAACTTGACTTATCTCGAGTCTGCCAAGCGCTTGAATCCTAGACAGGCCCGTTGGTCGTTATTTTTTGCCCGCTTCGACTTTGTGATTTCGTACCTTCCGGGCTCTAAAAATGTGAAGGCGGATGCTCTGTCTAGGAGTTTTGTGCCCGACTCTCCGGGTTTATCTGAGCCAGCGGGTATCCTCAAGGAAGGAGTCATTGTGTCTGCCATCTCCCCTGATTTGCGGCGGGTGCTGCAAAAATTTCAGGCGAATAAACCTGATCGTTGTCCAGCAGAGAAACTGTTCGTCCCTGATAGGTGGACTAATAAACTTATCTCTGAACTTCATTGTTCGGTGTTGGCTGGTCATCCTGGAATCTTTGGTACCAGAGAGTTAGTGGCTAGATCCTTCTGGTGGCCATCTCTGTCACGGGATGTACGTACTTTTGTGCAGTCCTGTGGGATTTGTGCTAGGGCTAAGCCCTGCTGTTCTCGTGCCAGTGGGTTGCTTTTGCCCTTGCCGGTCCCAAAGAGGCCTTGGACACATATTTCGATGGATTTCATTTCTGACCTTCCCGTTTCTCAAAAGATGTCAGTCATTTGGGTGGTCTGTGATCGCTTTTCTAAAATGGTCCATCTGGTGCCCTTGGCTAAATTGCCTTCCTCCTCTGATTTGGTACCTTTGTTCTTTCAGCATGTGGTTCGGTTGCATGGCATTCCTGAGAATATTGTTTCTGACAGAGGTTCCCAGTTTGTTTCAAGGTTTTGGCGAGCCTTTTGTGGTAGGATGGGCATTGACCTATCCTTTTCCTCGGCTTTCGATCCTCAGACTAATGGCCAGACCGAACGAACCAATCAGACCTTGGAAACATATCTGAGATGTTTTGTTTCTGCAGACCAGGATGATTGGGTGTCCTTTTTGCCGTTGGCTGAGTTCGCCCTTAATAATCGGGCCAGCTCGGCTACCTTGGTTTCTCCATTTTTTTGCAATTCTGGGTTCCATCCTCGTTTCTCTTCAGGACAGGTTGAGTCTTCGGACTGTCCTGGTGTGGATTCTGTGGTGGATAGGTTGCAGCAGATCTGGACTCAGGTAGTGGACAATTTGATCTTGTCCCAGGAGAAAGCTCAACTTTTCGCTAATCGCAGACGCCGTGTGGGTCACCGACTTCGTGTTGGGGATCTGGTTTGGTTATCTTCTCGTCATATTCCTATGAAGGTTTCCTCTCCTAAATTTAAACCTCGTTTTATTGGTCCGTATAGGATTTCTGAGGTTCTCAATCCTGTGTCTTTTCGTTTGACCCTCCCAGACTCCTTTTCCATACATAATGTATTCCATAGGTCGTTGTTGCGGAGATACGTGGCACCTATGGTTCCATCTATTGAGCCTCCTGCCCCGGTTTTGGTGGAGGGGGAATTGGAGTATATTGTGGAGAAGATTTTGGATTCTCGTGTTTCTAGACGGAAACTCCAGTATCTGGTTAAATGGAAGGGTTATGCTCAGGAAGATAATTCCTGGGTTTTTGCCTCTGATGTTCATGCTTCCGATCTTGTTCGTGCCTTTCATGCGGCTCATCCTGGTCGGCCTGGGGGCTCTGGTGAGGGTTCGGTGACCCCTCCTCAAGGTGGGGGGTACTGTTGTGAATTCTGTGGCTGAATTCACTCCTGTGGTCACAAGTGGTACTGCAGCTTCTGAGCTTCCTCCCTCAGGTGTTCTGGTTAGCTCGTTAACTGCTTCATTACTTAACTCCGCCTGATGCTGCTATCCTTGCTCCTTGTCAATGTTTCAGTGTTGGATCTGAGCTTCTCCTGATTGTTCCTGTGACCTGCTGCTCTGTATAGCTAAGTGCTTTTTGCTTTTTTGTTGCTTTTTTTCTGTCCAGCTTGTCTTTTGTTTTGCTGGAAGCTCTGAGACGCAAAGGGTGTACCGCCGTGCCGTTAGTTCGGCACGGTGGGTTTTTTTTTGCCCCCTTTGCGTGGTTTTGCTTTAGGGTTTTTTGTAGACTGCAAAGTTCGCTTTACTGTCCTCGCTCTGTCCTAGAATATCGGGCCCCACTTTGCTGAATCTATTTCATCCCTACGTTTTGTCTTTTCATCTTACTCACAGTCATTATATGTGGGGGGCTGCCTTTTCCTTTGGGGAATTTCTCTGGGGCAAGTCAGGCCTATTTTTCTATCTTCAGGCTAGCTAGTTTCTTAGGCTGTGCCGAGTTGCCTAGGTAGTTGTTAGGCGCAATCCACAGCCGCTTTTAGTTGTGTTTAGGATAGGATCAGGTGTGCAGTCTACAGAGTTTCCACGTCTCAGAGCTCGTTCTTGTATTTTTGGGTATTTGTCAGATCACTGTGTGCGCTCTGATCGCTAAGCACACTGTGTTTCTGGATTGCTTTCATAACACCTGTCATTAGCAAACATAACAGCCCCCCACATATAATGACTGTGAGTTAAGATGAAAATTACAAACACAGAGATGAAATAGATTTAGCAAAGTGAGGCCCGACTTACTGAACAGACAAAGGATAGGAAAGGTAACTTTACGGTCAGCACAAAAACTACAAAAAGACCACGCAGAGGGCGCAAAAAGACCCTCCGCACCGACTCACGGTGCGGAGGCGCTCCCTCTGCGTCCCAGAGCTTCCAGCAAGCAAGACAAAAATCAAAATAGCAAGCTGGACAGAAAAATAGCAAACAAGGGAAAAACAAGCAGGAACTTAGCTTCTGCTGGGAAGACAGGTCACAAGAACGATCCAGGAGCGAACTAGACCAATACTGGAACATTGACAGGTGGCATGGAGCAATGATCTAAGTGGAGTTGAATAGCGCAGCCAGCTAACGAATTAACCTCGTCACCTGTGGAAGGAAACTCAGAAGCTGCAGCCCCACTCACAACCACCAGAGGAAGCCCATGGACAGAACCAGCCGAAGTACCATTCATGACCACAGGAGGGAGTTTGACAACAGAATTCACAACAGTACCCCCCTTGAGGAGGGGTCACCGAACCCTCACCAAAGCCCCCAGGCCGACCAGGATGAGCCAAATGAAAGGCACGAACCAGACCGGCAGCATGAACATCAGAGGCAAAGACCCAGGAATTATCTTCCTGACCATAACCCTTCAACTTGACCAGGTACTGGAGTTTCCGTCTCGAAATACGAGAATCCAAAATCTTCTCCACCACATACTCCAACTCCCCCTCAACCAACACCGGGGCAGGAGGATCAACGGATGGAACCACAGGTGCCACGTATCTCCGCAACAACGACCTATGGAATACATTATGGATGGCAAAAGAAGCTGGAAGGGTCAAACGAAATGACACAGGATTGAGAACCTCAGAAATCTTATACGGACCAATGAAACGAGGCTTAAACTTAGGAGAGGAAACCTTCATAGGAACATAACGAGACGACAACCAAACCAAATCCCCAACACGAAGTCGGGGACCCACACAGCGCCGGCGGTTAGCGAAACGTTGAGCCTTCTCCTGGGACAATGTCAAATTGTCCACCAACATGAGTCCAAATCTGCTGCAACCTATCCACCACAGTATCTACACCAGGACAGTCCGAAGACTCAACCTGCCCTGAAGAGAAACGAGGATGGAAACCAGAATTGCAGAGAAACGGCGAAACCAAAGTAGCCGAGCTGGCCCGATTATTAAGGGCGAACTCAGCCAAAGGCAAAAAGGACACCCAATCATCCTGATCAGCAGAAACAAAGCATTTCAGATATGTTTCCAAAGTCTGATTAGTTCGTTCGGTTTGGCCATTTGTCTGAGGATGGAAAGCCGAGGAAAAAGACAAATCAATGCCCATCCTAGCACAAAAGAATCGCCAAAACCTCGAAACAAACTGGGAACCTCTGTCCGAAACAATGTTCTCCGGAATGCCATGTAAACGAACCACATGCTGGAAAAACAATGGCACCAAATCAGATGACGAAGGCAATTTAGTCAAGGGTACCAAATGGACCATCTTAGAGAAGCGATCACAAACCACCCAAATGACCGACATCTTTTGAGAGACAGGGAGATCCGAAATAAAATCCATAGAAATATGCGTCCAGGGCCTCTTCGGGACTGGCAAGGGCAAAAGCAACCCACTGGCAGGAGAACAGCAGGGCTTAGCCCGAGCACAAGTCCCACAGGACTGCACATCCCGCGACAAAGACGGCCACCAAAAGGATCTAGCCACCAAATCTCTGATACCAAAGATTCCAGGATGACCAGCCAACACCGAACAATGAACCTCAGAGATAACTCTACTAGTCCATTTATCAGGGACAAACAGTTTCTCCGCTGGGCAACAGTCAGGTCTATCAGCCTGAAATTTTTGCAGCACCCGCCGCAAATCAGGGGAGATGGCAGACAAAATTACCCCCTCTTTGAGAATACCCGCCGGCTCAGGAACACCCGGAGAGTCGGGCACAAAACTCCTTGACAGGGCATCAGCCTTTACATTCTTAGAGCCCGGAAGGTACGAAACCACAAAATCCAAACGGGAGAAATATAGCGACCAACGAGCCTGTCTAGGATTCAACCGTTTGGCAGACTCCAGATAAGTCAAATTCTTGTGATCCGTCAAGACCACCACACGATGCTTGGCTCCTTCAAGCCAATGACGCCACTCCTCGAATGCCCACTTCATGGCCAACAACTCTCGATTGCCAACATCATAATTGCTCTCAGCAGGCGAAAACTTTCTAGAAAAGAAGGCACATGGTTTCATCACTGAGCCATCAGAACTTCTTTGCGACAAAACAGCCCCTGCTCCAATCTCGGAAGCATCAACCTCGACCTGAAACGGGAGCGAAACATCTGGCTGGCACAACACAGGGGCAGAAGAAAAACGACGCTTCAACTCCTGAAAAGCTTCCACAGCCGCAGAAGACCAATTGACCACATCAGCACCCTTCTTGGTCAAATCAGTCAACGGTTTAGCAACACTAGAAAAATTACTGATGAAGCAATGATAAAAATTAGCAAAGCCCAGGAACTTTTGCAGACTCTTCACAGATGTTGGCTGAGTCCAATCATAAATGGCCTGGACTTTAACAGGGTCCATCTCGATAGTAGAAGGGGAAAAAATGAAACCCAAAAATGAAATCTTCTGAACTCCAAAGAGACACTTTGACCCCTTCACAAACAAAGAATTCGCACGAAGGACCTGGAACACCATTCTGACCTGCTTCACGTGAGACTCCCAATCATCCGAGAAGACCAAAATATCATCCAAATATACAATCAGGAATTTATCCAGTTACTCTCGGAAGATGTCATGCATAAAGGACTGAAATACTGATGGAGCATTGGAAAGCCCGAATGGCATAACCAGGTACTCAAAATGGCCCTCGGGTGTATTAAATGCTGTTTTCCATTCATCGCCCTGTTTAATACGCACAAGATTATACGCCCCTCGAAGATCTATCTTGGTGAACCAACTAGCCCCCTTAATCCGAGCAAATAAATCAGACAGCAGCGGCAAAGGGTACTGAAATTTGACTGTGATCTTATTAAGAAGGCGGTAATCAATACAAGGTCTCAAAGAACCATCCTTCTTGGCCACAAAAAAGAACCCTGCTCCCAATGGTGACGACGACGGGCGAATATGACCCTTCTCCAAGGATTCCTTTATATAACTCCGCATAGCGGCGTGTTCTGGCACAGATAAATTGAACAGTCGGCCCTTAGGAAACTTACTACCAGGAATCAAATTGATAGCACAATCGCAATCCCTATGAGGAGGTAGGGCACTGGATTTGGGCTCATCAAATACATCCCGGTAATCCGACAAAAACTCCGGGACTTCAGAAGGGGTGGATGACGAAATAGGCAAAAATGGAACATCACCATGTACCCCCTGACAACCCCAGCTGGACACAGACATAGATTTCCAATCCAATACTGGATTATGGACCTGTAGCCATGGCAACCCCAAAACGACCACATCATGCAGATTATGCAACACCAAAAAGCGAATATCCTCCTGATGTGCAGGAGCCATGCACATGGTCAATTGGGTCCAGTACTGAGGCTTATTCTTGGCCAAAGGCGTAGCATCAATTCCTCTCAATGGAATAGGATGCTGCAAGGGCTCCAAGAAAAAAACCACAGCGCCTAGCAAACTGCAAGTCCATCAAATTCAGGGCAGCGCCTGAATCCACAAATGCCATAACAGAATAGGATGACAAAGCGCAAATCAGAGTAACGGACAAAAGAAATTTCGACTGTACCGTACCAATGGTGGCAGACCTAGCGAAACGCTTAGTGCGCTTAGGACAATCGGAGATAGCATGAGTGGAATCACCACAGTAAAAACACAGCCCATTCCGACGTCTGTGTTCTTGCCGTTCAGCTCTGGTCAAAGTCCTATCACATTGCATAGGCTCAGGTCTATGCTCAGATAATACCACCAAATGGTGCACAGCTTTACGCTTACGCAAGCGTCGATCGATCTTAATGGCCAAAGACATAGACTCATTCAGACCAGCAGGCATGGGAAATCCCACAATGACATCCTTAAGGGCTTCAGAGAGACCCTTTCTGAAAATTGCTGCCAGGGCACATTCATTCCACTGAGTGAGTAGAGACCACTTCCTAAACTTCTGACAATATATCTCTACCTCATCCTGACCCTGACACAGAGCCAGCAAGATTTTCTCTGCCTGATCCACTGAATTTGGTTCATCATAAAGCAATCCAAGCGCCAGAAAAAACGCATCAACATCACGCAATGCCGGATCTCCTGGCGCAAGGGAAAATGACCAGTCTTGAGGGTCGCCACGTAACAAAGAAATAATGATTTTCACTTGTTGAACAGGGTCACCTGAGGAGCGAGGTTTCAAAGCAAGAAACAATTTACAATTATTTTTGAAATTCAGAAACTTAGATCTATCCCCAAAAAACAAATCAGGAATTGGAATCCTAGGCTCTAACATCGGATTCTGAACCACAAAATCTTGAATGTTTTGTACCCTTGCAGTGAGATTATCCATACAAGAGGACAGACCTTGAATGTCCATATCTACACCTGTATCCTGAACCACCCAGAGGTAAAGGGGAAAAGAGAGACAAAACACACTGCAAAGAAAAAAAAATGGTCTCAGAACTTCTCTTATCCCTCTATTGAGATGCATTAATACTTTGGGCCACCTGTACTGTTATGAACTGGTGGTTAGGACAATAATGGACCTGGTGGTTAAGAGCACACGGAATGACCGGATAGTTGCTAATAACACAGAACAAGCTCTGAGACGTGGGCACTCTGCTGACCGCAATCCCTAATCCTATCACACACACTAGAAATAGCTGTGGATTGCTCCTAACGCTCCCTATGCAACTCGTCACAGCCTAAGGAACTAGCTAGCCCTAAAGATAGAAAAATAAAGCCTACCTTGCCTCAGAGAAATTCCCCAAAGGAAAAGGCAGCCCCCCACATATAATGACTGTGAGTTAAGATGAAAATTACAAACACAGAGATGAAATAGATTTAGCAAAGTGAGACCCGACTTACTGAACAGACAGAGGATAGGAAAGGTAACTTTTCGGTCAGCACAAAAACTACAAAAAGACCACGCAGAGGGCGCAAAAAGACCCTCCGCACCGACTCACGGTGCGGAGGCGCTCCCTCTGCGTCCCAGAGCTTCCAGCAAGCAAGACAAAAATCAAAATAGCAAGCTGGACAGAAAAATAGCAAACAAGAGAAAAACAAGCAGGAACTTAGCTTCTGCTGGGAAGACAGGTCACAAGAACGATCCAGGAGCGAACTAGACCAATACAGGAACATTGACAGGTGGCATGGAGCAATGATCTAAGTGGAGTTAAATAGAGCAGCCAGCTAACGAATTAACCTCGTCACCTATGGAAGGAAACTCAGAAGCCGCAGCCCCACTCACAACCACCAGAGGAAGCCCATGGACAGAACCAGCTGAAGTACCATTCATGACCACAGGAGGGAGTTTGACAACAGAATTCACAACAGGACACATTTCAGCGTGCAGCATCATCATAATTGGGTGAGATCGTTCTAAAAAAAATTTATGTGCCTCCTTGCACTTAAAGCACTATACTGGTGATGATCAGTGGTGTTGATTCATCACCTTATAGGTGGTTTATTTCTTCTTTATTGACAGTAGCACCTTTTGTATATATTTGGTTTCTCTGCTTTACCGAAAAGGTGTATGTTTGAATAACAACCTTAAGGGCTGTGAAGTGATCAAATTTGTCTACTGAGTATTTTCCTCTGGAAATCAGTACTTTGTCCGATTAACTTTGGTTAATGCATCAGCATGACAATGACCTGAAACACACAGCCAGGGCAACTAAGGGGTGGCTTCATAAGGAACATTTCAGGATCCAGGAGTGGTTTAACCAGTCTCTAGACCTGCACCCAATAGAAAATCTTTGGAGGCAGCTGAAGTTCAATGTTGCCCAATGACAGCCCCAAAACCTGAAAGATCTGGAGAAGATCTGTATGGAGGAGTGGGCCAAAATCCCTGCTGCAGTTTGTGCAAACTTGGTCAAAAACTACAGGAAACATTTGATCTCTGTAATTGCAAACAAAGGTTTCTGTTCCAAATTTTAAGTTCTGTTTTTCTAATGTCTCAAACACTTATTTCATGCAATAAAATGTAAATTAATTATGTAAAAATCATACAATGTGTTTTTTTGGATTTTATTTTTAGTTTCACTCTGTGTAAAACTATAATAAAAATGTATATAAGAGTTGTCATGTCAAATGTAAAGTTCACATCATTTTTTTTTTATTATTTATAGAATTTTTCATTTTATTAATTATTTACCTGCACAATCCGTACAATACATTTGTTATATGTTTTTCTTTTTATCTCAAGTCAAGAAAAGGATTTTGGTGCATAAGGAAAAGAGCCTACGTGCAATATGTATTACAAAAGCATTAAATCTAGTACTCTTTCATAGTTTGACTCTGACACCCATTGAGATAAGCACAAATGGCAGTATAAACTAAAGTTAGACGAGTTCCACCATCATTGCTTCTATTTTATCTCAGCTACTTGGTACAACAATGCCTGTAAGCTAAAAGTCAGCATGTAACACAGTAAAACAACAGATGCACCCTGAAAGTATGTTTAACTCATATATTTCGGTATGCAGAACATCTCCTTTTCCCAACAACTTGAGATTACAATCATAACTGTAGAAAATAACAAAAAAAAAACAATTGAATAAATAAGTTCATATTCAGTGATGACAGTAAAGGTTTAACATGTCACCATTGCTTATGAAATTATGTACTTTCTTAATTTCCCGTAATTAATTTTAGCCAATTTCTTACTTCATCACATTAGCCAGTCAGCCTTAATGCAATACAATGGTAGCTGTCAAAATATTTTACCCAGCTAATAAAATGCTGCCATACAAAGAAACATTTTCATTTTAGATGAGAAAACAACAGCATAAATATTGAACACGGTGACACTAATTGACAAAGATTTCTGGTTTTCGAAGCATCATCACAAGCAGATAGCATTCATGCTGGCATACAGAAATATAACACATTAAATCACATTTTATTGTCACATGTAATGACCTTTAAATAACTTTGAGGAAATGCAATGTGTTGATAAGAGCCTGGTAATGGTGCCAGGCCATATAATACTTGTTTGCAATATGGGGACACTTAAAAGTGTTATTGTTAATGCACATTGCATATTCTCTCCTTCTCTTCCTTTTGATCAGTAATGATAAAAATAAATTGCCCTTATAAATGGCAGCAAAACCAGTTGCCTGTCAAATAGACAGGCTGCAAAAATAATCTTAATATATCCAAACAATTTTAGAGGTTGCTCATTAGCAAGCTGCATTTAGAAAATATAGAAAAGCTTAAATAGAGAATAAATGTACAATACATAGTATAACGTACAATAATTTATTGTGCTGATATTTTTTCAAGTGGGACAAAATGTGTTATACATGAAGTGATACATACTATATGAGAAGTTGTTTTTAACTGTATAGAATAATTTAAGTTCCATTTTGGCTTGTATTTATGTTCAAATAATGATGACTTAGGCTAGCTTGATGCCACGCTTGTGATGGGTAGTGTTGAGCGATACCGTCCGATACTTGAAAGTATCGGTATCGGATAGTATCGGCCGATACACGAAAAATATCGGATATCGCCGATACCGATATCCAATACCAATACAAGTCAATGGGACATCAAGTATCGGAAGGTATTCTCATGATTCCCAGGGTCTGAAGGAGAGGAAACTCTCCTTCAGGCCCTGGGATCCATAGGGATGTGTAAAATAAAGAATTAAAATAAAAAATATTGATATGCTCACCTCTCCGGCGGCCCCTGGACATCATGCTGCTAACCGGGAGGCTTCTTTGTTTAAAATGCGCGCCTTTAGGACCTGGGAATGACGTCCCAGGTTCTGATTGGTCGCGTGCCGCCCATGTGACCGGCACGCGACCAATCAGAAGCTGTGACGTCATTCGCAGGTCCTCAATTCCTAGAATTAGGAGTTTTTGTGAATGAGAATGACGTCGCGGCTTCTGATTGGTCGCGTGCCGGTCACATGGGCGGCACGCGACCAATCAGAACCCGGGACGTCATTCCCATGTCCTAAAGGCGCGCATTTTAAACAAAGAAGCCTCCCGGTTAGCAGCATGATGTCCAGGGGCCGCCGGAGAGGTGAGCATATCAATATTTTTTATTTTAATTCTTTATTTTACACATCCCTATTGATCCGATACCGATACCCGATATCACAAAAGTATCGGATCTCGGTATCGGAATTCCGATACCGCAAGTATCGGCCGATACCCGATACTTGCGGTATCGGAATGCTCAACACTAGTGATGGGACAGATTGAAATGTTCCTGTAAACATATGTGCCAAACATATACAACAGTATGCCTATAACATTCTTCATGCCTTCCACTGCCCCTTATTCTTTTTTCTTACTTTTATAAAAAGAAGTATAGTGTTCTGCCAATTTTAAGTTAGGCAATGTGACGCTGAGTCACTTCTCACAGCCAAGCCACAAGTCGGGATAGTGATAGAGTCTGAAGTCAAAAGTAAGGAGGCTACGTCATAAACAGAAGTAAGAAACAAAGGCATAGTAGTTACATAATGGTCCAAGGTCAAAATACAAGAAAGATAGCAGATCAGTACAAAGGGGTTTAAACAAACGGATGGTCAGAATGAGGACCAATTTAAAGCAACAAAAGATCAACAAACAGACCTCAAGGCACAGAGAAAAAAACCACACAAAAGCTGAATGTATGTCTAGCAGAGTTCAGGGATTAACAGCCCAGTTAACTAGCTAGCCATAGCCAGGCAATTACCTGGGACAAGAACATGTGGAAACAGGAAGCACCTCCCAGTCTCAACACACTGACAGCTAAGCATGCCCCTGCACAAGAATGAACACTGGGATGTCAATCAAAGTACTGAGATCTTCAGCATGCCCTTGTACCAGATTGGATGGCTGAGTCGTCAATAGCTGAATCTCAAACACACTGAGGGGTAGAATCATGACAGGTAATCTATATTAGATTGGTGATGGGCTAACCAGTCAGTTGATTATTGGGCATAATGTTCATTGTATTGCCTAGCAGGCAGCGTTCCATACACTGTTTAGTGGCATTGCCTGGTATTTCAACTCATGCCATTCACCAGAGAGCACTGCATGGCATTGACACTAGTGATTAGTGAGCATGCTTGGGTGTTATCTGAATATCTTGGGCATGCTCAATTAACATATACAAGTCCCCGTGGCTGCATGTTTCGCAGCTGTTAGATAGAAACATGCGGGAATTTCCTGTTTGTTAGGCAATCCCTGCATGTATTGTGGCTGTATAACAGTTGCAAAACATGCAGCCGCTGGAACTCGAACATATTAATCAAGCATGCCAAGATACTTGGATAACACCCGAGCATGCTCGCTCATCTCTAACTGACACTACAAAATGCCCAAAGCTTTGTTTGGTAAACAAAGAAGGGGCCATAACACTTGAAGAAAGTGCGGATGATCAGCTGATCAAAACTTCAACAAATTGATATTGATGACTTATCATATCAGGAGATATTATATAGTTTGGCAAAAATATGCATGCTTATCACCTGTGTCATTGTCTTACGAGTCCTGACACTAACATTGCAAACCAGTCACAATAAATGGGATTACATAGTTACTGTTAACAAAAGACAAATGTGTCCTGCTGCACGGGGTAGATCCCAAGCCTTGTCTGCCTCAGGGGTCTCCCATTTGGGCTCAGCTGCGGCAGGTGCTGCTCGGCATAGACATTGGTCCCAGCATCTAGCTAAGGCTTGTGGTATATGGTTGGTTACTGCAGGGCCTCCAGCCAGGGCCTTTGTAACCAGTGTTATACAGGAGCAGCCTGCTACTCTAGAGCCTAAGTCCATAGATTCCTTACTGAGCATGTCCGTGATGTGGCGGCGTCTCATTGGTGGTAGGACGCTTGCTGCACGGTTGAGGTGGCAGCTCCGGATTGGCCCACTTGCGATGTCTTACCCAACTAGGCATAAGTGTTTGGGGTGGAGCCTTATGTATACAAAGCCCCCTGCGGTGCACGCGGGCACGCTAGTATCATTTGTGTGTGACTATGTGAGTGTAGACCCTTCCTCTCTGTCTAGAAGTGTCGTATGTCTGTCTAAGCTTTGGGACTGTGCACATAGGCAGGCAGCTAGCATCAGTGGGGACAATTAGCCGTTTGGCTTAGCATCTGTTACCTACATATGTACGGTTAGCACAGCAGAGTTTCAGAGCAAGCTCAACTCTAGTCAGGGTATTATGCTCAGCATCTGTTTAGTTTCTGTGTGTGATTGACACAGCTCAGTTGCAGAGCCTCTGTGTTAGGGGTCGAGTTCCCGCTTCTGCTGCGGTCTCCCATTCCTCTCCTGCCGCAGGTAAACCTGCTCAGCAGAGACGACGGTCCTTGCGTCTGGCTCAGTCTCACTCTGTGCTTAGGCTTGCTGTTGCTTCTCCAGCTTTTGCTATTAAAGCCAGTGCTGGGCAGCAGCGAGTGGACGCTTTTGAGACTAAGTCCTGCTTTTTCCCTTCTGAGCATGCCCAGGGTGAGATCTCCCGTTGGAGATCGAGGGTCACATGCTCAGATGCTGCAGTGGTTCCCATTGGTCCTCCTGGCAGGTCCTGAAAGTACTGCAGCTATATAAGCTTCGCATGACCGCACGGCCATGCGCTAGTGTACAATTGTATACGTGTGTTTGTTGTGAGTGCAAGTCGTTCATGAAATACCCCTACCCTATTGTATGACTGTTCGCGTATGGTGTATGGCTGCTATCTAGCGCCCGACTAACCACTCAACGTGTCACACACGTATCAGCGTCTATTGCTGTGACCGCCATTGCGGTGCCACGCGCCATTAGTGCGCCTCCTGACCCACGTCTGGGTTCTTAGTGGTGTCTGCCAGCTCGGCACAGTTCGCACTTCGGTGCTCTAATTATTACTGTTACCTAACACACCCAGTTGCGGTGTTGAGTGCTAGTAGTCTGATCGGACTTCAATCCTGAGTCTTGGGGTTGAGTTCGCTGACTCCTTGCTTGCACTCCTAGGTGCGGTATTGCGGACCAGTGGCTTAACTGGGTTCGCTTCCACCGCCATATTACGCTGCCATTTACTAGCAGCAGGTTTTCACCTGCACGGTGGACCCCGGACTGCGAACGCATCTATTAATATTACATCTTATTCTTGGTGCGTTCCGCCAGTCCTAACACTCTGTTTCATTTCTGTGTGCGATTGACACAGATCAGTTGCAGAGCATCTGTTTCGTTTCTGTATGCGAGTGACACAGATCAGTTGCGGAGCATCTGTTTCGTTTCTGTGGATGAGTTCAGTTCAGATGCTTGTCCTGTGACGTTTAACAGGACAAAGCACTTAGTACTTGTTTGTACTGTCCCATCCTGTGGAGTAGAAGAGTTTGGAACTCAGCGCCCTGTTCACACTAAGTGGCGTTTACCCAGTGTGTACAGGTAATCGTTCGCCCTGTGTTCCATCAAAAAGAAAAATCTAAATTAAAATGTTAGCAATGAAAACGTCATTTTGTTTTGCCAACTGGATCACAATTCAGAATAAAATCTACTATATAAAGCTGAATGTGTGTATGTGTGTGTATGTGTGTATGTGTGTGTATGTCCGGGATTGGCATCTGCACCGTCGCAGCTACAGCAACAAAATTTTGCACAGTCACACGTCTGGACCCGGAGAGCGTCATAGGCTACGTTGTGAGGTGAAATTTTAACCCCGCGCTTTCCAATTCACCAAACAATTTTGCCCCTATCTACATAATGGGGAAAAAAGTGAAAGGAAAAGTGTTGGAAGCGTCGCAGCTACAGCAACAAAATTTTGCACAGTCACACATCTGGACCCAGAGAGCGTCATAGCCTACGTTGTGAGGTGAAATTTTAACCCCGCACTTTCCAATTCACCAAACAATTTTGCTCCTATCTACATAATGGGGAAAAAAGTGAAAGGAAAAGCGTTGGAGGCGTCGCAGCTACAGCCACAAAATTTTGCACAGTCACACGTCTGGACCCTGAGAGCGTCATAGGCTATGTTGTGAGGTGAAATTTTAACTCCGCGCTTTCCAATTCACCAAACTATTTTTCCCCTATCTACATAATGGGGAAAAGTGAAAGGAAAAGTGTTGGAGGCTGTTGTGAATTCTGTGGCTGAGTTCATTTCTGTGGTCACAAGTGGTATTGCAGTCTCTGGGCTTCCTCCCTCAGGTGTTTTGGTGAGCTCGTTGGCTGCCTTGCTATTTAGCTCCACCTGAGTCTGTCTTCCTTGCTCCTTGTCAATGTTCCAGTGTTGGATCTGAGCTACTGCATCTTTCCTTGGGCCTGCTGCTCTGCTAGATAAGTGCTTCTAGTTTGTTTTCTGTTTTTTTTCTGTCCAGCTTGCTATTGTCTTTTGCTGGAAGCTCTGAGAAGCAGAGGGGTGCACCGCCGTGCTGTTAGTTCGGCACGGTGGGTCTTTTTGCCCCTTTGCGTGGTTTTCGTTTTAGGGTTTTTTGTAGACTGCATAGTTCTCTTTGCTATCCTCGCTCTGTCTAGAATATCGGGCCTCACTTTGCTGAATCTATTTCATTCCTACGTTTGTCTTTTCATCTTGCTAACAGTCATTATATGTGGGGGGCTGCCTATTCCTTTGGGGTATTTCTCTGAGGTAAGTCAGGCTTGTATTTCTATCTTCAGGCTAGTCAGCTCCTCAGGCAGTGCCGAGTTGCATAGGTAGTTGTTAGGCGCAATCCACTGCTGCTTATAGTTGTGTGAGGATAGATCAGGTACTGCAGTCTACAGAGATTCCACGTCTCAGAGCTCGTCCTATTGTTTTTGGTTATTGCCAGATCTCTGTATGTGCGCTGATTACTGCACGCTGTGTTGCCTGATTGCCAGCCATAACAGGAGGCAAATTGACAGCTGCCAGATGTGAACAAGGGGGACTTAAAGAATGAGAACGATGGCGCAAAAGAGTATATACCGATCAGTTGCTAAGGTGGGGCCCCGACATGGGATACTCACCACACACGGGGATATGAACACACACACAAAATGTGCCACACACTACCACGTGCTTGAACACATATACCACCCTCAGCACACATTTCACCACACATACACCAACCTCGCCACATAAAAGTCGAAACACAAAAGTCGCCGCTCAAAACTCGCCACGCGCAAAACTCGCCACATGCAAAAACTAGGCTCACGCAAAACTCGCCACAAGTGCAAAACTCACCTCATGGAAAACTCGCCACACGCAAAACTTGCACACGTGGAAAAATTGCCACATGCACAAAATTTGCAACACGTGCAAAAGTTGCCTCACACAAAACTTGCACATACTCAAAAGGCACCAGACATAAAACTCACCATGCGCAAAACTCGCCATGCGCAAAACTTGCTGCACACAACTTGCTACACTAACCTGTCACATGCAACTCGACACACGAAAAGTTGCTACACGCATGTTGCCACACAAAACTCATCTCACAAAAGTCGCTACATGCATGTCGCCACACACAACTCAACACACACAACTTGACAAACGAAACTCGCCCTAAAACACACACAAGTCTGGTATTAGCCTTCAAAAATAAAAATCTGATTAATAAGCAGACAAACTACAAGAGCAACAAATGTACCATATAGGAAATACAGCAGCTGTCAGTCACATGACCTGTCTATTATGTGTATGTGTGAGCTAATATATACTGCCAGGGGGAGGGCTTCCTGTTGGCTGGGGATTTATCAGGCTGCCAATTTATCTTACAAATACTGAGGTAAAAATACTGAGCAAATAACGTGTTAACGAGGTCTAATACAGGAGATCACACAGGTATATACTATATACAGGGGAGATGACACACAGATATATACTATATACAGGAGAGATGACACACAGGTATATACTATATAGAGGAGGAGATGACATACAGGTATATACTATATAGAGGAGGAGATGACATACAGGTACATACTATATACAGGAGGAGATGACACACAGGTATATACTATATACAGGAGCAGATTACCTACAGGTATATACTATATACAGGAGGAGATGACATACAGGTATATGCTATATATAGAAGATGACATACAGGTATATACTATATACAGGAGGAGATGACACACAGATATATACTATATACAGGGGAGATGACACACAGGTATATACTATATACAGGAGGAGATGACATACAGGTATATACTATATATAGAAGGAGATGACAAACAGGTATATACTATATATAGGAGGAGATGACATACATGTATATACTATATATAGGAGGAGATGACATACAGGTATATACTATATATAGGAGGAGATGACATACAGGTATATACTATATACATGTGAGATGACACAGCAGGTATATACTATATACAGGGGAGATGACATGCAGGTATATTTTATATACAGGAGATGACATACAGGTGTATACTACATATAAGGGAGATGACAAACATGTATATACTGAGGTGAAAATGAGAGGTGTGAGGTGAAAATGAAAAGGTGTGAGTGCAAAATGAGAGGAGTGAGGGAAAATAGTGGAGTGATCGGAAAATGACAGATGTGAGGTCGAAATGACAAGTGTTAGGGGGGAATGAGAGGAGTGAGGGAGAAAATGAGAGATGTGAGGGGGAAAATTAAAGATGTGATTGGGAAAATGAGAGGCGTGATGGGAAAATATGAGAAGTGACGTGCTATAACTAACCACAGATATTTACTATGCCCAGGCAACGCCGGGCTCTTCAGCTAGTTATATACATAAAAGTATGCATACAGTAGTATCTCAACCCTTATTAAATGTATATATAGTTCCCATTGTTACCATATTCTGCAGTAGGCTGTTTCACAGATTAATATTTCTTATGGCAAAGAAGTCTTGATCCTGTTTCTCTGAAGAGTGCCCTATTGTATTTTAATAGGATTTTACATGAAACCGCTTGTTAGGGCTAGCGGAACGCACCGAGTAAATAGAGATGTTTATTGATATTGGTGCGTTCGCAGCCCGGGGTCCACCGTGCAGGAGTACCTGCTGCTAGCAAACGGCGGAGCTATATGGCGGTATAGACTAACTCAGTTAATTCACTGAGTAGCCGTGAAAGGAAAGCACTGTGCCCTGTTAGACTCCACAGAGGCACAGGCTAACTGCCCAAACAGAGAGCAGTCAGTGGTCACACAAACACACAAAACTCCTCGCCGGAGGAGCCAGCATTCTAGGGGCTTATTTCAGCCGGGTCCCTGAATACACTCAGACTCAATCTCCTCGCCGGAGGAGCCAGCATTCTAGGGGCTTATTTCAGCCGGGTCCCTGAACACACATACATGTGACCACACTGGCGCAAAGCACATAACATAAGACAATACTAGCGCATGGCCGTGCGGTCATGCGCAGTTTATATAGTTGCAGCACAGGAAGCTGCTACTGAAGTTTTTTGCCCTTTCAGGACCTTCCAGAAGGACCAATGGAAAGTGCTGCAGTACCTGAGCATGTTTTGCCCTTTCAGGACCTTCCAGAAGGACCAATGGAATGTACTGCAGCACCTGAGCATGTGACCGAACATGTGGCCCTCGACCTCCAATGGGAGACCCTGCCCTGGGCATGCTCAGTGTGAGTAAACAAGGACTTAGTCCCAGAGAGGCTCGCTCGCCGCAGATCAGTGCAGGGTACCATAGGAAAGCCAGAAAAGGCAGTAGTGATCCTATGCACCGAATCAGCCCCAGCGAGACGCTGGGAGAGACGTCTCCGCTGAGCAGAGCCCACTGCGGCCGATACCGAATGGGAGACCGCAGCAGACACGGATCGAGATTCCCCCTGTGCAGCAGAGGAAACTCGACTCCTAACGTTACCCCCCCCTCCTAGGGCCCCCCCTCCTTGAGCCTCACTACGCTCAAAAACTGCGATAAGCAGCGGAGCCCGAATGTGCTCCACAGGCTCTTAGGTTCTATCCTCTGGGCCGTGACCCTTCCAGTCCACCAGATAAAATTTCTTGCCACGTACCACCTTGCACCCCACAATAGCATTCACCTCAAACTCATCCGTGGATGAACCCGATGTCCCAGCAGATGACTCGGAAAACCGGGACAAATGAACGGGCTTTAAGAGGGAAACGTGGAAAGTATCGGTGATACCAAGGCGTGGAGGAATAGCCAAACGGTAGACCACAGGGTTGACCTGTTCCAGAACCTTAAATGGGCCAATGTAGCGAGGAGCAAACTTAATGGACTCAACTCGCAGCCTGATGTTACGGGCGGAGAGCCACACTAAGTCGCCAGGAGCAAAGACCGGAGCGGGGCGCCGGTGTGTATCAGCCGAAACCCTCATTCTCTCCTTGGAGGCCCGGATGGCATCCTGTGTGCGGTCCCAGATGTCACGTGCCTCCACCGCCCAGTCTGCCACCCTAGAATCGGTGGATGTCACTGGCATGGGCACAGGGACACGCGGATGCTGGCCGTAATTAAGGAGAAAAGGAGTTTGACCAGTGGAATCGGCTACGGCGTTGTTCAGGGCAAATTCCGCCCAAGGTAGCAAAGATGCCCAGTCATCCTGCCTAGCAGAGACGAAATGTCGCAAATATGTCACCAGAGTCTGGTTGGTTCTCTCCACCAACCCATTCGTCTCGGGATGGTATGCAGAGGAGAGGTTTAACTCTATGCTGAGTAAACGGCAGAGCTCTCTCCAAAACCGAGATGCGAACTGGGGACCCCGATCGCTGACAATCTTATCATGCATACCATGCAATCGGAAAACGTGTTTAATGAACAACACCGCCAAGGCCCGTGCTGAGGGTAACCGAGGAAGCGGAACCAAATGCACCATCTTGGAGAAATGGTCGGTGACAACCCAAATAATGGAGCAGCCACGCGACTTGGGTAGACCCACCACAAAGTCCCTCCCGACCATCTCCCAGGGCCTGTCTGCCACCGGTAGAGGGTAAAGCAACCCAGCAGGCCGTTGCCGAGGAGACCGATTCTGGGCGCAAGAAACGCATGCCTGAATATAGTCCTTGACATCTCGGGCCATATGAGGCCAACAGTATGTTCTCGCCAGAAGCTCAGATGTCCTCTTGGTCCCAAAATGCCCACCCACTCTGGAGGAGTGAGCCCAAGAGAGAACCTCCGATCGCAAGTTAGCTGGTACGAAAGTCTTGCCCGGGGGCACAGACTCTAGCGAAACCGGAGCTACAGTTCTCAGGCTCTCAGAAGGGACAATAAGCCGAGGCTCCTCCTCCTCCTCCGATGACACCACGGAGCAGGAGAGAGCGTCAGCACGATCGTTCTTCTCCCCAGAGAGGAAATGGAGAGTAAAATGGAACCGGGAGAAGAACAGGGACCATCTAGCCTGGCGAGAATTCAGCCGCTGGGCCGTTTGCAGATACACCAAGTTCTTGTGGTCAATGAAGACTTGGAAGGGAAAGCGAGCTCCCTCCAAGAGATGTCTCCACTCCGAAAAAGCCAACTTCATGGCCAGCAACTCCCTGTCCCCGATGGAATAATTCCTCTCCGCTGGTGTGAAGGTCTTGGAGAAGAAGAAGCAAGGATGCTTCCGACCTTGAGCATCCTTTTGGAAAAGGACTGCTCCAGCACCAACGGATGAGGCATCCACCTCCAAGATAAATGGCTTATCAACATCGGGGCGATGTAGGATGGGAGCGCTAGCGAAGTGTGACTTGATCGAGAGAAAGGCTTTGGAGACCTCCTCTGACCACAACTTGGGATTTGGTCCCTTCTTGGTGAGGGCAGCCAAGGGAGCTACCAAAGTTGAGAAGTGTGGAATGAACTGGCGATAGTAATTAATGAACCCCATAAAGCGCTGCACCGCTTTAAGAGAATGGGGTTCCTGCCAGTCCATTACAGCCTGCAGCTTGGCAGGATCCATAGCCAAACCCTGGGCAGAGATGATATAACCAAGGAAAGGCAAGGACTCCTGCTCAAACACACACTTCTCCAACTTGGCGTAGAGGGAGTTTGCCCGTAAGAGGTCGAAGACTTTGCGAACATCTCTCCGATGGGAGTCAATATCTGGAGAGAAGATGAGAATATCATCCAGATAGACTACGACCGAGGTGGTGAGCATATCCCGGAAGATGTCGTTCACAAAGTCTTGGAAAACGGCTGGGGCATTACAGAGCCCGAAGGGCATCACCAGATATTCATAGTGCCCATCCCTGGTGTTAAAAGCCGTCTTTCATTCATCCCCCTCACGGATGCGAATCAGGTTGTAAGCACCCCGCAGATCTAACTTTGTAAATACCCTCGCTCCCCGTAGCCTATCAAACAGCTCAGATATCAGGGGTAGTGGGTACTTGTTCTTAACGGTGATGGCGTTAAGACCCCTGTAGTCTATGCATGGACGTAAGTCTCCAGTCTTCTTCTGTACGAAGAAGAACCCTGCCCCTGCCGGTGACACTGACTTCCTAATGAATCCTCTTGCCAGATTCTCTTGGATGTACTGGGACATTGCCTCCGTCTCCGGGAGAGATAACGGATAGACTCGACCCCGGGGAGGCTCAGCACCAGGCAAGAGGTCAATAGGACAGTCATAGGGGCGGTGAGGCGGAAGGGTCTCCGCAGCTCTTTTGGAGAACACGTCTGCATAGGGCCAATAGTGCTTGGGGAGAGAGGAAAGATCTGCGGGTACCTGTGTAGTAGCAACCTGAACGCACTCCCTCAGACATCTACCCTCGCAGGATTTACTCCATCCCAAAATTCTCCCAGAGGACCACTCAATATGAGGAGAATGGTAGCGAAGCCATGGTATCCCCAACAGGACCTCATCAATTCCCTCAGGAATGACTAATAGGGAGATTATCTCCTGATGTGATGGAGACACAGATAGCGTGAAAGGAATGGTTTGGTGGGTAATCTGTGAAGGTAGTGTTGACCCATTTACCACTCGAACGGTTACTGGCTTGGCGAGCATCACCAAGGGTATTGCGTGACGCTGGGCAAAAGCGGAAGACATAAAGTTACCCTCTGCCCCAGAATCCACGCATAGCTCGACCATAAGAGTGGATGGGCCTATGGTAATTGACCCCTTGAAGGACAACTTTCAGGGAAATGTCACCGTGTCTAGTGTACCTTCTCCAACTGCCACTAGACGCTGACGTTTCCCCGACCGCTGAGGACCCTTGGAGGCAAGGTGTCCTGACTGCTGGCAAACATGACGGACCTTATGTGCACGGGCAGACTGAGACTTGGATCCCGCTCGTGTCACCTCTAAGGCCTCATGTGACTCGGATGCCTGGACTGGAGATTCCAAAGGTTTGGCGAAGGTGGGAGCCAGCTGAAACCTCTGCCTACACTGGGCTCGCTCCAACCTCCGCTCGTTAAAACGGAGGTCAATATGAGTAGAGACAGTTATTAACTCCTCCAGTGTGGCAGGAATCTCCCTAGTGGCCAGAGCGTCCTTAATGTGGTCAGCCAGGCCCCTCCAAAATATGGGGATAAGGGCTTTATCCGACCACTCCAGCTCGGAAGCTAAAGTACGGAAGCAGACGGAAAAATGGCTGACCAAGGACTCACCCTGAGTTAATGCCAGTAGTTGGAGCGCTGTGTCATGGGTGACTTGAGGTCCTAAAAATACCTTTTTCAGAGTGCTCAGGAACAACGGAGCACTCTGTACCACATGATCACCACGCTCCCACAGCGGCGTAGCCCACTCCAACGCCCTGTCCGACAAAAGAGACACAATAAATCCCACCTTAGCCCGCTCTGTAGGAAAACGTGCAGCCAGGAGCTCGAGGTGAATAGAGCACTGACTCACGAATCCCCTACAAGTTTTGCTATTTCCAGAAAATTTTTCTGGCAGCGGGAGGCGAGATAACGTCGAAACAGGGGTGGCAGTGGACAAGGTTGCTGCAGCCACGCTAGCAGCCTGTACAGCAACTGCGGTAACATCCACAGCTGAGGTTGAGCTCTCGAGAGCCGCCAACCTACCCTCCAGCTGCTGGATATACCGCAAAGATTGCTGAATGTCCGCCATTTACTAGCCAGACCCTGGCGCTAGTATTCTGTTAGGGCTAGCGGAACGCACCGAGTAAATAGAGATGTTTATTGATATTGGTGCGTTCGCAGCCCGGGGTCCACCGTGCAGGAGTACCTGCTGCTAGCAAACGGCGGAGCTATATGGCTGTATAGACTAACTCAGTTAATTCACTGAGTAGCCGTGAAAGGAAAGCACTGTGCCCTGTTAGACTCCACAGAGGCACAGGCTAACTGCCCAAACAGAGAGCAGTCAGTGGTCACACAAACACACAAAACTCCTCGCCGGAGGAGCCAGCATTCTAGGGGCTTATTTCAGCCGGGTCCCTGAATACACTCAGACTCAATCTCCTCGCCGGAGGAGCCAGCATTCTAGGGGCTTATTTCAGCCGGGTCCCTGAACACACATACATGTGACCACACTGGCGCAAAGCACATAACATAAGACAATACTAGCGCATGGCCGTGCGGTCATGCGCAGTTTATATAGTTGCAGCACAGGAAGCTGCTACTGAAGTTTTTTGCCCTTTCAGGACCTTCCAGAAGGACCAATGGAAAGTGCTGCAGTACCTGAGCATGTTTTGCCCTTTCAGGACCTTCCAGAAGGACCAATGGAATGTACTGCAGCACCTGAGCATGTGACCGAACATGTGGCCCTCGACCTCCAATGGGAGACCCTGCCCTGGGCATGCTCAGTGTGAGTAAACAAGGACTTAGTCCCAGAGAGGCTCGCTCGCCGCAGATCAGTGCAGGGTACCATAGGAAAGCCAGAAAAGGCAGTAGTAACCCTATGCACCGAATCAGCCCCAGCGAGACGCTGGGAGCGACGTCTCCGCTAGGGTTGAGCGAAACGGGTCGAACATTTTCAAAAGTCGCCGACTTTTGGCTAAGTCGGGGTTTCATGAAACCCGATCCGACCCCTGTGCGGGGTCGGCCATGCGGTACGCGACTTTCGCGCCAAAGTCGCGTTTCAATGACGCGAAAAGCGCCATTTCTCAGCCAATGAAGGTAAACGCAGAGTGTGGGCAGCGTGATGACATAGGTCCTGGTCCCCACCATCTTAGAGAAGGGCATTGCAGTGATTGGCTTGCTGTCTGCGACGTCACAGGGGCTATAAAGAGGCGTTCCCGCCGACCGCCATCTTACTGCTGCTGATCTGAGCTTAGGGAGAGGTTGCTGCCGCTTTGTCAGAAGCAGGGATAGCGTTAGGCAGGGTCCATTAACCACAAAACCGCTTGTGCTGCAGCGATTTGCACTGTCCAACACCACCCTCGGTGTGCAGGGACAGTGGAAGTTTTTTTTTTTTTTTTTTTCCCCTCAGCGCTGTAGCTCATTGGGCTGCCCTAGAAGGCTCCCTGATAGCTGCATTGCTGTGTGTACGCCGCTGTGCAAACCAACTGCTTTTTTCAAAGCACAAATCCTCTTGTTCCTTCCTTTCTGCACAGCTATCTTTTTTGTTTGTCCACACTTTTTATTTCATTTGTGCATCAGTCCACTCCTTATTGCTGCCTGCCATACCTGGCTGAGATTACTGCAGGCAGGGAGATAGTAGCTGCCTGCCATACCTGGCTGAGATTACTGCAGGCAGGGAGATAGTAATTGTAGGACATTCCCTGTTTTTTTTTTTTTTTTTTTTTTGGTGGGAGATTAAGATTGGCAATTTGGCATTTCTGCTAGAGTGCCATCCCTGTGTGTGCCATCTCTCTCACATAGTGGGCCATAGAAAGCCTTTTCATTTTTCTGTATTTTTTTTTGTGGGGTGTATAAATTCTCCCTGATAAAAATACAGTGGGAGATTAATATTGGCCTTTGGGCTTGTGTGCCAGTCCTGAGTGTGCCATCTCTCTCACAAATAGTGGGCCATAGAAAGCCTATTTATTTTTTTTTTTGGTTTTATAAATTCTCCCTGAAAAAAAGGGAGATTAATATTGGCCTCTGGGCTTGTGTGCCAGTCCTGAGCGTGCCATCTGTGCCAGCCCTGAGCGTGCCATCTCTCTCACAAATAGTGGGCCATAGAAAGCCTATTTAATTTTTTTTTTTGTTTTATAAATTTTCCCTGAAAAAAGGGAGATTAATATTGGCCTCTGGGCTTGTGTGCCAGTTGTGAGCGTGCCATCTGTGCCAGTCCTGAGCGTGCCATCTCTCTCACAAATAGTGGGCCATAGAAAGCCTATTTAAATATTTTTTTGGTTTTATAAATTCTCCCAGAAAAAAAGGGAGATTAATATTGGCCTCTGGGCTTGTGTGCCAGTCCTGAGCGTGCCATCTGTGCCAGCCAGCCCTGAGCGTGCCATCTCTCTCACAAATAGTGGGCCATAGAAAGCCTATTTAATTTTTTTTTTTGTTTTATCAATTTTCCCTGAAAAAAGGGAGATTAATATTGGCCTCTGGGCTTGTGTGCCAGTCCTGAGCGTGCCATCTGTGCCAGCCAGCCCTGAGCGTGCCATCTCTCTCACAAATAGTGGGCCATAGAAAGCCTATTTTATTTTTTTTTTGGGTTTCAGAAATTCTCCCTGGAAAAAAAAAGGGAGATTAATATTGCCCTTTGGGCTTGTGTGCCAGTACTAAGCGTTCCATCTCTCTCTCTCTCTCAGTCAGTGGGCCATAGAACGCATATTTTTGGTTTTATTTGTTTTCTAAATTCTCCCTGAAAAAATCATTTTATTTTATTTGGTTTCTAAATTCTTCCTGATAAAATCATATTTTTTTTATTATTTTTATTTCTAAAGTCTCCCTGAAAAAAAAAAAAAAAAAACAACCAAAAAAACAGTGGGAGATTAATATTGGCCTTTCTGCTTGTGTGCCAGTCTTGACTCCTGGGTGTGCCATCTCTCTCTCTCTCTCTCTCTCTCTCTCTCTCTCTCCAATTGTGGTCCATAGAAAGCCTATATTTTTTTTCCTTGATTTGGGTTCTAAAATCTACCAGAGAAAATAACTACATCAATCATTGGTAGAAAAATATTGGCCTCTGGGTTTGTGTGCCACTCCTGACTCCTGTGTGCGTCATCTCTCAGTCAGTGGGCCATAGAACGCCTATTTTTGGTTTTATTTGTTTTCTAAATTCTCCCTGAAAAAATCATTTTATTTTATTTGGTTTCTAAATTCTTCCTGATAAAATCATATTTTTTTTATTATTTTTTTTTCTAAAGTCTCCCTGAAAAAAAAAAAAAAAACAGTGGGAGATTAATATTGGCCTTTCTGCTTGTGTGCCAGTCTTGACTCCTGGGTGCGTCATCTCTCAGTCAGTGGGCCATAGAACGCCTATTTTTGGTTTTATTTGTTTTATAAATTCTCCCTGAAAAAATCATTTTATTTTATTTGGTTTCTAAATTCTTCCTGATAAAATCATATTTTTTTTATTATTTTTTTTTCTAAAGTCTCCCTGAAAAAAAAAAAAAAAAAACAACCAAAAAAAACAGTGGGAGATTAATATTGGCCTTTCTGCTTGTGTGCCAGTCTTGACTCCTGGGTGCGTCATCTCTCAGTCAGTGGGCCATAGAACGCCTATTTTTGGTTTTATTTGTTTTATAAATTCTCCCTGAAAAAATCATTTTATTTTATTTGGTTTCTAAATTCTTCCTGATAAAATCATATTTTTTTTATTATTTTTTTTTCTAAAGTCTCCCTGAAAAAAAAAAAAAAAAAAACAACCAAAAAAAACAGTGGGAGATTAATATTGGCCTTTCTGCTTGTGTGCCAGTCTTGACTCCTGGGTGTGCCATCTCTCTCTCTCTCTCTCTCTCTCTCTCTCTCTCTCTCTCTCTCTCCAATTGTGGTCCATAGAAAGCCTATATTTTTTTTCCTTGATTTGGGTTCTAAAATCTACCAGAGAAAATAACTACATCAATCATTGGTAGAAAAATATTGGCCTCTGGGTTTGTGTGCCACTCCTGACTCCTGTGTGCGTCATCTCTCAGTCAGTGGGCCATAGAACGCCTATTTTTGTTTTTATTTGTTTTATAAATTCTCCCTGAAAAAATCATTTTATTTTATTTGGTTTCTAAATTCTTCCTGATAAAATCATATTTTTTTTATTATTTTTTTTTCTAAAGTCTCCCTGAAAAAAAAAAAAAAAAAAAAAAAAAAAAAAAAAACAGTGGGAGATTAATATTGGCCTTTCTGCTTGTGTGCCAGTCTTGACTCCTGGGTGTGCCATCTCTCTCTCTCTCTCTCTCCAATTGTGGTCCATAGAAAGCCTACATTTTTTTTCCTTGATTTGGGTTCCAAAATCTACCAGAGAAAATAACTCCATCAATCATTGGTAGAAAAATATTGGCCTCTGGGCTTGTGTGCCACTCCTGATTCCTGTGTGCGTCATCTCTCACTCAGTGGCCCATAGAAAGCATATAGTTTGTTACATTTGTTTTCTAAATTCTCCCTGCAAAAATCTATTTTTTTTTTTTTGGGGGGTTTCTAAAGTGTTCCTGAAAAAAATAAAAATAAAAAAAAAATAATAGTGTGACATTAATATTAACATTTGTGCTTCAGTGACAGTCCTGCGTGTGGGGCATCTCTCTAATTTGCAGCCACCAAAAAAAGAGTGTGTAACATTGGGCCTGATTTTCGCTGTGGTCTCACCAACCTGTAAAGGGGTAGCTAAATCATACTGAAGTTATAGCTCACCGTGTAAGTTGTGTGACTGCAACAAATAACGTTAGTTTGGTTACGTTTTTAAAACAATGAGGAAGTCTAGTGGAAGAGGTCGTGGCCGGGGGCGTTCATTGTCAGCTGGTAATGAGGGTAGTGGTAGTGGTGGAGCATCAGGTGGTCGTGGGGGAAAAAATATTGCACCTAAGTCTGGAGCTGTGGAGCCAGGTTCGTCGTCCGGCTACACAAGGCCTCGAACGCTCCCTTTTCTGGGATTAGGAAAACCGCTTTTAAAGCCGGAGCAGCAAGAGCAAGTTTTGGCTTATCTTGCTGACTCAGCCTCTAGCTCTTTTGCCTCATCTCGTGAAACTGGTAAAAGTAAAAGCAGCGCGTCGTTAGTGGATGTTCACGGTCAGGGACAAGTCACTTCCTTGTCCTCTTCAGCAAAAACAACAACAGAGAAGAATGCAGCAGGCGACACAACGGGTTACTCCATGGAGCTCTTTACACATACCGTCCCTGGCTTAGAAAGTGAAGCAGTTAACAGTCCATGCCCATTACAAATTGAATCTGACATGGAGTGCACTGACGCACAGCCACAGCCAGACTACTATGCTGGTCCTTTGACTCAGACCACAACATTGCCCTCGCAGGGTGCTGATCAAGAATCAGACCCTGATGAGACTATGTTGCCCCATCACGAACGCTATACCACCGAACGACACGGTGACACAGACGAAGTTGCGCAGGAGGTACAAGAAGAGTTATTAGATGACCCAGTTCTTGACCCCGATTGGCAGCCATTGGGGGAACAGGGTGCAGGCGGCAGCAGTTCTGAAGCAGAGGAGGAGGAGGGGCCGCAGCAGGCATCAACATCGCCACAGGTTCCATCTGCCGGGCCCGTATCTTGCCCAAAACGCGTGGCAAAGCCAAAACCTGGTGGAGGACAGCGTGGCCATCCGGTTAAAGCTCAGTCTGCAATGCCTGAAAAGGTATCCGATGCTAGAAAGAGTGCAGTCTGGCATTTTTTTAAACAACATCCAATTGATCAGCGCAAAGTCATCTGTCAAAAATGTTCTACTTCCTTAAGCAGAGGTCAGAATCTGAAAAGTCTCAATACTAGTTGCATGCATAGACATTTAACCACCATGCATTTGAAAGCTTGGACTAACTACCAAACGTCCCTTAAGGTTGTTGCACCCTCGGCCAATGAAGCTAGTCATCAACGCAACATCCCTTCCGGCAGTGTAGGACCACCATTTAGCGCACCACCTGCTGTATCTGTGCAGGTATCTTTGCCAGGCCAAAGCAGTCAGGGTCAGGGAATCACCAGTTTCGTAGTAGGAAACACTGCATCTAGGGCACCGGCGGCAACAATACCATCTCCCACCGTCTCTCAGTCTGCCATGTCCACCGGCACCCCCGCTAGTTCCACGATCTCCAGCTCTCCAGTCCAGCTCACCCTACATGAGACTATGGTTAGAAAAAGGAAATACTTAGCCTCGCATCCGCGTACACAGGGTTTGAACGCCCACATAGCTAGACTAATCTCGTTAGAGATGATGCCCTACCGGTTAGTTGAAAGCGAAGCTTTCAAAGACCTGATGGACTACGCTGTACCACGCTACGAGCTACCCAGTCGACACTTTTTTTCCAGAAAAGCCATCCCAGCCCTCCACCAGCATGTTAAAGAGCGCATCGTCCATGCACTCAGGCAATCTGTGAGCACAAAGGTGCACCTGACAACAGATGCATGGACCAGTAGGCATGGCCAGGGACGTTACGTGTCCATCACGGCACACTGGGTAAATGTGGTGGATTCAGGGTCCACAGGGGACAGCAAGTTTGGGACAGTTCTGCCTAGCCCACGGTCTAGTAAACAGTTGTCTGTAGCCGTTCGCACCCCCTCCTCCTCCTCCTCCTCGTCCTCCTGCAGAAGCAAGAGCTCGTCCACAGACCGCAGTCGCACAAACACTCCATCCGCACCTGCCACTGTTGCACACCAGGTCTCCCATTATGGGGCAGCTACTGGCATACGTCAGCAGGCTGTATTGGCTATGAAGTGTTTGGGCGACAATAGACACACCGCGGAAGTTCTGTCCGAGTTCTTGCAGCAAGAAACGCAGTCGTGGCTGGGCACTGTAGATCTTGAGGCAGGCAAGGTAGTGAGTGATAACGGAAGGAATTTCATGGCTGCCATCTCCCTTTCCCAACTGAAACACATTCCTTGCCTGGCTCACACCTTAAACCTGGTGGTGCAGTGCTTCCTGAAAAGTTATCCGGGGTTATCCGACCTGCTCCTCAAAGTGCGTGGACTTTGCGCACATATCCGCCGTTCGCCTGTACACTCCAGCCGTATGCAGACCTATCAGCGTTCTTTGAACCTTCCCCAGCATCGCCTAATCATAGACGTTGCAACAAGGTGGAACTCAACACTGCACATGCTTCAGAGACTGTGCGAACAGAGGCGGGCTGTTATGTTTTTGTGGGAGGATACACATACACGGGCAGGCAGTAGGATGGCAGACATGGAGTTGTCAGGTGTGCAGTGGTCGAAGATTCAAGACATGTGTCAAGTCCTTCAGTGTTTTGAGGAATGCACACGGCTGGTTAGTGCAGACAACGCCATAATAAGCATGAGCATCCCCCTAATGCGTCTGCTGATGCAAAGTTTGACGCACATAAAGGATCAGGCGTCTGCACCAGAGGAAGAGGAAAGCCTTGATGACAGTCAGCGATTGTCTGGTCAGGGCAGTGTACATGACGAGGTACCGGGCGAAGAGGAGGTGGAGGATGAGGAGGATGATGGGGATGAGTATATTTTTAATGAGGAAGCTTTCCCGGGGGCACGGGAAATTGGTGGCGTGGCAAGGCCGGGTTCTGGTTTTTTGAGGGACACAAGTGACGTAGATTTGCCTGCAACTGCCCCTCAACCAAGCACAACCGCAGATTTGACAACGGGAACTTTGGCCCACATGGCGGATTATGCCTTGCGTATCCTCAAAAGGGACACACGCATTACAAAAATGATGAACGATGACGATTACTGGTTGGCCTGCCTCCTTGATCCTCGCTATAAAGGCAAATTGCAAAATATTATGCCACATGAGAACTTGGAACTAATATTAGCAACAAAACAATCAACTCTTGTTGACCGTTTGCTTCTGGCATTCCCTGCACACAGCGCCCGTGATCGTTCTCACACGAGCTCCAGGGGCCAGCAGACCAGAGGTGTTAGAGGGGCAGAAATCAGAAGTGGCGTTGGACAGAGGGGTTTTCTGACCAGGTTGTGGAGTGATTTTTCTATGACCGCAGACAGGACAGGTACTGCAGCATCAATTCAAAGTGACAGGAGACAACATTTGTCCAGTATGGTTACAAACTATTTTTCATCCCTTATCGACGTTCTCCCTCAACCGTCATTCCCATTTGATTACTGGGCATCCAAATTAGACACCTGGCCAGAATTGGCAGAATATGCATTGCAGGAGCTTGCTTGCCCGGCAGCTAGTGTCCTATCAGAAAGAGTATTCAGTGCTGCAGGTTCAATACTAACAGAAAAAAGGACTCGTCTGGCTACCCAAAATGTAGATGATCTAACCTTCATTAAAATGAACCACAACTGGATTTCAAAATCTTTTGCCCCACCCTGCCCGGCTGACACCTAGCTTTCCTATGAAAAGGTCTTGCCTGTGGACTATTCTGAATGACTTTTCCAATCTCGTAATTTTCTTCACCTGATTGTCCAGCATACGACATGTTTCCACCTCACGAAATGGCCAAACTCCCCACACGGGGCCGTGCTATCGCCACTTTGCGCTTGGACCCTTGAGAGTGCTGTTTGTCTGAAGAGGTGGGTGTGGCCGCTTTTGGTCGACGGCACTGCCACTGGGTCCCTCATAGTACAATAAAGTGTCTCTGGCGGTGGTGGTGCGCACCCAACGTCAGACACACCGTTGTAATATGAGGGGCCCTGTGCCTGTACCGCCGGCCACAAGACAGTTCCCCCCCCCAGCTCAAACAGTGCTCTACCACTAGCAAAATTATCTCTCACAGCTTCACCAATGTGTAGTCTAGCCGCTGACATCCTTCAATGCCTGGCACTGACAATACCATTGTTTTGACATTTTTGTTATGTTAGGCCTTCGAAGCCTGTCTGCGGTCCCTTCTTTCTACAACTACTACACTGACCAGGCCACTGCTGCCCGTGTACCCCTGGAACCAATTTAAAATTGCCTACAGCCATGTGTTATTATTTTAGGCCTTCGATGCCTGTCTGCGGTCCATTTTTTCAACTACTACTACACTGACCAGGTCACTGCTGCCCGTGTACCCCTGGAACCAATTTAAAATTGCCTACAGCCATGTGTTATTATTTTAGGCCTTCGATGCCTGTCTGCGGTCACTCCTTCCACTAGGCCTCCACTGACCACACCACTGCTGCCCGTGTACCCCTGGAACCAATTTAAAATTGCCTACAGCCAGCCCAATTTTTTTATTTTAGGCCTTCGATGCCTGTCTGCGGTCCATTCTTTCAACTACTACTACACTGACCAGGTCACTGCTGCCCGTGTACCCCTGGAACCAATTTAAAATTGCCTACAGCCATGTGTTATTATTTTAGGCCTTCGATGCCTGTCTGCGGTCACTCCTTCCACTAGGCCTCCACTGACCACACCACTGCTGTCCGTGTACCCCTGGAACCAATTTAAAATTGCCTACAGCCATGTGTTATTATTTTAGGCCTTCGATGCCTGTCTGCGGTCACTCCTTCCACTAGGCCTCCACTGACCACACCACTGCTGTCCGTGTACCCCTGGAACCAATTTAAAATTGCCTACAGCCATGTGTTATTATTTTAGGCCTTCGATGCCTGTCTGCGGTCACTCCTTCCACTAGGCCTCCACTGACCACACCACTGCTGTCCGTGTACCCCTGGAACCAATTTAAAATTGCCTACAGCCAGCCCAATTTTTTTATTTTAGGCCTTCGATGCCTGTCTGCGGTCCATTCTTTCAACTACTACTACACTGACCAGGTCACTGCTGCCCGTGTACCCCTGGAACCAATTTAAAATTGCCTACAGCCATGTGTTATTATTTTAGGCATTCGATGCCTGTCTGCGGTCCATTTTTTCAACTACTACTACACTGACCAGGTCACTGCTGCCCGTGTACCCCTGGAACCAATTTAAAATTGCCTACAGCCATGTGTTATTATTTTAGGCCTTCGATGCCTGTCTGCGGTCACTCCTTCCACTAGGCCTCCACTGACCACACCACTGCTGTCCGTGTACCCCTGGAACCAATTTAAAATTGCCTACAGCCATGTGTTATTATTTTAGGCCTTCGATGCCTGTCTGCGGTCACTCCTTCCACTAGGCCTCCACTGACCACACCACTGCTGCCCGTGTACCCCTGGAACCAATTTAAAATTGCCTACAGCCAGCCCAATTTTTTTATTTTAGGCCTTCGATGCCTGTCTGCGGTCCATTCTTTCAACTACTACTACACTGACCAGGTCACTGCTGTCCGTGTACCCCTGGAACCAATTTAAAATTGCCTACAGCCATGTGTTATTATTTTAGGCCTTCGATGCCTGTCTGCGGTCACTCCTTCCACTAGGCCTCCACTGACCACACCACTGCTGTCCGTGTACCCCTGGAACCAATTTAAAATTGCCTACAGCCATGTGTTATTATTTTAGGCCTTCGATGCCTGTCTGCGGTCACTCCTTCCACTAGGCCTCCACTGACCACACCACTGCTGTCCGTGTACCCCTGGAACCAATTTAAAATTGCCTACAGCCAGCCCAATTTTTTTATTTTAGGCCTTCGATGCCTGTCTGCGGTCCATTCTTTCAACTACTACTACACTGACCAGGTCACTGCTGTCCGTGTACCCCTGGAACCAATTTAAAATTGCCTACAGCCATGTGTTATTATTTTAGGCCTTCGATGCCTGTCTGCGGTCACTCCTTCCACTAGGCCTCCACTGACCACACCACTGCTGTCCGTGTACCCCTGGAACCAATTTAAAATTGCCTACAGCCATGTGTTATTATTTTAGGCCTTCGATGCCTGTCTGCGGTCCATTCTTTCAACTACTACTACACTGACCAGGGCACTGCTGGCCGTGTACCCCTGGAACCAACATCAGAAAATATAAAAATAAGTATTTTGCTTATAAAAAAGAAAATACTGGTGAGATATCAAATGCAGACATTTTAACATTAAAAACAAACACACAACTCTAATCTGGTACAGTACTAAAAATGGCCACCAGCTACAATTACTTTCTCCTGCAAGTAGTTAACTGAAAGTTTTTTTAAATTGAAAACACACATATGGCATCCACCGAGTGTTGTCCTGTCGCGTCTTCTTTATATTATTGCCGAGAAGATGCAAAATAATGAAAATAATAAAATCATTAATTACCAAAATAATAGAGAAAGTCAACACCACATTGCAAATAAACATTCATTCCAAATAAAGAAGCAGGGCGCGTCCGAGGGTGAGTATATACCTAATAAGAATATAATCACCCTCGGACGCGCAATGCTTATTTCCAACAGCCTTCCTTCCTAAGAATCAGCCCTTCCGTCGTGTAGAGAGACGTTGTGTTACACTCCAAGGTGTTCCCCAGGTTGCCTTTCCTGAGCTTCGATCTTCCGGCTCTCGTTTAGTAGTTCTTGGAAACTACTCTGCATTAGGCCTTCAAATTGGGTATGGGGTGTAGAGAGATGGTGTGTTCCACTCCAAGGTGTTCCCCAGGTTGCCTTTCCTGAGCTTCGATCTTCCGGCTCTCGTTTAGTAGTTGTTGGAAACTACGCTGCATTAGGCCTTCAAATTGGGTATGGGGTGTAGCGAGAGGGTGTGTTACACTCCAAGGTGTTCCCCAGGTTGCCTTTCCTGAGCTTCGATCTTCCGGCTCTCGTTTAGTAGTTCTTGGAAACTACACTGCATTAGGCCTTCAAATTGGGTATGGGGTGTAGAGAGAGGGTGTGTTACACTCCAAGGTGTTCCCCAGGTTGCCTTTCCTGAGCTTCGATATTCCGGCTCTCGTTTAGTAGTTGTCGGAAACTACGCTGCATTAGGCCTACAAATTGGGTATGGGGCGTAGAGAGAGGGTGTGTTACACTCCAAGGTGTTCCCCAGATTGCCTTTCCTGAGCTTCGATATTCCGGCTCTCGTTTAGTAGTTGTCGGAAACTACGCTGCATTAGGCCTACAAATTGGGTATGGGGTGTAGAGAGAGGGTGTGTTACACTCCAAGGTGTTCCCCAGGTTGCCTTTCCTGAGCTTCGATCTTCATGCTCTCGTTTAGTAGTTGTCGGAAACTACGCTGCATTAGGCCTACAAATTGGGTATGGGGTGTAGAGAGAGGGTTTGTTACACTCCAAGGTGTTCCCCAGGTTGCCTTTCCTGAGCTTCGATCTTCCGGCTCTCGTTTAGTAGTTGTTGGAAACTACGCTGCATTAGGCCTTCAAATTGGGTATGGGGTGTAGCGAGAGGGTGTGTTACACTCCAAGGTGTTCCCCAGGTTGCCTTTCCTGAGCTTCGATCTTCCGGCTCTCGTTTAGTAGTTCTTGGAAACTACACTGCATTAGGCCTTCAAATTGGGTATGGGGTGTAGAGAGAGGGTGTGTTACACTCTAAGGTGTTCCCCAGGTTTCCTTGCCATTGCTTCGGTCTTCCGACTCTCGTTTAGTAGTTGTAGAAAAGTACACTGCATTAGGCCATACAAAATGGGTATGGGGTGGAGAGAGATGGTGTGTTACACTCCAAGGTGTTCCCCAGGTTGCCTTTCCTGAGCTTCTATCTTCAGGCTCTCATTAAATTGTGGTTAAATGGAACAACTGCATTTGGCGTACTAGTTGGTTTGGGGCCTACTATCGGTGTCTGCCACTCCTTGCTGTTCTCCTCCACTGAACAAAGCTGTGCCGCCTGTTTACTACGGTTGCCAATTTTGAACTGCATTTCGACTACTTACTGATTTGGCCCTACTCTCTGTGTCAGCCTCTCATTCCAGTTGTCCTCCACTGCAATGCCCCCTGGTTATTCCTGTGTTACCAATTTTGAACTGCATTTAGCCCACTTTCTTCTTTGGGCCTATATCTGTGTTTCCACTTCATCGTGCCCATTGCCCAGCCAGTGATAGATGAGTCTGCTGGTACATTGACCCATAACGCAACATTCCCCGTGCACGCTACACAACAACATTGTGACCCTGCTGAAAGTCAGGTTGCTCTTCCCGCATACCATACCACCTTACACGGGGACAAAGAGGAAGGTGCAGATGAAAGTGCAGGTTCCTTCATCAGGTGGGGGGAGGAATACTAGTTGGCGACGTCACTGGCACAGGGCCTCTCATAGTACGCAAAAGTGTTGCTGCCGGTGGGAGGCGCCCCCGCCGTGCAAACACACCGCTGTACTTTGAGGGGCCCTGTGCCAGTGCCAATGCCAACGAGTGGGCCCCCCCTGCTTGCTCAGGTTCACAGCACTTGCAAAGTTGAAATACTTACCTCTCCCTGCTCCACTGCCGTGACGTGGTCCAGATTTCCTGGGCCCACTAATTACTTGAACCAGCCCTACCCCCCACAACTTTAGCCAAATGACCCCCAATTTCAAATGCCTTCCAATTATTATAAGGTAAATTACGCTTGACAAGCTTCATTAAGAAGAATGGATGGTTTTGACATTAAAATGGCCACTCTAGGTGTTTTCCTGGCCCCCACTCACTGCCGACTATGCTGCCCCATTGACTTGCATTGGGTTTCGTGTTTCGGTCGATCCCGACTTTACGTCATAATCGGCCGATTTCACTCGACCCGACTTTGGACATAGTCGGGTTTCGCAAAACCCGGCTCGACTCTAAAAAGGTCAAGGTCGCTCAACTCTAGTCTCCGCTGAGCAGAGCCCACTGCGGCCGATACCGAATGGGAGACCGCAGCAGACACGGATCGAGATTCCCCCTGTGCAGCAGAGGAAACTCGACTCCTAACACCGCTTTAGACAGTTTCTTTTGTATGGGCTATTTATGTATGTATACAAGTTAACCACTGTGAGACCAGCCACTGTGCATAAATGTCGGTGTTTGCTGGATTTTGAGCAACTGCGACGTTTCTGAGCAGCCGTGGTCTCGCAGCACTCAGGACCCCCAGGGTCCTGCAAGCGCTGAGATTCCTGTCCAGAGCAGTAGTTCTGACAGGTGACATCATTGGGACCTGATTGGATCAGGTCCCAATGATGTTAACCCTTTGCTACTGTATTTTCTAGATACTGCTATCATGGCATTTAGAAGATAGCAGAGGGAGATCACTGCTATATTTACCTCTCTGCCAACCTCCATGATGAGATCTGATCACATCAATGAGGATCCCACATTGTCCCAGAAGCCAGAGGTTACATGATGACCTCCAGGTCTGCCAGCTACCGTGGACTGTTAGGCCGGCTTCACACTCAGCGTATGAAAATACGGTCCGTATATTACGGCCGTAATACGCTGAAATGTCCCGAAAATAGTGGTCCGTAGCTCCTCCGTAGGCAGGGTGTGTCAGCGTTTTTTGCGCATGGCATCCTCCGTATGTAATCCGTATGGCATCCGTACTGCGTGGTTTTCTCGCAGGCTTGCAAAACCGACATACCGCTATAGAAATGATCCATGTGTCCCAAAAAGAAAAAAAAAAATATATATATATATATATATATATATATATATACTGTCTATATATATATATATATATATGTCATTAGACACATATATGTATATATATTAATATTTATTCCAGCGCTATACAGCTTGAAAGCCGGTAATTCAATTACCGGCTTTTTCTTTCTCCTTCCTAAAACCCGACATGATTTGAGACATGGTTTACATACACTAAACCATGTCTTCTCTCCATTTTTTTTGCAGATTCCACACTACTAATGTCAGTAGTGTGTATCTGCAAAATTTGGCCGTTCTAGCTCTTAAAATAAAGGGTTAAATGGCGGAAAAAATTGGCGTGGGCTCCCGCGCAATTTTCTCCGCCAGAGTAGTAAAGCCAGTGACTGAGGGCAGATATTAATAGCCTGGAGAGGGTCCATGGTTATTGGCCCCCCCCTGGCTAAAAATATCTGCCCCCAGCCACCCCAGAACAGGCACATCTGGAAGATGCGCCTATTCTGGCACTTGGCCACTCTCTTCCCATTCCCGTGTAGCGGTGGGATATGGGGTAATGAAGGGTTAATGCCACCTTGCTATTGTAAGGTGACATTAAGCCTAATTAATAATGGAGAGGCGTCAATTTTGACACCTATCCATTATTAATCCAATTGTAGTAAAGGGTTAAATAAAAGACAAACACAATATTTAAAATTATTTTAATGAAATAAAAACAATGGTTGTTGGAGTATTTTATTCTACGCCCAATCCAGTCACTGAAGACCCTCGTTCTGTGAAAGAAAAAACATAATAAACCAACAATATACTTACCCTCCGCAGATCTGTAACGTCCAACGATGTAAATCCTTCTGAAGGGGTTAAAACAGTTTGCAGCAAGGAGCTTTGCTAATGCAATGCTACTCCTCGCTGCAAAACCCCGGGGAATGAGTCTAAATATAGATCAATGAGCTATATTTAGCTTCATTTGCGGTGAGGCGCCCTCTGCTGGCTGTTCATAAGCCTGGGAGCTTTCTAGGTAAGTTCCCACGATCTATGAACAGCCAGCAGAGGGCGCCTCACCGCAAATGAAGCTAAATATAGCTCATTGATCTATATTTAGACTCATTCTCCGGGGTTTTGCAGCGAGGAGTAGCATTGCATTAGCAAAGCTCCTTGCTGCAAACTGTTTTAACCCCTTCAGAAGGATTTACATCGTTGGACGTTACAGATCTGCGGAGGGTAAGTATATTGTTGGTTTATTATGTTTTTTCTTTCACAGAACGAGGGTCTTCAGTGACTGGATTGGGCGTAGAATAAAATACTCCAACAACCATTGTTTTTATTTCATTAAAATAATTTTAAATATTGTGTTTGTCTTTTATTTAACCCTTTACTACAATTGGATTAATAATGGATAGGTGTCAAAATTGACGCCTCTCCATTATTAATTAGGCTTAATGTCACCTTACAATAGCAAGGTGGCATTAACCCTTCATTACCCCATATCCCACCGCTACACGGGAATGGGAAGAGAGTGGCCAAGTGCCAGAATAGGCGCATCTTCCAGATGTGCCTGTTCTGGGGTGGCTGGGGGCAGATATTTTTAGCCAGGGGGGGGCCAATAACCATGGACCCTCTCCAGGCTATTAATATCTGCCCTCAGTCACTGGCTTTACTACTCTGGCGGAGAAAATTGCGCGGGAGCCCACGCCAATTTTTTCCGCCATTTAACCCTTTATTTTAAGAGCTAGAACGGCCAAATTTTGCAGATACACTCTACTGACATTAGTAGTGTGGAATCTGCAAAAAAAATGGAGAGAAGACATGGTTTACTGTATGTAAACCATGTCTCAAATCATGTCGGGTTTTAGGAAGGAGAAAGAAAAAGCCGATAATTGAATTACCGGCTTTCAAGCTGTATAGCGCTGGAAAAAATATTAATATATATACATATATGTGTCTCACTGACATATATATATATATACCTATTCTATGTGTACACATTTATTCTACCTATTCTACTGTAAGCTGTCAGTGTGATATTTCTGTACACCGCACTGAATTGCCGGCTTTTCTCTCTAACAGCGCTGCGTATTTCTCGCAAGTCACACTGCTTGTCCGTGTGTAATCCGTATTTTTCACGCTTCCATAGACTTTCATTGGCGTATTTCTTGCGCAGTACGGTGACAAACGCAGCATGCTGCGATTTTGTACGGCCGTAGAAAGCCGTATAATACTGATCAGTAAAATACGGCAGATAGGAGCAGAGGCATAGAGAATAATTGTGCCGTATTTTTTGCGAGTTTTACGGACGTAGTTTCTGCGCTCTTACGTCCGTAAAACTCGCAAGTGTGAAGCCGGCCTTAGACTCAGCTAGGAGCTGAGTCTAACAAGCGATTTGACAGTGTAAAACTCTCAGGTCTCATATAATACAATAGATGTGTATTACATTGCATGAGACCAGTGATCAGACAAATAAAAATTTAAGTCCCATATAGGGACTAAGTAAAAAAGTAAAAAAAAAAAAGTAAAAAAAATGTTTTAAAACTATTTAAAAAAAAATCACAAAATAAATAAAAAAAGAAAATGAAATATTAAATCAATAAATACGTATAGTTATGTAAAAAAAAATATGCATATTTGGTATTGTTATGTCCGTAACAACCTGACCTATAAAACTGTCACCCCAGTTAACTCCTTCAGTGTACTATGTAAAAAAAGGAGCAAAAACCTTTGCTCTTTCATCATGCCGCCAAGCAAATAGTAAAAATAAAACACGATCAAAAAGAAAAATCTAAATTAAAATGTTATCAATGAAAACGTCATTTTGTTTTGCCAAAACAAGCTGCCATATAGCTCTAACAGCGGAAAAATAAACAAAGTTATAGGTCTCAAAATAAAGCGATGCAAAAACAATTTTTTTCTATAATCTACACGAGGTGTGATGCCGTGCTTAGGGGTAGGTTACTAGTAATGCCTCACTAAGTAACACTGGTGACTATGCACCGTGGAGATGGATTGAATGGCAGTGAAGAATTGAACAGGTTCCCCTTGTTAGTTATTAAGTTACATGAATAATTATAGAGGTCAGCGCTTACCCTAGTTGCTGTAAACGTACGTCCTGTGGGTCAGGATACCTCAGGATAGCGTGGCCGGTCGGTGTTGAGTATGCAGGGGGGAGGTATTGAATCTGCTGCTTGCTGCAGGTGAGTATCGAGGGCAGGGAGCGGGGTGCGTGCCACAGCCTGCACAACACCACGGGAGCCTCGGCCGAAGGCGTCCCTGGTAACAGCTGGAGGAAGATGGCTGGCGGTACCTGCTCGCGCATGCCTGAATGTGACGTCACACTGCTACGGAGCGGCTTTAGGACCAGAATGAGGAGGGTAACCAATGCGTTTTGAAGGTAAGTGACCTTCTTCATCAGGGTTAATGCCCGTCATTGCATCTCCTCCATATATGCACTCTGCCAGCGCCGCTAATCCTGCCTATATCCTGCCCTCCACAGCTCAGAGGTTGGGTACACCAGTGCAACTCTGTATTGGCGCAGATGCCCCCATACTCAAGGCTTATTCCATGTGATTTTCATTTGTCAAGAACAGTACTAGACTCCACCTGTCTCCTTGACCTCGTACAGTCTATACCTGTTTAGATACTGCTGCGTATGAATGCGTATATGTGTTAAAAACACGATTTTGTTTATTAAATATTTTAATATTTTAAAAACTATGTGTGTACATATGTATATCACTCACTATGAGTGGATGTCTATATTTATGTGTACCCCAGTGTGTTAAAACCGCAAGCCTCAGGCCTGCACATTTATGTCCACCGCTAGTCAGGGTGAGTGCTAGTCACCCTGACTAGCGGTAGACACTGTGTCAACCTCCGGACCAAATAAGCTCCCAGCCCACTCACCAGTAAGAGCAGGGCATTATCTTTCAAGCGATTCTAATCAGACCTCCACGTCGTTGTCACCAAGATTCATGCAGTAACTCTTTCAGTACGTAACTGAAGAAGGTTGATAAGACCAAAACGTTTGTTTGTACTACACAATAAAATTTCCAGCTACATGCATTGAAGTTGAGTGCCAGGTTCTTTTACATTTAGACATAAATACAGACATGTACTCACGTAGAGAGACATACATGTGCAGGCCTGAGGCTTGCAGTTTTAACACACTGGGGTACACATAAATATAGACATCCACTCATAGTGAGTGATATACATATGTACGCACATAGTTTTTAAAATATAAAAATATTTATTAAACAATATCGAGTTTTTAACACATATACGCATTCATACGCAGCAGTATCTATATAGACAGTACGAGGTCAAGGAGACAGATGGAGTCTAGTACTGTTTTTGACAAATGAAAATCAGGAGGAGTTGCAATGACGGGCATTAACCCTGATGAAGAAGGTCGTTTACCTTCGAAACACGTTGGTTATCCTCCTCTTTCTGGTCCTAATGCCGCTCCATAGCAGTGTGACGTCACATTCAGACATGCGCGAGCAGGTACTGGCAGCCATCTTCCTCCAGCTGTTACCAGGGACGCCTTCGGCCGAGGCTCCAGTGGTGTTGTGCAAGCTGTGGCGCGCCCCCCCGCTCCCTGCCCTCGATACCAGCAGCAAGCAGCAGATTCAATACCTCCCCCTACATACTCAACGCCGACCGGTCACGCTATCCTGAGGTATCCTGACCCATAGGAAGTACGGTTACAGCAACTAGGACAAGCGCTGACCTCTATAATTATTCATGTAACTTATTAATTAACAGGGGAACCTGTTCTATTCATCCCTGCCATTCAATCCATCTCCACGGTGCATAGTCACCAGTGTTACTTAGTGAGGCATTACTAGCAAGCTACCCCTAAGCACGGCATCACACCTCATGTAGATTATTGTTTATGTATATATTGGATAGGCACAGATCCTGCTTCTGATCTCAGCAGCTAGGGACGGTTTTATTCCTTATCCTCTTCTCTCTCAGTGCAGGTAGTTGTCCACCCTGTGGTGAGCACCAGTAGGATTGATAATTTTTTCTATAAAATTGTTTTTATTGTGAAAAAGGGGCAAAACATGAAAAATAAATAAATGTGATATCGCTATAATCATTCTGTACCTAAGAATATAGCTTACCAATTTTAACAAATGTGGAACGGCAATAAAAAAAAACTATTCCTGAATTGCTGTTTGTTCATTCTGCCTCCCAAAAATCAGAATAGAAAGCGATCAAAAAATGTAATGTGCCTGAAAATGGTACCAATAAAAATGCCAACTCATCCTGCAAAATTGAAGCTGTCACATTACTCTGTTGGCCGAAATATGGAAAAATTATTGCTCTCAAACTATGGTAATGCAAAAACTTCATTTTTGCAATCGAAAGTGTCTTTTAATGTGTGACAGCTGCCAAACACAAAAACCTGCTATAAATCTGGTATCGCTGTAATCGCACCAACCTGAAGAACAAAGTTGTATAACCACTTATACCACATGAGAATGTTATGATACGGTGGTCTAGGAGCAACATGGAACGAGCTCTGAAGGACGTGGTAACTGTACTGACCGCAGTCCCTAAGCTCAACACAACACTAGAAGTAGCCGTGGAATGCTCCTAACTCTCCCTAGGCATCTCATCACAGCCTAAGAGCTAACTACCCCTAAAGAAAGAAGCAGGAAAACTATCTTGCCTCAGAGAAAATCCCCAAAGGATAGATTAGCCCCCCACAAATAATGACTGTGAGTGGAGAGGGAAAAGACATACACAGAATGAAACCAGGATGAGCACAGGAGGCCAGTCTAGCTAAATAGATAGGACAGGATGGAATTCTGTGCGGTCAGTATAAAACACTACAAAAATCCACGCAGAGTTTACAAAAAATCTCCACACCTGACTAAAGGTGTGGAGGGCAAATCTGCCTCCCAGAGCTTCCAGCAAGACAGTATTAATACACACTGATAAGCTGGACAAACATAGAAAGCACAGAATGGATAAAAGGAAAAGAGCAAGCAAAAACTTAGCTTAGCTGAACTGGTCAGGATAACAGGGAACTCCAAAGAGATGTGAATCCAACCAGGAACCATTTACAAGTGGCACTGGCTGAAGACAGAGCCAGACCTAAAAAGCCGAGCAGAAGAGAAGATAAGTGGAGGCAGCTGATGACAGCTAACTCCAAGGAGCAGCCATACCACTAGAAACCACAAGAGGGAGCCCAAGAGCAGAACTCACAAAAGTGCCACTTACAACCACCGGAGGGAGCCCAAGAGCAGAATTCACAACAGAGGAACAGTGTAAAAAATAAATAACACTAATTCTTTGCATGCTGTTGATTTGTTCCTTTTGCCTCACAAAAATCGCAGTAAAGAATGGCTCACAAGTATCCTGCACTCTGTGCTGAGCGCTTACACCGGGGTTTCCATGTAAATCTCTGAAATATGCTATTCAGATGGAACTCCGGGTGGAACATTCCCTATAATGATGCAGATGGAGGCTCTGACCTGTCGGTGTCCGTCTTTTTAGTCATACATAAAACCGCGGTTCTCCAGTTTTGCACACCTCTGAAAAGGACACCGCTGAACAGAGGCCAGACGGAGTCCAGAGTAACTCTGCTGCCTCATTATAGTGAATGGATCCCTTGGGGTTTCATCAGAATGACATCACTCAGAGATTTAGATGGAAACCCCAAAGAGTGTTGGATAAATGTGATCCCAAACATTATGTAAAATGATCCCAATAAAATCTTCAACTCAATCCACAAAAAAAGCAACACTACACTTAGGTCCGTCATCTGTTAACAGAAATATAGGGGGCTTCCACATTACTGGTAATAAAAAGGCTCTGGAAAAGCATTATGGCTCCTCACCAACAGAAAAAAATTTCAGAAAATTCTACACTCCCAAGTCCAAATGCCCCCTTCCTTTTTGAGCCCAAGTATGCTTAAACCACATTTAGCATCCACATGTTTGGCATTTCTGTAACGATGAGAGTCTGCCTAATTTACGGGTGCATGTCTCTAGAAGCAAGGGCTGCGCATAACATACTGGAAACTACAACATACTGGTCAATACAATGGCAATTTGCAATTTTCTCCCCTTTTCCTCATAGTTTGTAAGCTTGCGAGCAGGGCCCTCATTCCTCTTGGTATCGATTTTGAACTGTGATTTCTGTTATGCTGTAATGTCTATTGTCTGTAAAAGACCCCTCTATAATTTGTAAAGCGCTGCGGAATATGTTGGCGCTATATAAATAAAATTATTATTATTATTATTATTATTATTATTTTCACTCAGCAACTTCCAATGCTGCTTGCTTGTCCTACTGAATAGACTATTAGAATTTGTATTATGGCAAGAAAAAAACAGCTAAGTAAAGAAAAACGAGTGACCATCATTACTTTTAGAAATGAAGGTCAGTCAGTCTGAAAAATTGGGTAAACTTTGAAAGTGTCTCCAAGTGCAGTTGCAACAAACCATCAAGCGCTACAAAGAAACTGGCTCACATGAGGACCGCCCCAGGAAAGGAAGACCAAGAGTCACCTCTGCTTCTGAGGATAAGTTTATCCCAGTCACCAGCCTCAGAAATCGCAGGTTATCAGCAGCTCAGATTAGAGACCAGGTCAAAGCCACACAGAATTCTAGCAGCAGACACATCTCTACAACAACTGTTAAGAGGAGACTTTGTGCAGCAGGCCTTCATGGTAAAATAGCTGCTAGGAAACCACTGCTAAGGACAGACAACAAGCAGAAGAGAATTGTTTGGGCTAAAGAACACAAGGAATGGACATTAGACCAGTGGAAATCTGTGCTTTGGTCTGATGAGTCCAAATTTGAGATCTTTGGTTCCAACCACCGTGTCTTTGTGTGGCGCAGAAAAAGGTGAACGGATGGACTCTACATGCCTGGTTCCCACCGTGAAGCATGGAGGAGGAGGTGTGATGGTGTGTGGGTGCTTTGCTGGTGACACTGTTGGGGATTTATTCAAAATTGAAGGCATACTGAACCAGCATGGCTACCACAGCATCTTGCAGTGACATGCTATTCCATCCGGTTTGTGTTTAGTTGGACCATCATTTATTTTTCAACAGGACAATGACCCCAAACACACCTCCAGGCTGTGTAAGGGCTATTTGACCAAGATGGAGAGTGCTGGGGTGCTACACCAGATGACCTGGCCTCCACAGTCACCAGACCTGGACCCAATCAAGATGGTTTGGGGTGAGCTGGACAGCAGAGTGAAGGAAAAAGGGACAACAAGTGCTAAGCATCTCTGGGAACTCCTTCAAGATTGTTGGAAGACCATGTTAGGTGTCGAGTTCCCGCCTCTGCACAGGGGGAATCTTGAACCATCTCTGCTGCGGTCTCCCATTCTTCTCCAGCCGCAGTGGAGTCTGCTCAGCGCAGACGTCAGTCCCAGAGTCTTGCTCAGTCTCACTCTGTGCATAGGGTTACTGCTGCTTTTCCAGCTTCTGCCATTGAAGCCAGTGCTGGGCAGCGGCGAGCAGATGCTTCTGAGGCTAAGTCCTACTTTGCACACATTGAGCATGCCCAGGGCAAGATCTCTCAGTGGAGATCTAGGGTCACATGCTCAGGTACTGGAGCGACTTCCATTGGTCCTTCTCACGGTAGGTCCTGCAGGTATTAGGACTAAGTTCTGCTTTGCACACTGAGCATGCCCAGGGCAAGATCTCTCAGTGGAGATCTAGGGTCACATGCTCTGGTACTGCAGCAATTCCATTGGTCCTTCTTTGAAGGGTCCTGTACGTGCTTCAGCTATTTAAGGCTCGCATGGCCGCACGGCCATGCGCTAGTGTACATTTGTAAACGTGTGTGTGTTGCGAGTGAAAGTCGCTCTTTAAATAACCCTCCCTATTGGATGACTGTTCACGGAAGGTGCATGTTTGCTATCTAGCACGTTACACACTAATACAGCGTCTAGTTGGTGTGTCCGTCAGTGCGGCGCCGTGCGCTTTCACAGCGCTTTCCTGACCCAAGCCTGGGTGGTTAGTGGCATCCGTCAGTGCGGCACCGCACGCACTCTCGTGTATTCCTTTGTTATTATTTTGGTTACGCTGACACCCCAGTTGCGGTGTCGACCGCAAGTAGTCTTCACAGACTCAGATCCCAAGTCGTTAGACTGAGCTCGGAGACTCCTTGCTTGTGCTCTTGTGTGCGGTACCACGGCCCTGTGACTTAACAGGGTTCGCTTCCTTCACACAGGGTGAAGTTTACCCGTGTGTATTCACATTGTACCGCCATATAGTCTGTCATTACTTGGCAGCAGGTTCCATCTCTGCACGGTGGACCCCGGGCTGGGAACGCACCTTATTCTACCTATCTTATTATTTGGTGCGTTCCGCTAGCCCTAACAGACCATTCCCGGTGACTACCTCTTGAAGCTCATCAAGAGAATGCCAAGAGTGTGCAAAGCAGTCATCAAAGCAAAAGGTGGCTACTTTGAAGAACCTAGAATATAAGACATATTTTCAGCTGTTTCACACTTTTTTTTTAAGTATAGCATTCCACATGTGTTAATTCATAGTTTTGATGCCTTCAATGTGAATTTACAATTTTCATAGTCATGAAAATACAGAAAAATCTTTAAATGAGAAAGTGTGTCCAAACTTTTGCTCTGTACTGTATATCGAACAAATTTTACCACTATCATGCTGTACAATATGTCACAAAAAAAATCTCAGAATCAGTGGGGTATGTTGAAGCGTTCTAGAGTTATAACCTCATAAATTGACAGTGGTCAGAATTATAAAAATTGACCCGGTCATGAAGGCAAAAAGAAGCTCTGGCACCAAAGGGTTAATCATGTCTCCACTTTTTTGCCTCTTTTCAATACTAAATAATTTTATAGGGGTCATCCCAAAAGCAAAGTACTTTTTAAAGAGGACCTTTCATCAATTTTTTCTTTTTGAACTGGAAACACAATGTGATAGTGGAAATAAACATTGCAGAATGGAAGTAAACATTTTTTTTTTATTTCACCTATCCGGTATTAGCAATCAATGTATTTGGCACCTAATCAGTTAACTTTTCTTAAGTTCGTGAGCATTATGAAAGAGTTTTCATGAAGTCATGTACTTCTTCTCCCTGTATGAGTTTCTATCTGATAACACACTTGCATTTCAGGCAGGGAAATGTTTTACCTCAAAGAAAGTATCATTTATGATCCCCTGCTGTCCTGTCTTAATACTCTATTTTGCTCCCTCCCCTGCCCTGGAGCCGTGATATGATCAGACCATGTTCCTGCACGGTCAGTCACAGCCATTACACAGTATATAGCAGGAGAACATATATCAATTCTTCTAATCTCTCCTTGTAACTAAGATCATCCTTAGCAACTTTGTTGCTTTACTTGTACTTTTTCTAAGCCCACTGCATCCTTTCTATGAACTGATGCCTAGAACTGAACTGCATATTACAAGAGGAGGATTGTTCGGTGGGGTATTATGTCCCTCCCCAGTGAGTCCATAAATTTTATAAAGGGCTTGTCTAATCTAAAACTACAAGTCTGCAGTCACTCTATGTAACTTCAGACTTGTGCTCTGTGAGGAGTCAGCCCCGGGATAAGCGGTCATGTGATATGCATTCTCCTGGCCACAATCCAACTAGACTGCTTCTCAAAACACTTGTATTGCGTGAGGCCACGCCCACCTTGTCAGAGTTTAATCAGGGGTATGCATATCACATGCTTCCGGTCCCATGACGTGATGTGATAATTCCCAAGTCTGCAGTCACCCCGTTATTACATGATAATATCCTATTCACCTTAGAAGGCATTGCATACTCTTACTTAGTCTGTGATCTTCCAGAGAAGAAGGCTTTCATCACAACAAATCTTTCAATCTGATTACTTTCTAAGCCTTAATTTATCCTTTGCAGGATTCTATGTGGGACATTGTCAAAAGTCCAAAAGCACTATATCCATTACTATCTCCTCTTCTGGATTTCAATTCACCTTAAGCTCACACATTCATTTTGCAGGGCTCTTTCACTGCTTCTCCTGTTCCTCATTGCACAAAAGAGGAGGTAGTGATCCTGCTGCTGAGTTGTTGCCCTCCTACGGCTGCCTCCATATCTCCTGGTGTACTGACCTGTCTCCTGGTACCTGCTGTATGCTCTGGATACTGTGCTGACAGACACAGCTACAGGACCTTTCTTGCCACAGCATGCATTGATGTGTCATCCTGGATGAGCTGTACTACCTGAGCAACTTCTGTAGGTAGCTGTTGTACCTCTAGGGGTGACAGCAATGACAAATTGTAAAAGTGACCAAAACAACAGGCAAAAAAGAATGAGAACAGATAAATGGTCTGTGGCCACCACCTGCAGAACCATTCCTTTACAGGGGTTTTCTTGCTAATTGCCTTTAATTTTTACCAACTGTAACTGCAAGACGTGGGCAGCGGATGCAGTTTTTCAATGCATCCACTGCCCATTCTGCAGTCCGGGGAGGAGGGGGCGGAGTTTCAGCCGCGCATGCGCGGTCGAAAATGGCAGACACGTCGCACAAAAACGCTACTTTGAACGTTTTTTTGTGCGTCGCGTCCGCCAAAACACGTGTGTCCATCCGTCGCGATCCGTCGCTAATACAAGTCTATGGGCAAAATTTGCAGGATCCGTTTTTTGCCCATAACGACGGATTGCGACGGAGGACAAAAGACTGAAGTGTGAAAGTAGCTGTTAAGGACTGGCGGAACGCACCAAGAATCAGATGTTATGGTATTAGGTGCCTTCGCAGTCCGAGGTCCACCGTGCAGGTGAAAACCCTGCTGCTAGTAGAGACGGACGATATGGCGGTACAATAAGTATACACACATGGGTTAACTTCACCCTGTGTGAAGGAAGCGAACCCTGTTGCATCACAGGGCCGCGGTACCGCACATAGAGCACAAGCAAGAAGTCTCAGAACACAATCCCAAGACAAAGGATTTGAGTTCAAAAGACCTCATGCGCTCGACACCACAACTGGGGTGTCAGAGAGACAGAAATAAAAATATATAAAGGCACGAGTGTGTGTGTGGTGCCGCACTGACGGACGCCACTAACCACCCAGGCTTGGGTCAGGAAAGCGCAGAGAAAGCGCACGGCGCCGTACTGGCGGAGACAGCAACTAGACGCTGTAATGTGTGTTTCGTGCTGATGGCTTGTCGGGCGCTAGATAGCTACCATCATCCGCAAACAGTCAACAACACTAGGGAGGGATATTTAGGAGCTTTCATCCTTCGACATACATCCATCTACACACACACATAATATGAGGACAATACTAGCGCATGGCTGTGCGGTCATGCGCAGCTTATATAGTTGCAGCACAGGAAGCTGCTACTGAAGTTTTGCCCTTTCAGGACCTTCCTGGAGGACCAATGGGACGTGCTGCAGTACCTGAGCATGTGACCCTCGATCTCCAACGGGAGATCTTGCCCTGGGCATGCTCAGTGTGTGCAAATAAGGACTTAGTCCCAGAGAAGCCCGCTCGCCGCAGATCAGTGCAGGGTACAACAGGAGAGCCAGAAAAGGCAGCAGTAACCCTTTGCACAGAATCAGTCCCAGCGAGACGCTGGGAGCGACGCCTCTGCTGAGCAGACCCCACTGCGGCCGATGCCGAATGGGAGACCGCAGCAGACATGGATCGAGATTCCCCCTGTGCAGCAGAGGAAACTCGACTCCTAACATTACCCCCCCTTAGGGCCCCCCCCCTCTTTGGTCCTCGCTACGCTCGAAGGCAGCAATGAGCTGCGGAGCCGGAATGTGCTCAGCAGGCTCCCAGGACCTGTCCTCAGGACCATAACCCTTCCAGTCCACCAAATAAAGTTTTTTGCCACGTACCACCTTGTACCCCAAAATAGCGTTCACCTCGTAATCGTCCGTAGACGAACCCGATGTCCCAGCAGATGACTCGGAAAACTGGGACATGTACACGGGTTTCAGGAGGGACACATGAAAGGTGTCGGTGATACCCAGGCGTGGCGGAAGGGCCAAGCGATAGACTACAGGATTAACCTGTTCGAGCACCTTGAAGGGGCCCAAGTAGCGAGGAGCAAACTTAGTGGACTCTACTCGCAGCCTGATGTTACGGGCGGAGAGCCGCACCAAGTCGCAAGGAGCAAAGGTCGGAGCGGGGCACCGATGAGCATCGGCGGAGGACCTCATTCTCTCCTTGGAGGCCCGAATGGCATCCTGAGTGCAGTCCCAAATATCCCGTGCTTCCACAGCCCAGTCTGCCACCCTGAAGTCGGCAGAAGACACGGGCATAGGCACAGGTACCCGTGGATGCTGACCATAGTTGAGGAGGAATGGGGTTTGTCCAATGGAGTCGGCTACGGCGTTGTTCAGTGCAAACTCTGCCCATGATAGCAAGGATGCCCAGTCATCCTGCCTGGCTGAAACAAAATGTCGCAGGTATGTGACCAAGGTCTGGTTGGCCCTCTCTACCAACCCATTCGTCTCGGGATGATATGCGGAAGAGAGATTCAACTCAATGCTGAGAAGACGACAAAGCTCTCTCCAGAACCAAGACGCAAACTGGGGACCCCGGTCACTGACGATTTTGTCTGGCATACCATGTAGGCGGAAGATGTGTTTAATGAACAATGCAGCCAAGGCCCGTGCGGAAGGTAACCGTGGTAGCGGCACCAAATGCATCATTTTTGAGAAATGATTGGTGATGACCCAAATGATGGTACAGCCGCGAGACTTGGGTAAACCCACAACAAAGTCCATCCCGACCATCTCCCAGGGCCTATCTGCCACCGGCAAGGGATAGAGTAACCCAGCTGGCCTTTGACGAGGAGATTTATTTTTAGCGCAGGAGACACACGCCTGAATATAATCTCTGACATCCCGGACCATATGTGGCCACCAGTACGTCCTCGCCAGTAGCTCAGATGTCCTCTTTGTCCCAAAGTGTCCACCCACCCTGGACGAATGAGCCCAAGAGAGAACCTCTGGTCGCAAGTTAATGGGCACAAAAGTCTTGCCCAGAGGCACAGACTCTAGCGAAACCGGCGCTACGGTTCTCAGGCTCTCTGAAGGGACAATAAGCCGAGGCTCCTTTTCCTCCTCCTCAGTTGACACAAGGGAGCGAGAGAGAGCGTCAGCACGAATATTCTTCTCCCCGGCGAGATAGTGAAGAGTAAAATGGAACCGGGAGAAAAATAAGGACCATCTGGCCTGACAAGCATTCAGCCGCTGGGCTGTGTGTAAATACACCAAATTTTTGTGGTCCGTGAAGACTTGGAAGGGAAACCGTGCACCTTCCAGAAGATGTCTCCACTCCGAAAAGGCCAACTTCAGTGCTAGCAACTCCCTATCCCCGATGGAGTAATTTCTCTCCGCTGGTGTGAAGGTCTTAGAGAAGAAGAAGCATGGATGCTTCCGACCTTGAGCGTCCTTTTGATAGAGGACTGCTCCAGCACCAACGGATGAGGCATCCACCTCCATTAGGAATGGCTTATCCACATCAGGACGATGTAAGATGGGAGCGCTAGCAAAATGAGACTTTACAGAAGTGAAGGTCTTGGAGACCTCTTCCGACCACAATTTGGGATTTGCTCCCTTCTTGGTGAGGGCTACCAAGGGAGCTACCAGAGTTGAGAAGTGGGGAATGAACTGGCGATAATAATTAATGAACCCCATAAAGCGCTGCACCGCCTTAAGAGAATGGGGCTCTTGCCAGTCCATGACAGCCTGTAGTTTGGCAGGATCCATAGCCAATCCCTGGGCGGAGATGATATAGCCCAGGAAAGGTAAAGACTCCTGCTCAAACATACACTTCTCCAACTTGGCATAAAGAGAGTTTGCCCGTAGGAGGTCGAAGACTCTGCCAACACCTCTCCAGTGGGAGTCAATATCTGGAGAAAAGATGAGAATATCATCCAGATAGACTACAACTGAGGTGGAAAGCATATCCCGGAAGATGTCGTTGACAAAGTCTTGGAAAACGGCAGGTGCATTACAGAGCCCGAAGGGCATCACCAGATACTCATAGTGCCCATCTCTGGTGTTAAACGCCGTTTTCCATTCGTCCCCCTCACGGATGCGAATCAGGTTATAAGCACCCCGCAGATCTAGTTTTGTAAACACTCTAGCTCCCCGAAGCCTATCAAAGAGCTCAGATATCAAGGGCAAAGGATACTTGTTCTTAACGGTGATAGCGTTAAGACCCATGTAGTCTATGCATGGACGTAGTTCCCCATTCTTCTTCTGCACAAAGAAGAACCCTGCCCCAACAGGTGACACTGACTTCCTGATGAACCCTCTTGCCAGATTCTCTTGAATGTACTGAGACATTGCCTCCGTCTCCGGGAGAGATAGTGGATAAACTCGACCCCGGGGAGGCTCAGCACCAGGCAAGAGATCGATAGGACAGTCATAGGGGCGATGGGGCGGAAGGGTCTCCGCCGCTTTTTTGGAGAACACGTCTGCATAAGACCAATATTGCTTGGGGAGAGAGGAAAGATCTGCGGGTACCTCTGGAGTAGCAACCTGAACGCACTCTTGATGACACCTGCCCCCACAAGATTCACCCCATCCCAGAATTCTGCCCGAGGACCACTCGATGTGAGGAGAGTGGTACCATAGCCAAGGTATCCCCAACAGGACCTCATCAATTCCCTCAGGAATGATGAGCAGAGATATAATCTCCTGATGAGATGGTGACATGGACAGAGTAAATGGAATAGTCTGATGTGTTATCTGTGCGGGGAGTGTCGACCCATTCACCACTCGTACCGTTACTGGTTGAGGTAGCATAACCAGGGGTATTGCGTGACGTTGGGCAAAGGCAGAAGACATAAAATTGCCCTCCGCCCCAGAATCCACGCAGAGCTCTACCGAGTGGGAGGATGAGCCCAAAGTTATTGTCCCCTTAAAGGACAATTTGGAGGCAAACGTCGCCGTGTCTAGTGCACCTCCACCTACTACCACTAGACGCTGACGTTTCCTCGACCGCTGGTGACATCTGGTGGCAAGATGTCCTGTCTGTTGGCAAACATGGCAAACCGGGAGTGCACGAGGGGTCCGGGACTTAGATCCCGCTCGTGACACTACCATAGGTTCATGGGACTCAGGAGCCTGGACTGGAGATTCCAAAGGTTTGGTGAAGGTGGGAGCCAGCCGAAACCTCTGCCTACACTGGGCTCGCTCTAACCTCCGCTCGTGAAAACGGAGGTCAATACGAGTAGACTCTGCTATTAATTCTTCCAGTGTGGCAGGAATCTCCCTAATGGCCAGGGCGTTCTTAACATGGTCAGCCAGCCCCCTCCAAAATATAGGAATAAAGGCTTTATCCGACCACTCCAGCTCAGATACTAGGGTGCGGAAGTGAACGGCAAAATGGCTGACCAAGGACGAGCCCTGAGTCAATGCCAACAGTTGGAGCGCCGTATCAGGGGTGACACGAGGTCCTAAAAAGACCTGTTTCAGAGTGCTCAGGAATAACGGAGCACTCTGCACCACATGATCGCCATGCTCCCACAGCAGCGTAGCCCACTGCAACGCCCTGTCCGACAATAAAGATACGATAAAGCCCACCTTAGCCCGCTCTGTAGGGAAACAAGAGGCCAGAAGCTCGAGATGTATTGAGCACTGACTCACGAAACCCCTACAGGACTTACTGTCACCAGAAAATTTCTCTGGTACCGGGAGGCGAGATAGCGTCGGTACAGGAGCGGCAGTGGACAAGGTAGCTGCAGCCACACTTGCAGCCTGAACAGCGACAGCAGTAACATCCACAGCTGAGGTTGAACGCTCAAGAGCCGCCAACCTTCCCTCCAGCTGCTGGATGTACCGCTGTGAACGCTGATCGTCCATCATTACTAGCCAGACCTTGGCGCTAGTATTCTGTTAAGGACTGGCGGAACGCACCAAGAATCAGATGTTATGGTATTAGGTGCGTTCGCAGTCCGAGGTCCACCGTGCAGGTGAAAACCCTGCTGCTAGTAGAGACGGACGATATGGCGGTACAATAAGTATACACACATGGGTTAACTTCACCCTGTGTGAAGGAAGCGAACCCTGTTGCGTCACAGGGCCGCGGTACCGCACATAGAGCGCAAGCAAGAAGTCTCAGAACACAATCCCAAGACAAAGGATTTGAGTTCAAAAGACCTCATGCGCTCGACACCACAACTGGGGTGTCAGAGAGACAGAAATAAAAATATATAAAGGCACGAGTGTGCGTGCGGTGCCGCACTGACGGACGCCACTAACCACCCAGGCTTGGGTCAGGAAAGCGCAGAGAAAGCGCACGGCGCTGTACTGGCGGAGACAGCAACTAGACGCTGTAATGTGTGTTTCGTGCTGATAGCTTGTCGGGCGCTAGATAGCTACCATCATCCGCAAACAGTCAACAACACTAGGGAGGGATATTAGGAGCTTTCATCCTTCGACATACATCCATCTACACACACACATAATATGAGGACAATACTAGCGCATGGCCGTGCGGTCATGCGCAGCTTATATAGTTGCAGCACAGGAAGCTGCTACTGAAGTTTTGCCCTTTCAGGACCTTCCTGGAGGACCAATGGGACGTGCTGCAGTACCTGAGCATGTGACCCTCGATCTCCAACGAGAGATCTTGCCCTGGGCATGCTCAGTGTGTGCAAATAAGGACTTAGTCCCAGAGAAGCCCGCTCGCCGCAGATCAGTGCAGGGTACAACAGGAGAGCCAGAAAAGGCAGCAGTAACCATTTGCATAGAATCAGTCCCAGCGAGACGCTGGGAGCGACGCCTCCGCTGAGCAGACCCCACTGCGGCCGAATGGGAGACCGCAGCAGACACGGATCGAGATTCCCCCTGTGCAGCAGAGGAAACTCGACTCCTAACAGTAGCCTTACTATTTTTCTCTTAAAAATCTAAATTTAAATTTTTTATATTTTGTTAGTATTTTGTAAATAAACCTTTTGCTTTCAACACTGCCTGAATCCTTCTGGGCATGCTCTCGATCAAACTCAAACATGTCTCGGCTGAAATCTGATCTCAGGTTGGCACACTTGGGTGTGTGTACAGATTTTTCTTCAACTCTACCCCCAAATGTTTGATTGGGTTGAGGTTTGTGGTCTGTAGGGGCCAAACCAGCACCTCTACTTCGTTGTCATCTAACCATTTCTTCTTCAGTCTCAAGGTATGCTTTGAGTCTTTGTGCTGCTAAAACACTATGTCTTCCTTTTCATACCCATAGTACTCGAGTGTACGAAGTAACTCGTCTTGTGGGATGCTCACATATAGCTCAGCATTGAGATCACTATCGATAAGCAGACCTAAAAATTAGCTTTAAATTCTTTACCTCGAAAAAAGGTTTAATCAATATAACATACACATTGATGAGTGGGTTAGACATGAGTGCTAGTATTCAAAAAAACAGGTCAAGAAATAATTTGTGAAACAAATCTAGGGAAGAGATATCTGATACTCCATTTCCCTTCCTAGCAGCAGAAATTGGCACCCTTGGGGGGGGGGGGGGGAGGTGTTTGAATGTTGTGTCTAACCCTGTCTGACCCTAAGAGGAAATCCCTCACCAAGTCGTCACCATCACCCATAAAGTAGGGTTGAAGGTGGACACACAAGTGAAAACTCTAGGGCGCACAAGACAGGAGCATTGGCACATGCATAAACAATATATCACATGGTAAATACTAGCAGTACATAGATAAAACTCCTGAGCAGAGTCCAACCCTACAGTTATAAGAAATAATTGGGTATCGAGGAATGCAATTATAGCTACAGTGGGGGAAATAAGTATTTGAGTATTTGATGCCTTGCTGATTTTGTAAGTTTGCCCACTGACAAAGACATGAACAGTCTATAATTTTAAAGGTAGGTCAATTTTAACATTGAGATATAGAATATCAAAGATAAAATCCAGAAAAATCATATTGTATCAATTATATAAATTTATTTCCATTTTGCAGTCAGAAATTAATATTAGATCCCTCTGGCAAACAAAACTTAATACTTGGTGGCAAAACCCTTGTTGGCAAGCACAGCAGTCAGACATTTTTTAAAGTCAATGATGAGGTTTGCACACATTTCAGGAGGAATTTTGGTCTGCTCCTCTTTGCAGATCATCTCTTAATCAGTAAGATTTTGAGGCTCTCACTAGGCAACTTGGAGCTTCAACTCCCTCCATAAGTATTCTATGGGATTAAGATCTGGAGACTGACTAAGCCACCCCATGACCTTAATGTGCTTCTTTTTAGCCTCTCCTTTGTTGCCGTGGCTGTATGTTTTGGGTCATTGTCTTGCTGGACCCAACCATGAACCATTTTTATTGTCCTAGCGGAGGGAAGGAGGTTGTCACTCAGGATTTTATGGTACATGGCTCCATCCATTCTCCCTTTGATGCGGTGAAGTAGTCCTGTGCCCTTAGCAGAGAAACACCCCTCAAAACATAATGTTTCCACCTCAATGCTTGACTGTGGGAATGGTGTTCTTTGGGTCATAGGCAGCATTTCTCTTCCTCCAATCAACTCCGAGTTGAGTAAATGCCAAAGACCTCAATTTTTGCCTCATCTGACCACAGCACCTTCTCCCAATCACTCACAGAATCATCCAGGTGTTCATTGGCAAACTTCAGATGGCCCTGCACATGTGCCTTCTTGAGCAGGGGGACCTTGCAGGCACTGCAGGAATTTAAACCTTTACGGCGTAGTGTGTTACCAATGGTTTTCTTGGTGACTATGGTCCCAGCTGCCTCGAGATCATTGACAAGTATCCCCCGTGTAGTTTTAGGCTTATCTCTCACCTTCCTCATGATCAAGGATACTCCACGAGGTGAAGTTTTGCTTGGTGCCCCAGATCAATGTTAATTGACAGTTATTTTATATTTCTTCTATTTTCTTACTACTGCACCAAAAGTTATCTCCTTCTCATCCAGCATCTTACTTCTGGTTTTGTAGCCCATTCCAAAGCTCTTTGTTCTTGCCCATGTTGTAAAGGTTAGAGTCTGACTTATTAATTAAGTCTGTGGACAGGAGTCTTTTATAAAAGTGACTGGGTAATACAGCTGTCATTAATGTAGGTAACGAGTTGATTAGAAGCATCTAACTGGTCTGTAGGAGCCAGAACTCTTAATGCTTGGTAGAGGATCAAATACTTATTTCTCACTGCAAAATGCAGATAAATTTATATAATTAATACAATGTGATTTTCTGGATTTTATTTTGATTTTCCACCTCTCGTTGTTAAAATTAACCCACTCTTAAAATTATAGGCTGTTCATGTCTTTCTCAGTGGGCTAACATACCAAATCAGCCATGGATCAAATACTAATTTCCCCCACTGTATATACATATATATATACAGTTAGGGCCAGAAATATTTGGACAGTGACACAATTTTTGCGAGTTGGGCTCTGCATGCCACCACATTGGATTTGAAATGAAACCTCTACAACAGGATTCAAGTGCAGATTGTAACGTTTAATTTGAAGGGTTGAACAAAAATATCTGATAGAAAATGTAGGAATTGTACACATTTCTTTACAAACACTCCACATTTTAGGAGGTCAAAAGTAATTGGACAAATAAACATAACCCAAACAAAATATTTTTATTTTCAATATTTTGTTGCAAATCCTTTGGAGGCAATCACTGCCTTAAGTCTGGAACCCATGGACATCACCAAACGATGGGTTTCCTCCTTCTTAATGCTTTGCCAGGCCTTTACAGCCGCAGCCTTCAGGTCTTGCTTGTTTGTGGGTCTTTCCATCTTAAGTCTGGATTTGAGCAAGTGAAATGCATGCTCAATTGGGTTTAGATCTGGAGATTGACTTGGCCATTGCAGAATGTTCCACTTTTTGGCACTCATGAACTCCTGGGTAGCTTTGGCTGTATGCTTGGGGTCATTGTCCATCTGTACTATGAAGCGCCGTCCAATCAACTTTGCAGCATTTGGCTGAATCTGGGCTGAAAGTATATCCCGGTACACTTCAGAATTCATCCGGCTACTCTTGTCTGCTCTTATGTCATCAATAAACACAAGTGACCCAGTGCCATTGAAAGCCATGCATGCCCATGCCATCACGTTGCCTCCACCATGTTTTACAGAGGATGTGGTGTGCCTTGGATCATGTGCCGTTCCCTTTCTTCTCCAAACTTTTTTCTTCCCATCATTCTGGTACAGGTTGATCTTTGTCTCATCTGTCCATAGAATACTTTTCCAGAACTGAGCTGGCTTCTTGAGGTGTTTTTCTGCAAATTTAACTCTGGCCTGTCTATTTTAGGTATTGATGAATGGTTTGCATCTAGATGTGAACCCTTTGTATTTACTGTCATGGAGTCTTCTCTTTACTGTTGACTTAGAGACAGATACACCTACTTCACTGAGAGTGTTCTGGACTTCAGTTGATGTTGTGAACGGGTTCTTCTTCCCCCAATTAAGTATGCGGCGATCATCCACCACTGTTGTCATCCGTGGACGCCCAGGCCTTTTTGAGTTCCCAAGCTCACCAGTCAATTCCTTTTTTCTCAGAATGTACCCAACTGTTGATTTTGCTACACCAAGCATGTCTGCTATCTCTCTGATGGATTTTTTCTTTTTTTTCAGCCTCAGGATGTTCTGCTTCACCTCAATTGAGAGTTCCTTTGACCGCATGTTGTCTGCTCACAGCAACAGCTTCCAAATGCAAAACCACACACCTGGAATCCACCCCTGACCTTTTAACTACTTCATTGATTACAGGTTAACGAGGGAGACGCCTTCAGATTTAATTGCAGCCCTTAGAGTCCATTGTCCAATTACTTTTGGTCCAATGAAAAAGAGGACGCTATGCATTACAGAGCTATGATTCCTAAACCCTTTCTCCGATTTGGATGTGGAAACTATCATATTGCAGCTGGGAGTGTGCACTTTCAGCCCATATTATATATATAATTGTATTTCTGAACATGTTTTTGTAAACAGCTAAAATAACAAAACTTGTGTCACTGTCCAAATATTTCTGGCCCTAACTGTATATCTATATATATAATTGTCTAAGGGTTTTTCCGTCTGTCTGTCTGTCTGTCTGTCTGTCTGTCCTGGAAATCCCGGCTCTCTGATTGGTCGAGGCCGCCAGGCCTCGACCAATCAGAGACGGGCAAAGCATCGACGTAGAAATCCTGCGTCTCTGATTGGTCGAGGCCGCCAGGCCTCGACCAATGAGCAACGAGCACAGCGACGATGATGTCATAAAGGACGTAGATATCCCGCGTCTCTGATTGGTCGAGGCCGCCAGGCCTCGACCAATGAGCAACGAGCACAGCGACGATGATGTCATAAAGGACGTAGATATCCCGCGTCTTTGATTGGTCGAGGCCGCCAGGCCTCGACC